>NW_020173687.1:673432-684925 GCF_003031525.2 Neophocaena asiaeorientalis asiaeorientalis | reverse complement strand
CCAAGGCCGGGCGGGGAGGGCCGGGGGGAGCAGCAGGAGGGGGTGGAAGCTGCCAGAGACCACCTGTCAGGATGCGGCTGGCAAGCGGCAGAGAAGGCTCTAGAGCCGGGGAACACCTGCTCAGGAGGCAGGCGACGCCCCCGCAGGAAGGGTGAGATGGGCAGGAGTGGGCACTGGCCTCTGCCAACCACCCTGTCCAGTAGCGTCGCCTCTGGCCCTTTATGGTTTGAGCTGCCTCGAGGGCTGACATGAAGCCCTCACAGGACAGTAAACGTCCCTCCCCAGTTTCCCCCCCCAGCCCCGTGTGCGCACACGCACACACACACACGCGTGCGTGCATCCCCCCGTGGGCACACGTGCTCCCCACACATTCACACGCGCAGCGCTGCTCCCGGGTTTGGGAGGCGAGTTAACGGGAAACGCGACATGTGAGCCGCACGACCGCCGAGCAGGTCTCGGGAGTTGAAGGAGAATGCGGGTCCCCTTTCGTCCATTAATTTAAAATTACAGCATCTTCAAAGAGGGAAGGACGGGTGGTAATAACATGGAGCTGAAGTGAACAGGTGCGAGGAAACGCGGCGTGGGAAACAAAAGGAGAAATAAAGTCGGTGAGGCAGGCTCAGTAACTACGGGCCCAACTTCAGACAGGCCGTGGGATTCGGGGGAGGATAAAAATGGAAAAAACGTTGCATCCTCATGAGGGGCTCCAAGAAGAAACAGGAAGTCAATGGAGGGAGCAGAATGTTGAAATAAGTACTTTTTTAAAGATTTGAGAATTAGAGGATTTAAAATCCCAAATGGAAAGTCTCGGAGGGCGAAGTGGGACCGACTTTTAAAACATACCCTTAGATTCACTGATGCAAAAAAACAAAGACAGCGGGGAAATTCTTTAAACGCTTTTCTACAAAAAGACAAGAGTCGCCCTAGAGTCGCCCTACGTCAAAAGGTGGGGGAAATGACCTCAGAGTGTTGAAGGGGAAAGGCTCGAATTTTATGCACAGCGGAATTACTACTGAAACGAACAGGGTGAAAATACATTCTGAGGCCCACAAAGTCTGAGAAGGCAGGTCACATGTCACAGGGCATCCTCTTCGAAATCTGGTTGGTGACGTTTTCTACAGAAAGGGAAAGTAACCAGCACTTAGGCCCGATACACGGCAAATCCCAGGTAAGTAAAAACCCTAGTGACATTCGCCGTTCACAGAATCGTCAAGCCCTCCCCAGACCATCACATCGGTGGCAACCTAGACTAGATTCCAGGCTGTTCCAGAATCCCTGAGGGCAGCCGAGGTGCTTGCTTTCTTTGGAGGTGGGAGGCATGATGGAGACAGTTTTCATGTCATCTTGTTAGGCTCTTGAAAAATACCAACACTCTAAGTTAGGAGCAGCCACCAGGAGGGAAACCACTGAACATATAACCTTCAAGATTAGCCAACTAGATCAAGTTTTCTTGTATGTAGGGGGACAGAACACATGCAAACAGAAAAATCAGAGAGACGGCCTAACCATATCCCAGTGTGGCAGAAATTACAACAAATAGCGGGGAGTTTAACCCTTCAAAAGATTACAGCTTTCTACTTCTAGCCGTGATGGAGTAACCCATACTGGACCAAAAACCATTAAAAAGCACGGAAAATATACGAGGAAACTGTTTTTAGGCATTTTAATGTAGAAGGGTCAGTGTTTCAACAAATGGTGCTGAAACAACCCTCTCCCGGGTGTGTGAGGCCCCCAAGGTGTCAAAACATCACAAGACACAGAAAATGAAACACAGTCAACACTAAAAGAAGGAGGACACCCAGCGGGACCTGCACACAGCGGCTTGAGTCAGAATGACCGGGCAGAGGCCAGCACAGGTGACGGAGACACAGACTTGCTTTAGTTTATTTGGACAGAAGAACATGACTCAGCAACTAACGACAAAACTGTTTACGGAGACACGGCCATGGCGGATGGAGACAGGGCCATGGCGGGCGTTTGACCGCACCACACCTGGTGGAAGACCAGGACAGAAAGGCTGAGAACGGGGGGTTCCACGCACACCAAGGTCAGGGACAGGCAGAGAACACCTCTAAACCACTGATCTGAGGGCTTAAGACCAGGCATTTTGTCATAGGTAAATTTCATATCAATCAAAACAAACAAAACAGAAACCCTGGAGGCAAACACCTCAAAGTAGCCGTCATGGTTATTTGGTGGGAATGTGGGCGATGTATTCTGTGTGCAGATTTTCTGACTTGTGTTTGGGTTTCAAAAAACAGAAAAAGCGGAAACCAGAAAGGGGAAGCATCCCCATCCCTGGGGCTCCTGCTGTCTCCCGACCCAGAAAAGAGCATCTGCAGCTGGGCACCCCCAGGGCTCCCCACAGCTGCCCTGTATCTGGCGCTGGATCCGCTTATGTAAGGAGGATTGAGGCGTTGACATCTGAGATCTGCGTCCTGGCTGCGTCCTCGGGGGCCTGGCCCTCCCCCGCTCCGCCACCGGGTCCTGGGTCCTGGCGAACGCCCACCCGGGCTCTCCCCCAGCATCCTGGGATTGGTGCCCCAATGGCCCCAGGAGGCAGGTGCCTATCTGAGATGGGCAGATGGGGGCCTGGATGTCCAGGGGGCCGTCCTGAGCATCACAGGCGGCGGGGTGGGGGGGCTGCAGGCTCCAGCCTCCTCCGACCTGGCGTTGCCCTCCAGCTGCACCTCTACAGCAGCATCTCTGAACTTCACTAAATTATCCACTCCATCCTCCCCAGCACCTTGTGCGGGACCCAGGCACAGCCTGGGGAGTGGGGAGACCCAGGGCTCCAAGGGGGCCGGCTCCAACCTGCCAGCCACCCCCCCCCATGCATGGGGTCTGGGGAGGTGGGAGCTTGACCATAAAGGGCGAGCGATTCTTTCAGCCTGGGGGGCCCCCCACCCAGGTGCCACTCCTGCAGGAGGGGCCACATTGTCCAGGACCCACCCGCCTTGGCACCTGGAGCCTGAAGGTTTGGAAGAATCAGAAGATGGGGGGCAGCATTCGCCCACCCCGACACCACCCCCAGGGCTGGTGTTTTCCCAGAGTCTCCAGGGACACTGTTGGTGCCCCCCAGTGCTTAGCCTTGGGGTGGAGGGACACTGGGCCCCCAGGGCCATTACCCGCGCACCTCCCCCCACCACCTCAGGCAGGGCAGCCCCCGCATGGTGTGATGTAGGGCTCCTGGGCTGGGGGGAGGCCTGTGGAGGGTCCCCTCCACCCCCTCGATGTTTCTCAGGGGGGACCACACTCCAGAGGGTCTCCAAGTCGGCCAGACGAGCTGTGCTCGGGTCCCCCCAGGTCACCATGGCTACTGTTGTCAGGGAAGTCCTACCTGTGTCTATGCCCCAGAGGGGTCCCCGGGCTGTGAGCAGAGGGGCACCCACGGGAGGTGTCGGGGAGCCCAGTCCTGAACGTGGCTCTGGGTCCCTCACAAAGTACCAGGGCCCACGGGGGTCTGGGGGCATCACAGGCCCCTGCGAAGTGCTGGCCCGAGACCCCCGGCACCCCTGGAAGGCAGACATCTGGACTCCCTGGGGCTGAGGATCTCTCACCCGAGGGGGACCTGCCACTGGATTCTCCTCCGAGCAGGACCACGTCTCATCACTCCATCCCCAAGGCCCCTCAGGCACAAAATCTGGGTTTTCGTTAATTTACCCAGAACAGACCAAAATAAAATCCCTGCTTGGACCCTCCCCTGGCAAATGAGGTTCGAATGTTTGCTGACTCGCCTCTGGGGTCAGAGAGAGCAGGTCTGAGGACCCACCGGTGCCCCAGGCCCGGGTGGGAGAGGCAGCCAGGCCTGGCTCAGGGCCTGGGCCTCGGGGATCCCACAGGGACGAGGGGCTTTGGGGGCTGAGAGGGGCTGAGCGTGGCCACGGGGCGTGGCCCTGGGACAGTCAGGGCTGCTGGGACATTTGCCGAGAGCGGTCAGACGTGCGTCCTGGCAGGAGGCCATCATGTCACCATGCTCCGGATACACCGCCCTGCAGATAGGCGTTTACCAGCCTCCCGGGCAGGTCCCCAGGAGGCAGCTTCCAAGGCCATCTCACAGCAGACAGATGATGGGGGGCAATCTGGTGAGTGGCATGACCGCATCGAGTGCAGGGAGTCCCCTAGATCATGCCGGCCAGCCAAGGCGGCAGGAAGAGGCCCACCGTCCCCAGCAGGCAGACGAGAACGAACACCCAGAGGAAGATGCGGTCGATGACCATGGCCACGTACTTCCAGTCCTCCTTCACCTGTGGACAGACACACATGGTCACTCCCGGCCGCACCCTCAGGCCTCACCGCAGCGCGAACCTTCTAGAAGCTCTGTTCCTATCCTGGCCTCCAAGGTCACAGGCATACCTGTACTGGGGTGAGGGGTGGAAAGGGGCCACAGAGAAACGGCTTGTCCAGCTCAAGTCCGGGCTCAGAAGCAGTGGGCTGTGGGGTCAGTGCCCTCTACGGGGGCTGGACCGCAGAGCCGCTGCAGGGGACAGGGCCCAGCATGGTGGCCCCACCTGACTTCACCTGCCTGAGCTCCAAGAAGGTAGTGATGCCTCTGGAGGAATGCCAGGGTCCGCATCACAGTGCAACGTGCTCTGGGTTTGCTAAAGCTGGCGGCACCGTGGGGACCAGCCAGTACACCCCCATTTGCAGGTGGGCAAGTGAGGCGCAGGGAGGGGGCACCCACAGCCCCTTGGCTGTGCAGGGCAAGAGCCAGGAGCAGCCTGAGCAACGGGGCCTGGCCTCCAACAAAAAGCTCAGGGCAGGCTCCACGGTGGACGGCGTCCCAGGAGTGACAGCTGAGTCCCAACTGCCCTTCACTCCCGCCCCCTGCCCCAGGGGTGGCACTCACGGCCGGCTGCCTATGTGGCTCGAGCCCCTCATGGGTCAGGGGCTCTCTCGGCTCTGTCCCTAAAGCCGCTTGAGGGTGAGGGTCACACGTGAAGGAGGGCACAGCCCTGTGTTGCCTCTGAGCCGCGCAGCTGCCGGGGCAGAAGGCTCCAGGCGAGGGCGAGCGGGGGACCCCGGGCTTGAAGTGGGTGCACACGCTGAGTGCATCACCTGCGGTCGCTCCCTTGGACTCGACGAGGAAGGTGACTGCACCGTCCTGTCTGCAGGTGGGACCCTGAGGCCCAGGGCGGTGCAGGATGGGCCGTGGTTACACGTCCACGCTGGGCGAGCAGGCCCCGGCCTCCACCTGGTGTGACCCCAGGGCAAAGGCTCAGGGAGGCCACAGGCGGGTCCTGGGTGGGCAGCTGTCAGCCCTTGAGTGACCAGAAAGGATGCAGCCCCCAGGCTCAGGCGAGCCAGGCGCCAGTGGGTCTGATGGGCCTGGGCAAGGGCAGGCTCGTCACACCCCATTTGGGGGCCGTCGAGGGAAAGAAGACTTCTCACTGCTGCTTCGTGCTCTGATTTTTAAAGTAATCAGAGGCGTCCTGATAGTTTTAAGCCAAAGTTTATTCTCAGGAAACCAGAGCAAATGGGGTCACTATAAGCGAGGGAGCACCAGGACCCTCTATTCCAGGAAGCAGCCCCGCGGCGCGCGGCGTCTGCGCTGCCTTTCAAACCGCCCCTCCTCCCAGGATGAAAGGCTCGCAGACAAAGCTGCCCCAGCCAGGATCCCAGGCTGGTTCCTGTGAAGTCGCTTTGCTCCCCAGAGCCCGGGGATGACGCCCAGAACCAGAACCAGGTCGCCACAGCCAGGCCCGCGATGCTGGTGGAGGGGTCTGGGGACGAGGGGCCGGCCCTGCGCTGAGGACCGCTGGGCCTCCGAGATCCTGGTGACACTTCAAAGGCGTCAGTCTCTGCTCAGCAGGCCCTCAAGCCCTCGCCAGAGCCAGAGGTCCTCTCGTCTCAAGAGCTGGCTGCAAGATGGAACCTTCCAGAAACCCCCAGGTGGCCTCACAGCCCCTTGGGATTCAGGGGGATGACCAGCCGGTACAGGGAGACCGGCTCACTGCTGGAGGCGGGGCTCAGCCACGGGACAGACGGTCCCCAGGGATCATGCACGTCTGGGAAACGATCACGGGCCATTCCCAAGGAAGCAAAGGGACCAGAAGGTTCCTGGAGGGAATGGCAGTGTCACACCCACCCCCAGGTCCAGGGAGGGGACAGCAGTGTCACGCCCGCACCCAGGGTCCATGTCACGGGCAAGAAGAAGCTAATGCGGGGCGAGGTCAACCTAGCATAACCGATGCCCAGGTTGAGCAGCCGGTAATGACCAGGCTGACTGACCAGTGCCCTCCCCCTCCCCGCCTGTCTCTGCCCATGCCCTGAACTGGGGCTCAGCCACCAGCCTGGACCCACCCTTACAGGCACCCACGACGTGGCCAGTGGAGCCTGAGCCTCGGGGAGCAGCCCCACTGCCACCCCCCACCAACTCCACGGGGCCCTGAGTCTCAGCCATGTCTGAGCACCCGCCCTGCCCACCCAGACCCCGGGCGCCCTCTCCCCAGCTGGGCACAGGGACGCCGACCAGAGAGGCAGGGCTGTGTCCCAGGCCTGAATTCTCCTTTCCCCCCGCCAGGCCGCTGAGGCCACTCAGCCCCCTCCTGTCTCCTCTCAGCCCCTCTCACCCCAACCCCAGGGCCCAGACCCCCCCCACCGGTCCTTCTCCGGGAGCTCTTGGCGGGGTGGGGGGCGCTCGAGATCGGGGGAGGCGCTCACCAGGTACAGATGGTGCTGGCAGCCCCACCCCCGCCTGCAGGCTCCCTGTGCCCTGAAGCCCCAAGGGGGTGCCCGAGATCCACTCTGCTCTCTGCCAGCCACTCAGTCACTGCAGGGACCCCCACTGGTCTCGGAGGCTTGGGGCAGAGAGAGCAGACGGCTCTGGGACCTAGTTTCTGGGTCTTTCACCGCCACCCCCTCCTTCAGAGTGGACAGGGCAGCGGGGCCCGTCCGGCACGGCCGTGGCGGGGACTTACCGAGAAGTCCATGTCTTCCGCCTTCAGGTGGTCTGCAATGTACTGGACTCCCTCAACCGCCCGCGCCAGAGCTGGCGACAGGGGCTGGGGTGGCGCGCCGGTGCCGGGGGCCTTGAGCGCGGCACTTGGTGCCTCCGCCTCCATCCTGCACTTACATTTGCAGGGGGAGGCCTGGTCTGGGGGCGGAAGCTCGGCTGAGGGGGCCGTGGCCAGTGAGGCAGGAGAGCCGGCCGCCGGGCGGCCGGCTGGGGAGGCGGCCTCCTCTCGGGGCACGCAGCACTGGATGCTCTGGGACCGGCACCTCACGCCGCCCTCTGCCACATCGCTGGGGCCGGACACGTGCTGGACGCTCAGGGACCGGGCCTTGGCGAGCCCTGGGGCCCGGGTGCCAGTGGGTGGGCGGCAGGGCCCGGGCGAGGGGCATGGGCCGGCCTTCTCGGCCTCTGAGGGCCGCAGAGCGGAGGCCTGGTCCGAGGGCGACGTGCAGGCCGGCTGGTCCGGGCCGCAGGATGGGGTCGGGGACGGGGCGGGGCCCCTACTCCTGAGCTCGGGCTCCCCCCGGGGCTCCGGCCAGAAGCGCGGGGCTCCGGCCGCCTCGTGCACGGACCCGACGAGCCGCCGGCAGTCGTCCTTGACCGCGGACGGCCGCTTCATGAAGAGCAGACGCGGCACGACGTCCAGGAAGACGCGGCGGACCCAGGCGGGCATGGTGTGCGTGCGCGGGGAGCGGTGGTGCACGTTGAGCACGAAGACGGTGATGGTGATGGAGAGCGTGACGAAGGTCATGGTGAAGAGCAGGTACTCGCCGATCAGCGGGATGACCAGCGAGGTGGACGGGGTGATCTCGGTGATGAGCAGCAGGAAGACGGTGAGGGAGAGCAGCACGGAGACGCACAGCGTGACCTTCTCGCCGCACTCGGACGGCAGGTAGAAGACGAGCACGGCGAGGCAGGAGACCAGCAGGCAGGGCGCGATGAGGTTGACGGTGTAGAAGAGCGGCAGGCGCCGGATGACGAAGGCGTACGTGATGTCCGGGTACACCTCCGCGCAGCACTCGTACTTGCGCGTGTTGTAGGTGCCCACGGCGTCCACGATGACCCACTCGCCGCTCTCCCAGAAGCCCAGCTGGTCCACGTGGCTGTGCGTGCTGACCAGGTCGATCTTGGCCTTGTCGTAGGTCCAGGACCCGAACTTCATGGTGCAGTTCTGCTGGTCGAAGGGGAAGAAGGTGACGTCGATGCTGCAGGAGCTCTTGTAGATGGCCGGGGGTGTCCACTGCACCCGCCCGTCGTGAAAGAGGTGGGCCTTGGTCAGGTGGGTGACGGCAAAGTCCCCGTCCGCGCTGGGTGGGAGACAGAGGGGGTGGGTGAGGTGCCCGGCACCCGCGGCCCGGAAGCTGTCTTCCCCCCGCCCGCGATACGCGCCCCCGCTCCGCAGTGGCCTCGCCCAGGACGGGGCGGCCCTGGGCTCGTTGCTCCCCTGCCCGCCTCGCTGTCACCGCCCCTACCCTGGGGGCGATGCTCCGTGGAGACCGTCTCAGCGGCCCACACCGCGCCCGACGCCCAAGCTTGATGACCGTGATCATCTGGGGGCCGGAAAGGCTGTCCACGCCACATGAGGGCCCCAGGCACACAAGTGGCCCCTGGGTAGCACGCAGAGCAGCTCGTCCCCTGCGGTCACCCCAGAGCTGTGCAGAAGTCTGGGCCCACCCTGGGCAGGACGTGGACCCCAGCATCACATCCCAGGCCCTTAGCCCTCCTGCCTCTCCCTCGGCCTTGGGGTGCCCTGTCCACAGACCGGTACAGGCAACGAGCGAGGGGCTGCCGTCCCAGCCCTTCTCCTCATGGGCAGAGTGCCCAGCCTGCAGCCCTGGCCCTGTACCTCCCAGACAGTGACGTCCACCTCAGTTTTCTCCACCAAAGACACCCACGGTGGGATGGGGGGCACACTGACACTGCGAGAGGTGAGGCAGCCGGCTGTGGGGACACAGGGACACCTGCTCACGGCCTCCCCGAAGAGCCCTTCTTGCCTCCAGAGTCAGCCACTCTCTTCTCTGCAGCTGGAAGCATCCGGTCCCCAGTCTGGGTCCTGAGTGGGTGCCACCTGGGCCTCGGAGTGCCCTCTGTCGGCCTGTTTCCCCACAAGGCCTGCGCTGCCCACGCCGACCGTGCGTGGTGCCCACAGGCCTGAGCTGCCCACGCCGACCGTGCGTGGTACCCACAGGCCTGAGCTGCCCATGCCGACCGTGCGTGGTGCCCACAGGCCAGTTGAGGCGGCAGCCGTTCCCCCAGCCCCTCCAGCAGCCCTGCCGCTTCGGCTCTGAAACGCTGATGGGAGACCTCGCCTCCTCCCCCCAGGGCACCCCCCAGACAGCTGGCCCCAGCACTGAGGGCCACCGGACGCTAGTCACCAAGCCCGTGTCTTCACACTCGTGTGCTGAGGGCACATCGGCCCCGGCCAGGTCCTCAGAGAGCCTAGGGCTCTGCACGTGGGACCCGGCGCCTAGCGCAGCCCCAGGAAGGAGCAGCTTTCCCCGGGGCACGCTGTCACTACCTGTCACCGCTGCGCGAAGTCCCGCCCCTACCCCCACAGCTGGTTCCTGTGCCCCCAGCAAGCGCAGGGGTGTGGACAGCAGGACCGCATGACAGCGCACATGGGAGGAGGGGAGCCCGAGCCGGCTGGTCCCGTCCCTGCTCCCGGCCGCAGACGCCTATCCACGTGAGACGCTCTGCCTGACAGGCCGATTCAGGGAAGCCCCCAGTGGGCGGCGCGCCCTCCAGCCTTCAAGGCGTGCCCCAGAGCTATCAGAAAAGCACCCCCCGACCCTTCCCCTCGCCCAGCAGCCTGTGCTGACCACTCGGCCTCACTCAAGCGCACACGGCCCTGGCCGTCAGCTACCCGCTGCCCCTGGAAACAGGACTCCTCAGTGGCCATCCGGCCAGCATCAGCCACCAGCTCTGGGGTCTGTCCTCACCCACGCCCAGCCCCACCCAGAGAGGGCCTCGGTGCCGATCTCCATTCCCAAGAGAAGCTGGAAGGAGGTCCATCCCGCTACCTCCCAGGGGTCTTGGTAAGGAGGCCAGAAAAGGAGGGGGCTTGGGTGGCGGGCCCACTCTCTATGGCTCTCAGAGCAGTCCTGACCATGCTCCCCTGGGTGCCGGAGTTCTGACCCTGGTACCTATGTTCTGGATCAAAGAGCCACGCAGGCGTATTCCGTGCCAGGTCCCAGCGGGGCAGGGGCCTGGGGGAGCTGAGCGTGGACCCGGGGGGCCCGGGCGGCTGGAGAACTCCAGGGCGCAGGATCAGACCGGGCAGCTTGCAGAGGGAGAGCGGAGAGCCCGCCCCGCCTTCCATTCCCCGAGCGGCCCCCCTTAATGCAGCCCCGAAACCCATCTCCCCCACGTGCGGCCACTCTCCCACGGCCATTACTGGAATCACTTAAGCTGGAAGAGAAGCCCAGACGTTCTTAATCAAACAGCAGCATTTTGTAGGTCAGGCCCAAGCCTGGGGGCCCAGGAGGGCTTTTGTGCGGAAGCACTGAGGTCTTGTGCGGAGGGCAGGGGCTCTGGGCAGACGGCTGGGACCGGAGGGGACCAAATGCTTCCATTGGCTGTAGCTGTAAGGGCTGTGGAACTGCCGCCACCCAGGCCCGAGTCTGCATCTGCCCGTGTGGATTCAGCTCAGGGTGAGCTGGCCTGGCAATGACACAGCAGGGACACGGGGACGCGGGAGGGCACCAGGCTGCCCCGAGGTCGGGGACACCTCGAGGATCCCAGGAAAGGACAAGTTCAAGGACGCCAGCCCTCTGGAGCCCACTGTCTGCCACAGTCGTGCCCCTAACACCCCGGCCCCCAGCACAGAAACATCCTCCAAGAGGTCAGATTTCAGAGCCAGGGACACGCGGCCCACACAGAGGCTTTGTTTGCTTGAGTGTGGTTAGCGGGGTCTGGGGAGACTGCGAGACCAGACAGAGGGGCAGGAGGAGGGCGGGGGCGCGGGCAGTGAGCCGGCATGGGCAGGCCGGTCTGGGGCTTCCTCCCCTATACCTCCCAGCCTTTGTTCCCAGACGCGGTCCGCTGCGTGTGCAGGGCCCGCCTTCCCCGGACAGGGACCGACTCTGGAAAGGACTCCAGCCTGAGGGGGAGCAGCTGCAGGGCCTGCAGTCATCCTGGGAGGAGCTCAGACCCCTTCCCGGCCCGTGAGTGACCGAGGCCCCTGCCCCAGCCTGGGCAGGGACGGAGCCCCCAGGCGCCACCGCTGCCCCCAGGACCCCGTCTCCTTGCCACTTTGCCCGCTCATGGGCCTGCCCCCCACACCCCAGGCCTCAGCATCCTCCTTTACTCACTGCTCCTGCTTCCGAGCCCACCCTCAGCCCACACAAGCCGCCTGCCTCTTGCTCACACCGGCCTTGGAAGAGCTGCTGGCCGGAGCACGGCTGGACCCGGGCACCTGCCACCCTGCCGGCTAAGAACCCCGGGCTCACTTGTTGTACAGGACGATGTCCGGCCGCCAGATGAGCTCAGAGGGGATGCGGATGGAGGTCACGTTCTCGTAGTCAGCGGGGTCCCAGCGC
>NW_020173687.1:666672-673419 GCF_003031525.2 Neophocaena asiaeorientalis asiaeorientalis | reverse complement strand
GGCGGTGGGGGCTCCCTCCCACTCACCTGCTTCACCCACACATTCGTCGTCATCATCTGGTTCTTCTCATCCTAGGACACAAACGAGAAGAAGGCAGGTTGTGATACCCTCGGGTTCAGGACACGTCTCTCTGGCCGAGTCTCCTTACCCAAAAGGACGGGCCAGGGCTGAACGTGGCAAGTGGGGGACCTCAGGAGGGAGTGAGCGCCTTGTCCCTGGAGGCAACCAAGCCCAGGATGGCGGGCCCGGAGGGGACTCAGGGCCAGAAGGAAAGTGAGGATAACATTCAACTGACTTCACTGGTGGCCGGGCCCGTCCCCCCATCCAGCGACCAAAGGGTCTGAGGGGAAGGGAGACGGCGCCCCTTCCCAGGCAGCCGTGCTGGGCCTGCCCACCTGCATTGCTCCGTCCCGGCTGGCGGGGCAGCTGCCCTGCGGATGGGCTCCAGGTGAGCTGGCGTCTGCCCCTCCTGCTGCACCAGGGCAACACACTCACTGGCCAAACTGCCCCCCAGGGCCTGAGCCTCAGGACCTGAAGGTGAGGGGCTAAAGCAGGTGAGGTGGGAGCCGGAGACCCAGCAGGCCCCTCTCCAGGTCACTGAGTGGGCACCTATCCAGGTGAGAAGGGCTGGACCACACACACTGTGAGCTTCCTTCTGGCCTCTGCACCTCCCCCAACTTCACAGCCCTCCCGGGTTCACAGACGGGCAGTCAGGCCCAGCAGAGGCTGGAGGCCTCTGGAGAAGACCGCCAGGCCCCGTGCAGGGACGTGGGGGTCCTCACACCCCACTCTGAACCAGCCTCCAGGGACTATGGCCACACCCAGCCCACTCAGAGGGCAGCTGGGCTTGGGGGCTGGCTCCTTGCCCAAAGTTTGGGGCAGGGCACTCAGCAGCTGGTGGGGGGTCCCCTCAGAGAGCAGGGAGCCCATGGGGACCAGAGAGGCAGGGGCTCTTTCTCTGGGGGAAGAGGGACTGGACACAGGACACAGGGTGTGGGGAGCAGCGCCTGAACCAGCCTCCCCCCACTTGCTGATGGCCCAAGCTTTGCCCCCATCTGCCCCAGACCAGGGACACACAGGCCGTTGGGACAACTGCTGAGGCCAAAGAAACCAAGGGTGGTCAAGCAAGCAAAGCGTGCAGGGCCGGGGGTGTGGGCTGGTGTCCCTGGGAGCCTCCCCTCCTGCTTCCCCCAGGGGACAAGCCCCCATCAGCCAGCTCACAGGAGGGGACATCTCCTGCGGCCCAGGCACTGCCCTTGGTCCTGCTCTCTCTCGGGGCCACCTGGGACAGGCTGCCAGAGGACACTGACGATAAGTGTGACTTGAGTGGGGCCCGGACACCATGTCCAACGAACTCGACCTTGGCAGTGCAGCCCTGTGGTGCGCCCCCATCACCACGTCCCTGCCCTTCCCCCCTGGGGACAGCCTGCCAGGCTCTGCCCCAGCCCCCACCCCCAGGCTCAGAACAAGCTTCTAGGTGGCTGGGCCTGGCCTCCTCCCCTTCGTGCCAGCCGCCCCCCCAGCGCAGCTGTCCCCCCAGGCACCCGTTTGAGGTGCCCTCTGTACATTCCGGCGCCTGCAACGTCAGCCCGGGCCCAGAAGCGCCCAGGAATTCCCCAGACTCCTCTGCAGGCATGAACTCACACACACAAGCACTCCGCACCGGGGCACAGACCTGCAGCAAACACCCAAGCGCCACAGACAGTGGGGCAGGGAGGCGGCCCCTTCCACAGACGACCAGCGCCCAGGATGGGCAAGGACGTCTTGTCAGCACACACGCGTGTGCCGGAGTGCCCTTGGCTAGCGTGGCTGCGGACAGCAGAGTCCTGGGCAAGGACGTCTTGTCAGCACACACGCGTGTGCCGGAGTGCCCTTGGCCAGCGTGGCTGCGGACAGCAGAGTCCTGGGCAAGGACGTCTTGTCAGCACACACACGTGTGCCGGAGTGCCCTTGGCCAGCGTGGCTGCGGACAGCAGAGCTGGGAGCAGCTCCTGTCCTGCCTGGCGCTGCCACGGGGCCTCGGGTGGGTCCCTCGCTGGTGTCTCGGAGCTGGTGTGCTACAGGCTGTCTCTCCTGGGCAAACCGGGGAGAAGTGGTGATGCGGGGCGGATGCTGCGACGTGGTAGGGGGGTGGATGAGACAGCCCCAGGAGCTCAGGTAGGGGGCCAGGCCACGGTGCAGCCGACCCAGATCATGAAGCCACAGCCACCACTGGGAACAGCATTTGCAAATGCAGTGGGTCGGGACCCCTGCCCTCCTGAGTTGTCTTCTGACTGTGCCCCAGCCAGGAGTACGTTACGGGAAGCATTTAAGGCCTGGTTCCAGGAGGCCTGAGGGCACAGCCCAGGGCAGGGGGACTGACCGGGTCTCTCTACTGATGGGGTCCAAGCGCGGCCCTTTCTGTCCACGTGAATGTGGCTACCGCCCCTCCCACCTCCCAGAGCCCCTTGGATGTTGCCAGCTCAGCCCCAGATGGAGCTGTCACACTCATCCCATTTCACAGGTGAGAAAACCAGGGCCCTGAGGGTCACCCAACACACCTGGCATGAGCCAGGAACCAGGGCCTCCAGACTCCAAAACTGGTGGCTCCCCGCTCACGGAGCCCACTTGGGGTTGGGGTCCCGGCAGGGGCGTAGGGTGGGCATTTGGAGAGATCTACAGCCTCCTGCAGCTGCGCAGCTCCCTCTGTGGAACCAGAGCTGGCTGGAGACCCCAGCCCAAACCCAGCCGGCCTTGGACCTCCTCGTGGCCAGCAAACCAGGCTCCCAGAGGCCCCCTCCCTGCCAGGCCAGAGCCCACCCTCCAAGGCCCTTGGGACCCTGCCCCAGCCTGTGCAGCTACCACCCAGCCACAGGACGGGCTCCCACCCCAAATGGACGCCCCGGCCCCTCCAGAGCCGTGGCTACTCGGAGGCTGGACCCCCTCCTCCCAGCAGCTGCCTTGGTCCCCAACCAGGAAGGGAAACACATCCGAACCAGGTGGAGGTCCAGGGGCTGCCAGGGTGCCGCACGGCCTCACCTCACCCCACGCAGTAGCACGACTTACACAAAAGCCCTAAACTCTGCCACTGGCCCCACAGAGGTACTTCCTGCTCTCTGCCTCTGAAGATGACAGCCTGGACCCCCTGCTGCAAATCTGGCCCTTTGAGCTTTTCTACATGGAAAGCGCAGGGCTTGGGGGTGTCGCACAGAACCTGCCTTGCCTCCCGGCTTGCTTAGGCGTGTGTCCTGGGCTAAGGCGGGGCTGGGGCACACACAGTCCATGTGCAGCTCCGATGCGGCCCTTCTCACCCCACGCAGTAGCACGACTTACACAAAAGCCCTAAACTCTGCCACTGGCCCCACAGAGGTACTTCCTGCTCTCTGCCTCTGAAGATGACAGCCTGGACCCCCTGCTGCAAATCTGGCCCTTTGAGCTTTTCTACATGGAAAGCGCAGGGCTTGGGGGTGTCGCACAGAACCTGCCTTGCCTCCCGGCTTGCTTAGGCGTGTGTCCTGGGCTAAGGCGGGGCTGGGGCACACACAGTCCATGTGCAGCTCCGCTGCAGCCCTCCCAGCTCATCCAGCCCCCCTGCCCCCGCCAGCCCCGGGGCCACCTCCAGGCCAGCCCTCCCCAGACACGGGTGCTCCCTTCAGGTCACTGCCCCCCACCCCACCCCCTCATCACCTACCACGTCAATGAGCTGCGCGATAGACAGGCCAAAGTGGACAAGAACTACATCCGAGATGTTGGCCACGGGCCGGGACCACTTGTTGTAGCCAGAGAAGAGTTTCTTCAGCAGCCGCTCCTCCGCGTGGGCCCGGGTCTCCACGTGGCTGCTCACTGCGGGGACCAGCAGGTGTGCGGCTCAGGGGCAGGGGATGGTGGCCGCCCAGGATGCCCCCTTGGGCCTCCTGCCAGGCCGTGCTCAGCACCTGGGCTCTCTTCCAGCTTCTCACAGCACGTCCCTCCTACCTCAGGACCTTTACACGTGCTGCCCTACTTCCAGCCGCAGTTTCTCCCCTACCCCCTGGGTCTGTAAGGGGGTCTGTAACTTCCTCGGGAAAGCCTTCCTAGCATGGTGCCCCGCACCATGAAAGTAGGTAAGTGGTATGATAAGTGCTGATTTGGAAGCGTCCCCGTCAGGCTGTGACTGTGGGAGCGAGGGACTGTATCTCTAGCCACTAGCAGAGTCCTGAGAACCTTGCCTCCAAGTACAAGGTGGGGGTAACCACAGGACAGGAGGGGGCAGAGGGCAGCGGGGGCAGACCCAGGAAGGGAGATGGAGAAAGGAGAGTGAGGGTCCAGCTACCGAGAGCCTGTTTCCTTTGGCTGTGGCATCCGCAAGTAATCACCCAAGAAAAAAACGTGCTTTGACGTGTAAGGGGTACTTTAAGTGCAAACCATGACAATGAACCTGACACCCTGTGTTCTTGGATGGACACACAGCCTGCCCTCCATGATCAGGTCTGGAGTGAGCCTGGGGAGGGGACCCCTCATTCAGCCCTGCCCATCAGCCAATCTGTGGTCTGAGGGCTTCCCTGCCACTCCTGGGCGACCTCGCTGGGACCACTGCATGGGGGGGCGGGGGTCTGAGGAGGGGGACAGGAGACCCCTGCCGCTCTGCTCCTCTCAGCTCGGTCCTGCTCACCTGTGAGTCACGGATGGACATTAGGAGGGCATTCACAAGCACCCCTGGGATCAGTCCTAGACCCCCAGGACCCTTCACTCCCAACCCAGAGCCCCAGCCTGGTCCCTCTGACAGTAGGGGGTAGCCTACTCCTCACTGGGGACGCCAGAGAATTACACTCCACTCACCCCTGAAATAGCAAGGTGTCTTCCCAGGGAACGGGGAGCAGGGGGGCTAGAACTTCCCCTGTCCCAGTGGGCCTGGGGAAGCAGAAGAGGTTTGGGTGGGGCCCTGCCAAGGGCAGAGGTCACCCCTCTGATTCCCTAAACCCCGGTGCAGGGGGGAGGTGGGCAGGCACCATGCAGTCTGCAAGGAAATTTGGCACAATGGATAACTGGGGGTGGGGGAGGGGGAGATGGACCGCGCCTCTCTCCATCCAAGTTGGAGCTTCTGGGTCCAGCTCTTGAAACAGCATTCCCCCTCACCCACCCAAACCCTGCCTGGCTCAGCCCTCGCCGCAGGGCAGCCTTTTGCGTCTGGAGGGGGGTGGGGTGGGGGTAGCCTCCGCGGCTGCCCCGTTGCGCACACCCGCGCCTTGGGACCACAGCCAGGAGCCTCCCTTGTTCCGGAGGTCCGAGGCCGCCCTGAACCGGCCTTCTAGCGCCCCGAAACTTACCAGGCAAGAGGGCGGCCCCCAGCAGCAGCAGCAGCGGCGGCAGCAGCTGCGGCGGCGGCGCCCCCGCGCCCCCGAGCTCCATGGCGCACCGAGCGGGCTCTAGATGCGGGCGGCTCCCGGCCCCGCCGCGCCCCTGCTCCGAGCTCCGCGCGAGCCCAACTTCATGCCCCCCGCGCCGCGCGGGCAGCTCCGTCCGCCGGGCCTGCTTCGGCCGCTTCTCCCGCGGGGCGCGGCGGCGGCTACCGCGCCGGGAGCGCGGGGCTGTGGTCTCAACGGCGCGGCCCCGCCCGGACCTGCCCGCCTCCAGCCGGCGAGGAGGAGGGGGGGGAGAGAGAGGAGGAGGGAGCGGGAAGGAGGGCGAGGATCGGAGGGGGAAGGAGGGGGAACGGACCGCGAGCCGAGAGGGGGCGCGGAGGCTGCGCTCTGCCCGCGCAGGGCCAAAGTTTCCCTCGACCTCCTGCGGCTGGGGACGTGCCCGAGCCACGAGTGGGGGCCCGGTAGTCACTGCGTGCGTCTGGGGAATCCCTGCGCGGTCTGGTTCGCGGACCACGAGACACTGACTCCCTCCCCGTCCCCAGCCCAGCGCCTCCAACGCCTGCCTGGAGGGAGGACGCGCACCCAGGGTCTCCGGGCGCCAGGAGGGGAGCCCCGCACGGTCTGGTTAACTTCATCACCCCCGCCCCACTCTGCAGTTTGGAAATCACGTCTTCCCCAACCAGGCGTTCAGGACAGAGTCCACCCCCATCGGCCTGTCCCTGGCGGACCGGGAAGCGTCCAGGGGAGCCTTGGCCCCGCGGCCCGCCCTTCGGGGTCGGAGAGGACCCTAACGCCCCCGCCCCGGGCGAATCCTCCTCTTGCTGCCTCCAGGTCCGGCCTGGGCCGGGGTCCGCCGCCCCCCCGCTCTGCGCGGCCTGCGAATGGGTGGCCTGCGCCGGCGTGAGGGCAGCCCCCATCCCACGCGCGGTGGGCAGCGGCTGAGGGGCGGCCGCGGAGCGCCTCGGGCCCAGGTGCCTGGAGAACACACCCTTGGCGCCCCCGGACTAGTCTTGAACAATGTCGGCCGCAACCGAGATGCCCGGGCGGCGCGCTGGACGACCCGGCAGGGGCTCCACCCTCAGGTGGGTCGAGGTGGCCGCTGGCAGAGCAGCAGGTGCTCGGAGGAGGGGCCGGGAGGGGCCGCTTTGTGCGGCGGAACCACAGTCTGCGGCGCAGACACTCGTCGCCGCTCCGCAGAAACGCGAGCCCCGTAGCCATCCCTGTTAGCCGTGCGCCAGGGGCTCTGCGGGGGCGGTGGGGGGAGAACCCAGCCTCCAAACCGAGACTTCGGGTCCCGGGATGGAGGCAGAGAAGGAGGGGCTGGAGCTGCCCCCGCGCTCCTCCTGAGTCGGCGCCCCGCCCCTGAGGGGGCTGAATGCGGGTCACGAGCCCCTCATCCCCGCCCCTCACAGGCTATGCTCGGCAA
>NW_020173687.1:663943-666587 GCF_003031525.2 Neophocaena asiaeorientalis asiaeorientalis | reverse complement strand
CCTTCCCCTCCCCCATCGCCTCTGCCCCTCCCCCAGCTCTCACGCACTCTGGTCCCAGGTTTAGCTCATCACACCTCACAGAATTGCTCTGAGCCCTCCAGGGCTGCCCTCTCGGGAGCTGTCTATAGGCTGGTGCCTATAAATAGAGCTTTCCAAAAGCTTGGCCCTGAGCAGTGGCCAGTGTCAACAGTGACGGTCGCCCTCACCCTGTCCATGGGCTTCCTAGATGCTGGCCCAAGCCACTGAGGCACGGCTCCCACAGCATCCCTATGAGGCAGGCTCTTCGGTTACCTGTGTGTCCCAGTGAGGAAATGCACAGACAGAGGCGTTACCCCGCGTGCCAAGGTGATGCAGTCACTACCGGGGTTCCAAGCGGGCCCTCCAGCTTCAGGGTCTGCACCCTGGCCTCCCCGGCCTCAGGCAGAGCATGTCCCAGGGCTGGCCTGTGCCCCTACAGACTGGAGCTCCCCAGGGCCTGCCCTGCCCTCTGGGCGACCTCCTGGGCTGCCAGCCCCAGCGCACAGCCCGCCCCGGACCAGCCCACAGACTCGCTGGGAGCCTGCTCTGGTTTGTGGCCTATTCCTGCTGGCAAGCCCCCTCTTACCCTTTCCTCCCTCTCAGCCCCCACCCCCAGTGCAAACCCTGGGTTCCTCTCACACCCTTAGGCCCCTTCCCCGAGCCAGCTCTGCACCAGGAACCAGAAGGTTCTCTAAGGTGAAGAGTTGCACTGAACCAGGAGCTGGGGAGCAGGCCTGGCCGACGGCTGACTGCGCGCAGGGGGGTGAGGAGGGCCAACCCCGACCCCCGCCTCTCCTGGACGGTTCCCCACACACAGCAGAGCACTCGGCCACACGAGGCTCAGAACCTGCGAAGCCCCCCCTCACAGAGAAGGGACGGTGGGCGTGGGGGATGAGCCCTGGTGACTCCCGGCGGGGTCCCTTGTCCGCCCCTGCTCTGTGCTGTCCCAGGACAGAAGGTACCTTGCTCAGCGACCTTCTCCCGGTGGTAGAGGCCAGCCACGCTCCAGGCCCCTCTGAAGTCTCCTCTAACCATCTCAGCACCTCTGGGAAGCAGGGCTTCCCTCACTTGGCAGCACAGGAAGGTGAGGTATGGACGGGGTTTCTCTGGCTCAAAAGGCGAGATTGTCTTGTCCCGTTCCCCTGTGGCAGTCGCCACGCCTTTCGGGACGGGCATGCTTCCTCAAGCCTCTGCCTTAGGCTCATCTCTCGGGACTTGTGAAATCTGGGTGGTCCTGAGAATGTTAGGCTGAAGTCAGAGGAGAGAGGGTGATCTGGCCCAATCTGTGAAGGCTTCCTGGAGGAAGGGGCACCCAGGAATGCAGCCCTGGGGACTGTGGACATCCACTCATAGCCATGCACAGGGAATCACCTGGGAGTCTGCTTAAGTTCCAGACTCTGGCACCCCACCCTCAGAGGCTACTCAGCCTGGGCCGAGGCCCCCATCTCCATCTGCTGACAGCCATCCCCAGGCAACCCTGATTCGGGAGGCCTCGGACTTTAAGAGCTGATTTGGCCCAAGCACTTGGGCAGAAGATCTGGCCAGGCCCCCACCCAACCTGGCATCCTGGCCTGGGCCGGGTGCTGGCGTCACCCGGTGGCTGAGGCTGAACAGGGAGAGAGGCCTGGGCTCTCGGCAGGAGCCTAGAGCTGCTCACAGCCAGGTCAGCTCTGCGTCCCTTCCCTGCACCGGGGCCAGCTCACGCAGTTGAGAAGGTGGGCCTTAATGGCCATTCCCACGGGTGAGCGCAGCCAGAGAGCCCAGCAGGCCCAACCCTCCTGGCGCTCGAGGCCAGACTGGGGTTAGCACGGTGCTTGGGGCCCCGGTGGACCCAGGGGGCCGTCACACGCACACGTTCACACACATCTGTCCGACCGTGTTTGCCTTTCCCCACAGACTTGCTAACGCAGCAAGATGAATTGGGCCTAACTCATTACTTTGCACAGCCCCCCCTCCCCACCTGTGCCCGGCTGGGAAGCACTCATCGCGGGAAGCTAGTCATCATCTCGTCCTGTCGTAGGAGCTGAATTAGCGCCTACTCCAGGCCGCCAGGCCCCTCCCTCCCGCTGCTCCTGAAACTGCTGTTTCAGAGGAAAGGAAAACCCCCAGTTCATACACGACTGAAACCGACTTTGGGGAACAGGTGCCTCCGTGTCCCTGCGTCCTGGAGCCTTCGTGGCAGGAATGGTGCCCTCTGAGCTGATCCCGGGTGGGGGCCGAGAGGAGGAAGGGTGTGGAGCAGGCCCCCGAAGACCCCTCCCCGCACGCTCCCCCCGGCCGGTGCCAGGCTGCTGGCCAGTGTGAAAAGTCTTCTCTGCGGAAACGGCCTTCCCCTCTCCCTCTGCTGCCCTCTCCAGCCTCCACCCTGTCCCAAGGACATTGCCATGGTAACCAGTTGTTGGCATAAACGGGGACTTCCCACGTGAGCCCAAGGACAGCGCTGTGAGCTCAGCGGGCCAGGAGGAGGTGTCCTGCCTGTACACCCGCACCCCTGGGGGACTTCCTCCTCCAGCCCTTCAGCCAGGTCCAGCCACAGGGGAGGGGTGGCTGATGGACCCCCTCCCAGGCCCGCCCTCCTGCTTCCCTCATCCCTGGACCCAGCCACTCAGGCCCTTTAAGACCCAAA
>NW_020173687.1:649919-663865 GCF_003031525.2 Neophocaena asiaeorientalis asiaeorientalis | reverse complement strand
CAGCTGCCGGCCCCTCCCCTGCCCCCACCCCCCACCAATAATGGAGGATTCAGGCTTTGCACACATGCCCGGCACGTAGTAGGGCTGGTAAACGTGTTGAACGCATGGGTGGATGGATGAGTGGGTGAGTGGGTGCCTGGCAAGAGGGCATAAGGGAGGCTGGGTCCAGAGGGGGCCCCTGTTGCGTCACACATCAACCCCACCCTGGCTGAACCCCACACACTCAGGCTGAGAGGATCCAGGTGTTCGGGGCTGGTGCTGGGCATCTGGGCAGGTGCTACCTAGGAGGGAGGGATGGTGACCACATTGGGCCAGGCAGGAGTAAGGATGCTGGGATCTGGGGAGGGTTCAGAGACTGTCTGTTCCTTCCTCATCCTTTCCCCATCATCTGTCAGGACTGGATCTGAAGTGAACCTACTGGCCTCACCTCCCTGGGGCCTCGCAAGCCACCCTGCCCTCCCTCAGGTCGGAGATCGCGCCCACCCCCCGAAGCAGCCCCCACAGCCAGTCCTGCAGTGGGACCTCCCCACACACACACAGGGGACCACGCCCCACCAGAGCCCCACGTGGGCCCTGGCACCATCTCTTGGGGGCTGTTAGGAAGATCCTGGCCTGACCTGGGATCGAATCTCTCAGTGGGAGCCCTGGTCCAGCACACACTACGGTGAGGCCCCGAGGAAGGGGCACTGTGTCCAGCCCCCAGGTCACTCTGACTGCTACATGGAAACACATATCCATCCTCCTGGGCCAGAGGCCTCGCCGTCAAGTCCCTCAGGCCCCTGCAGCCTCCCAGCTCTCAGCACCACGGACAGCGACACCCCCCAACCCCTCCGCCCCACACACACACCCCTCCAGCCTCAGTTGTGACCAAATGCATTCCCTGGGGCTCCTGGGAGAAAGCCCATATTTGAGTCTCTCTCTTTGCCCATTTCTTTCAGCAAAAGTTTTGAAAGCCATCAAGTGCAGGAGGAATGTGAGAATCGGGGCCATTTCTCCAAAGGGGACGCACCGTCATCTTCCCCCACTCGCAGGTGGGTCCAACCAAGCTGACCAGCCAGAGGCCACATCGACGCTGGGACCAGGGGTGGGAGAGAGGGGAGAGGGCAGCTGAGAGGCCTCGGAATCACTGAACGTTCTCCTTGCAAGGAGGAGTGGACAGTAGCACAGAGGACCGAGACACCGGCCACTCCTCCTCCAGGTTCTGGATTTCAGCCACGAGCCCAAGCTGTGCTGTGCCAGGATCAGGACCTGCTGCCCCAGCAAGTTTCCTCGTTGCCTGTGTCCCTGACATCCCACAGCCCTGGTGGAGGATTGTGCTGTGCAGAGCCAGACATGCTGACAGGTGCCCTTCCTGCCAGTGCTCTGCAGGGCCCCTTCTCCCTCGGAGCCAATCTGGCAGGGGCTCCGCCCCACTCCCCCACCTTCAGGGGCCCCGCTGCCGTAGCCGGGATTCCTGTGAGCTGGACTTTGTCCTACGACACTTTGCAGCATCTTTTCAGATGGTATCGATCCACCTTTGGCCAGCCTCCAGTTTCACAGCTCCACGTGCCTCTGCCTCCCACCCCACCCCCACCTGCCTCTCTGCTAAGTAGTTAATTATCTATAACACACTCCAGAGGAGGGCGAAGCACTCTTCAGGGTGAGGAAGCAGCTGGGGATGAATGGGATCCCTGGCCCTCGCGTCTGCCCCCAAGTGTTCTGTTGGGCCAGCAGGCGTGGGGGGCGGGGTTTGACGGCCCCTGCCGGCTGGCACCTCTCTGAACCTCCGTTTCCCCAGCTGTTAAGTGGGGATGGTAACGGTCCCCGCTCATGGGGCCATCGTGAGGGTGGAGGGGTCGGGTCGGCCGGGCACTTGGTACCTGGCTCCGCGTCTGGCTAGTGCTGAATGGCGGCTGCTGCCGCTGAAGTGACCCTTAAACAGGAGCCGCCTGGCAGTCGCCCTTTTGCTCTCAAGGGAGGCCCCTGCGCCGACGGCTAAGAGCTGGAAGCCGGTTGCAACTCAAGTGCCTTCAGAGGCCAGACGGGGCCCACGGGCCAGGCCAGGTGTGGCGCAGACCCAGGGCCTTCTTGCCGCCTGTGGGCCCTGCTGTGGGCTGCAGAGCATCCCAGGGGCCCTATGCCCAAAGACCCCCATGCAGGGCTTCGTGCCCCACGGCCTAACCCAGGACCAGAACAGCAGGTGTCTGGACGCCTGCCGGCCCTGTCACCCCTGAGGCAGCAAGTCCAACTCTTCCTGAAGAATTACGTTCTGACAGCCCGCGGCACAGAAAAGCCCTTTGTCCCCACCAGCCGGCCACCTGCTAATGAGTCCCAGCCTGGAGGATCACGGGCTCCCGCCTGTGGGGCAGAGGGTCACAGCAACCCTCAGAGGAGGGGGCGGGGGCGGGCCATACTGAATGGCTGAGGGCAGGCCCGGTGGGGCTTCGTGACCCTCCGAGGGGAGCCCTGAGTCCTCCTGGAAGGTTCTCCTCTTTCTCCTTCGCCTCTGGGTCACCTTGTTCTCTCTCGGGTCCTGAACCTGGCCCTGCAGTTCCAGACGGCGCTCTGCCTGGGGTGGGAGACCCCACAGCCTGCCAGGCTCCCCTGGGCCAGTGGGAGTGCCATGTCGGGGCTCCTCCTGCACGTGAGGCCTGCACCCCAAGCTGCCGCTCCTGTGTGGGTTCCCACCATGTCTAGTGCGACCCCACACGTGTGTCCCCAGGGTCCCCCGGGACCTGCCCTCTGTGAGCACAGCGGGGTGTGTGCTCTGGGCCTAGCCCCAAATCGCTGGTTAAGGGTGTCCATCACCCCGTCCAGATCCTGAGCCCCTTGAGGCAGGCAGCTGCCAGGTCGTCCTGGAAGAGGCACTGGGCAGGCCACGGGCACGTCCTGCCCAGACCAGTCTTGTCCACTGCCCAGAGACCTCCAAGGCGTGGAGGAGCCCCTCCTGGGGGTGGAAATCGGAACTTGGTCCTCAGAAACTGGCCCCGCCAGCCCCGAGGGTGGGGAGAACGGCCGCGTTCATGCCTCCTGCTGGCCCCCGGGCTTGACCAGCCAGGCCAGGTGAGGGGTCTGTTCCTTGTGGACCTGGGGCAGAGCGAAGGCCCCTCCCCCGATTGTCACCTCCACCCCTGGGCATGTGCCCTGGTGGCCCCATGTGTGTGATCCAGGAGACCCAGACCCAGGCCTGATCCCGCCCCTCTGGCCACAGGCCTCGGGCAACCCCCCCATCAACTCAGTCTCCCCACCTGTAAAGCAGGGCTCTGCCCCTCGTTTCCCAGGCTGTTCTTAACCGAGGGAAGCTCCCCGCTACAGTGGGCACCAGGCTGGGGTGTCAGCGTGTCTGTCCCGGATGCCAGCCCTGAGGTTGGCCCCCTGCCCGCCAGCTGAGACCACCCGCACTTCGTCATCATCCCAGGTTCCTTGGGAAGCAACACAGTTGGGGCCCCTTGGGCCAGGGTGGACCCCCCCTGCTGGACCTTCTGGGCCAGTTTCCTGGGGGCCTGAGTTCCCACAAGCACAGGCTGGCAAAGGCGGCTGGCCTCCCCCACCAGCGATGAAAATAGAGTCGGCAGCAGAGACCTGGCGGAGGGTCCCGGGAAGGCTGCACAGCTCCTGCAGGGTGGGGCCTCTCTGTGGCCTGCTGGCTGAGGCCCAGCACAGAAGTCAGGAGAGGAAGCCCATGCATCTCCAATCAAAGCGCAGGATCAGCTGCAGACCCGGAGGCCAACGACCCTGGAGGCCACAGGCCGCTTCCTGGGCGAGTTTGCACAGGGAGCTTGTGTGAAAGCTGCATGCCATCTTCCCAGGCAGCCTTCTGTGGCCTGGGCCTGGCCGGCTCTGCCCACTTCCACCCCCATCTCTGTGCCCAGCCGTCCTGCCCAGGAGGGGACTCAGCAGGAAAGGCAGACCACCCACATGCACAGCCTGCCTGAATCGGGGGGCGGGGTGGCGGGTGGGCGCCCACAGTGGGAACTCGGGTCCCCAGGCCCAGCAGCTGATTGCAGAGCACGGAAGCTTCCTCGGCCAGTGACTGGATTTTTCAATCAACACATTCCCCGGGCAGCGGACAGCGGGCGGCGGACGGGCGGGCGGGGCCCTTGTCTTCAGCATCCTCTGTGTCCTCTGTGTCCTCCAACCAGCACTGGGCCCCTGAGATTCCGAGGCCGCTCACGCGCCACGGCCCGCAGCTCAGGAACCGTCAGCAAGCCGAGGCGCTGCTCCCTGCCCGCACCCACCGTGGACCCCATCCTCAGTGGGACCCCTGAGTGGGTGAGATACCCCCAAACTAGGTTCTGGGGGCCCCGCTGGACCCCCGGCCACAGTCCACCCCGCAGAGCCCAGCACCACCTGCTCTGTCCAGGTTCATGCACACAGGGAGGTCCAGCTGGGCCCTCAGGCTCTCAGCCTCCATCCCTTCCTGGAAGGGAACGCTAGACGTTCAGCCTCAGGGAGCTGGGATCCAGGCCAGGGGAGGTGCCGTGGAGGGAGGAGAGGGGGCTTATTGATTTGTCCTTATTGATCCCGTGTCGGTCCTGCCTGGGGGCGGGGGTGGGGGGAGTGCTACTCCTTTGGGTTTCTGAGCCCATCATTTTAGGGACGGGGATTGAGGGGGGAGAAAGGGGGCCCCTTCGCAGGGTGGGGTGCTTTTCTATTTCCGGCATGTTCTAACGTTTGTTGTACCAGATGGATGGTCACTGCATCTGGGGTGGTATTATTATTCTACCACTCACACGATGACAGCGCTGAGGTCATCTGGCCAAGGAAAGGGCCCAGCCGCAGGACGCCCGCATCACGGCTCCACGCCCCCACTTCCCAGCCCGACCCCCGGTCTCCAGAGCCTTGTGCTGCCCCCACCCACCTTCCTCCTTGAGATGAGATGCGCCTGGAGCCTGAGGCTCTGCTCCTGTTGACAAAGACACGTCTGCAAATAGCTCCTGGCGGCAGAGAACCAGGAGACAGGAGCTAGCCCAGCCGAGCCGCGGGGCCGCAGCTACTTGGGCAAGGCTAGAGCTCCCCTCTCAGACTCCCATCCCTCCGACTTCCTGCTCCCCTCCCCGGTTTTTTCCTCTTCCTTCCAGCCCAGCGAGATGGGGTGGGGATGGGGGGCTGCCTCGACCACTCCCAGCCTGGGGCAGCCAGTATCTGTTCAGGCTGTCCCAGAGCCACCACCCCACCCCGCTCCAGCTCGCTGGCTCTCCAAAGCGATTGACACGTCCCTGGCCTGTTGTCAGGGAGGCCCTGGACCTCGTCCCAGTCCCGGGTGGAGATGATTACCCTGACGTCCATTGCAGAGTTTAAGTGTGTTCTCTTGGCACTGAAAACACAGATTTGGTGGTGGCGAGCTGGGGGTGGTGGGGGCACCGTCCCTTCCTTGGCTCGGCCCCCCGGCAGGGCCGTTTCCTCCACCGAGGGGCCGGGGGCTCCTCACCAGGTGGAACCTGCTGTTGCGAGCCCTTCCTGCTGCCACGGCTGCAGGCTCCCTGCGGGGCAGTGGGCTGGGACACGGGTTGGCGGCAGACAGGATGGGAAGGGGGTGCTGGGGAGCCCGCCCTGACGCTCCCCAGCTTTGCGGAGGTGCCGCAGAGCGTTTGCAAGTTTGGAAGCTGCCATGGTGAGCGCCGGGTCTCACTCGGAGCACGGCTCGCATCTCTGTAAAATCAGCGTCACAGGCACCGCAGGCCTGGCTGCACAGCCGGACGGATGGCAGGACCCTCTGAACAGGCTGCCCACTGGCCTCCAGGAACCAAGGTGGGGCCATGGCCCTGCAAACACCCCGTTCGACCCAGCAAACACCTCCCCAGACGTGGGCGGCCCCGCAGGAAACCGGAACAGGCAGGCCCGTCACCCCTGCGCTCGGACGGAGCTTCAATCCAGGAGGATCTCGAGGACAGAGGGACAGGGGAACCTGGGACCACGTGGCCCCCGTTCCCGGGCCCAAGGGGACCTCAGGGATCTGACAGGGTCCTCTCTCGCCTCCATGTGTACAGTGCGAGGTTCTAGAAGGTTCTAGCTGGGCCCTTCCCTGCTCGCCTGCCTGTGCCCCTGCCAACACCTAGCTCCTTCTTGTCATTCGGGTCCTGGATGAAAGGCCACCTACCAGAAGGCCTCTTGACGTCCCTCTCAGAGGATGGGGTCCCTGCCGACCCTCCCCCGGGACGGGGCCTGATGTGTGGTTCAGGGCGGAGGACTGGGGACGAGGGGTCTGTGGCAGCAGGACCCCAGCGGGCAGCTGTGGCCATGGCTCAGGCTAGGTTGGGGGGCAGCCTGGGCCGCCCAGGTCACGACGCACACCTTGGGGCCCTTCCAGCCCAGGAGGGCGGTCAGACAGCCGTCGTCCAACCTCCTCCCGCCGTGGGCCCACCCGGCAGCCCCCACTGCCATGGCGGTCACCTTCACGAAGTGACCAGGAGAGCAGGCCTCGGGGTGAAGGGAGCCCGGGAGCCTCCCCTCCAGGCTGCCCCCAGCCAGGCCTCATCCGGCTCCGCTTCTCCCACCTGCCTCTCCCCTGGGGTCCCTGCGTCCCAGGCCCGGCTCAGACAGACGCGTGGGCGGGCGCTGCAGACCGCTGTGTTTCCAGCACAGGACGGAAGGCCGGTTCCTGGGCCTCAGCCCGCAGACCACTCAGGGGCCGGAGGTGGAGCCCTGGAGACGCAGATTTAAAGAAAACTCCCAGGGTGGCACTAAGGGAGAGTCGCTGGTGCCACAGCCGAGAGCACCGTCTCCAGGGCCCAGGTTCGAGTCCAGCCCTCAGCAAACGGTAACCGGCCTGAGCCGCCCTTTCCTCTTCGGCAGCTGGGGCTGAAAGGTGTACTTATCCCTGGAATCACCGTGCACACTGCGGCCGGGGCCCCACACGGGGTCCTGCTGTCTAGCCAGCACCACCCACGATGGGAACTGACCTCGGGGAGGCTGGACACAGGAGAAGGGCTTTCCCAGGAAAGGCACAGCAGAGGGACCTGGCGTCCTGGCTGGCCTGGGGGTGTTTCTGCAGGGCCCCAGCCCCCAGAGCTTACAAACCATCGCCTGAGCACAAAGGGGGCCCTCCCCATTCTCCGCAGACCACCATGGCCCTGACCAGGTGCCTTCGCGGGCCTGCCCTTTTAAGCAGAGGAGAGCTGCCAAGGACACTTGCCTTCTGAAAGGAGGAGGCTGAGGGCAGGTGGCGGCGGTGTAGAGGGTCTCCACCGGCCCCATTCATCCACCCTCAGCCACACTCACCCACCGGCAATCCTGCAGGATGACACCAGGCTGTTCCTGAAGAGCTGGGTTCTCCGCTTGCGACCTGTGGGCTGAGCTGCCGCGGTGAGACCCTCCGCCCGAGGGCGTCCCTGTCCTGACCGCAGCAGGATGGCCACCTGCTTGCCGGGCACTTGCCGGGGACTCGCCTGGACCAGGGTGAGCTGTGCCCGGGCAGGACCCCTCCCCACTGATCTCTTCACCTCTGGGACAAGCTGGTGGGGCTTTGATGGGGGCAGAGAAGCACCTTGAGGCCCAGCCAGTGGACCCTGGCCCGTGACTTCGGCCCACGTAGCCCCCTGCGGGGGAGGGGGTGGAGCCTGGCTCCTGGACAGCCCAGTTCTTCTGCGCTGGGCCTGGCTGGCAAACAATGATACCCATGTGTCATCTCCCACGGCTTCCACGGCCGGGGGCCGGGAGCGTCACCTGCAAGGAGTGTTGGCACTAGCTGTCGGCCAGAACACCCCCACGTGGCTCCCTGGTGGCCTTGGCTGGATTCCAGAAGTGAGGGTCCCCTGAGAGAGGAGCCCGTGGGGTGTGTGCTGTGGCCACCACTAGAAGACATCCTACCTGGTTCATTTGTCCTGTGAACACCCATGACTCCTGCACCTTCCCCACTCTTGGCGTTTTCAGTACCGCGGGAGCCACGGGGATGCCGCCGGGGGTCCCTGGGCTCCGAGAGTCCTGGTGGGGAGCACCCAGGGTGGGGATCCCGGCCAGTCCCTGGATGGGTGGGAGGTCCTCTTCCTCTCCGACAGGGACCCCATCCCCGCGGAGGCCACAGCCTGGGGTGCCCATCGGCAGCGCCCGGGGATGCCGCTCGGGTTCCCTCCAGCCTGGGGGTGAGTCTCCCCCTCACAGAAGGAGGGCACAGGTGTTTGGCGTTTCTGCCTCCTGTCCTGTTTCTGGAGGGCCCGGCAGGGGCCCCGGGGGTCTGAGGCCCCTCGCCGCCCCCCAGCTGGCTCACTCTGCTGTCCTCAATTCTGAGGCTTGCCGGGAACCAACCTCTCAGACCCCGTGGACCCACTTCTTCCGGAAGCCAGCCGGTCCCACCCTCAGGGTGGCTCTCTGAGAGCTCAGGGGAGCTGTGCCCACGGGCAGAGGCACTCAGCCCACTCCGCCGTGTCCACGTGGGGACCTCCTGTCCCCCCGTCTCCCCCGGCACCTCCGGCCAGGCTGCCCAGCTTCTCTGAGCCTCAGGTTCTCCTAAATAGGGAGGGGGCTCTGAACACAGGCCAAGCGGCAAATGGAGGACAAACTCCCGGCAGGGGTACTTGTCCTGGGAGAGGAGGGCCGGGCGCGGGGCCGGGCTCCCAGGTCAGCCTTGGGGTGGGAGGCACTGGGCTCTCAACAGGGGGCTCCGTCAGGCCCACTCCCCCCTGCAAAGCCGTCATCGGCCCTACTCTGCACACCCACCTTCACCTCTCTCCTTAGGTAGCCCTCTCCCTCCCTGCCCCAACCCCCATCAGAAGCCTGGGGAGAGGCAAGGCTGGGGGTCACAGGCCCCATCCCCCTGGGCCCTTGTCTACAAGACAGGCGAGCCTTCCCGCCCGGGGTTGGCGGGCACCCATTCTCCGGGTGCAGGCACAGCAGAATCTGGGAGAGCGGGCAGGGATGGGGCACGTGAGGCACGGATGCTGCAGGGAAGGTGCACCTCGGCTGGTCGGGTGCCGAGGGGATGCCCACGAGTGCGGGCGCTGCGGTGGGAAGAACAGAGCCTCGCCCGACCTAAGGCAGGTGATGGGGACTTGGGAGGAGCAGGTGTGATGGGGCTCTGCCAGGGAAGACAGCGCCAGGACCTGGGCCCACCGGGGACCCTTACGGGGGAGTCTGCCCTGGAGCGCGGCCTGGGGCAGGGTGGGCAGCCATGTCCTGAGGTCAAGGTGGGGGCAGAGGCAGGGTGGAGGATGGGGGCCCCAGGTGTCCCACAGCACCAGGTCTGTGCCTGGGTGGCCGGGGCCCCCAGGGTGGGGCGGACAGCAGGCAGTGGTGCAGGCAGCCAGGAGGATTCAGTCTCTGCGCCAGCCACAGGGAGGAAGTTAACAGAAACTGATTCCAATGCAAATGTCAAACCCACCCTGTGATGAAAAATTAGCAGCTCTGAATGTCAAGGAGGGAGTCCCAGCTCTAGCCGTCTGGCTCCGGTGGGCGGGGCGGATGGGGCTGAGCTGTTTTCTCCAGCTCCTGGGCTGGGGGCCAAGGGAAGAGCGCCCATTGTCCCCTCAGCACCCCCCAGTCCAGTAGGTCTCTGAGGGGCTCAGGGGCGTGGCCGTGCCTTCTCCCCTGCCTCTCCACAGTGCAGAGAACAAAGGATGCATTCAGTAGGTGCTCCATGGTTGCTCTTGGCCACGTGGGCTCTGGCTCTAGTGAGCATGAGTCCTGCACCCAGCTCCCTCTCCGTCCACTGGCCTGTGGCAGCCCCGGGCAGGTCCCACCCAGGGTCTCTCCAGGCTCACTGCTCACTGCCTCTGGGCTCACTGCTCCCAGCTCGCCCGGTCTCAAGGCTGTGCATGAAGACTGACAGGCATGTCTGAGAAGAACAAGCCACGTGCCGGCACCACCAGCTGGACCTCCCTCTGCACGTGCAGAAATAAAATGCCAATTGCTTGAGCTAAATCGTTTCATCTTAAATTGAAAAAGAAATTATAGTTTTGCATCTTATAAAAGCAGATGATGGCTGCTACGGGGCAGGGTTTCCTGAGGACCCAGCCGTGCCGGGATTTTGGGACTTTCCTGGAGTCTAAGCCCAGCGGGTCTGCAGGGACTCGGGTCTGCAGGCTCAAGGAGCTGGCACTGGAGAGACGGGAGGGCCTCAGGAGAAGGGGCCCATGGAGGAAGATGGAGGGACGGAGGGGCTGAACGCCACCCCCGGGATGCAAGTCCACGCGAGGGAGGGGCGCTGGTGCAGGGCAGCGCACAGGCCACAAGGAGGAAGCAGGAGCGGAGGTGGCCCCCGGAAGGACCAGAGGGTCGGAGAATGGGAGGAGGGAGGGGTGGGGGTGTGCCCGGAGAGCAGCACGACCGTTGCGTGCTGCGGGGACGGGCAGAGCCCCCAGGGGAAGGCCCCAGTGTGGGGAGGAAGGGTTTGGACTTTTCCCTGCAGGCACTGGGGAGCCACGGAAGGCTTCAGAGCAGGACGGTGCCCAGGGCAAAGGGAGCAGAGTACAGAAGCATGGAGGGAGGGGCCCGGGGCTGGGCTGCAGGAGGGGGCGAGGCCAGCCAGGCAGAGGGGTTGCAGGGGAGAAAAGCAGGACTCGGTGAGGTAGGAACGCCTCTGCTCACACACACAGAAGCTTCCAGGCCTGCCCTCTGCCGGGAGAAGCGTGAATGTGCGGTTTCTGGGCCGGCAGCGGGGTGGGCAGGTGTGGACAGCTGGTTTCCCATAAACGCCCATGCTTGCGTTTGAGGTGCGGTCTGGGGACTCCTGAAACACCAGGCAGTGACTCGGGCTGGGTTCCTGCTCAGTGAACCCTCTGTCCTGCCTGCAAAAGCTCCGAATTCCACAGCGGGGCTGCCGGTGGAGAGCTGGACGGGGCAGTGCCACCTCCTCCCTCCCCGGTCTCGCCAGAGCCCAGAGCCCTGACCTGCAGGGCCAGCCTCGCGGATGTAGTAAAGTTTGCAGACAAGCCCAGCGCCCCTGCCTGCCTCTTGCACTCCTGGCACGGGTCTGAGCTGAGCTGTGTTAGGAGAAGGTCAGGGAGATTTGCTCCATCAGCTTCCGGAAAGGGAGACGGTAACAACAGAGACCTTGCTCCGGGCAGCAGTTCCAGTAACAGGAGATGGCTTCCACTGGACACCGGCCAGCCCTGTGCCCGAGCTCCCGCCTTGCGTTTCAGCTCCTTGCAGCGATGGTCCCCAGCACCGGACATCATTGGCTGGGACCCCGGAAGGGTCGAGGGTCAAGGCTTGCCCCAGGGCCCGCTGCACCCAGAGCCCATCAGGATTGCTAACCCGGGGTTGGACTGGGCTCCGCCTTGAGACAAATGTGCCCTACGAGCCAGTGGGGGCAGCCTGTGACCACCCCACTGAGCTGTCTGACCTCTGACCTCACGCGCACAGTGGCACTTCTGTCCGTAACACCTGTGCTCCAGCAACTGTCATGAAAGGTCAGGCTTCACAGGTGGTATCCACAGTCTGGCTTTCAGACTCCATGAGCCCAAGGCCTGTGTCTGCCTCTTTCTCCTGGGGACCGACACGAACCTGTCTAGCGAATGAATGAATGAGTGAATGAATGAAGGGCACCACTCCCAGAGAAGCCTTTGGGCCTGTCCTGGGCGGAGCCGGGGCCAATTCCGAGAACATCCCCCTCGTGGCCTTGGGACCCCGTGGGCTGCAGGCTTGAGGGTCCAGGCGGGGCTGGGGCTGCGGCCACCCCAGCTGCGTGAGCCCGCGGCTTGCAGAGCAGTAGAGGGAGCTGGAGCACAGGCACTGAGCAAGTGGACGGACGCGGGGACCCAGGCCGAGGGGGCGTGGAGGGAGGAGCACCTCCTACTGGCCTGAGGCCTGAGGGCCCAGCTAGCGTCCCAGCCCCTTCCCCGCCAGCCCACCCTCCACAGGAGCCCGCACAGCGGGAGCCCTCCTCTCACCCCTCAGGCCCTTCCCGAGGCACCACAGGGTCCAGGGCCAGGCCTGGGGACGTCCGTCAAGCAGAAGCCGCCAGGCAGCCTTTCCAAGCGAGCACCGACCTCAGAATTGATGGGTCCCTGGGAGCTGCAGGGCTGCCCCAGGTGGGCTCCAGGTCCCCGTCCTCCGGGTGAGTGCTGCCACCTAGTGGCATCTGGACGCGGTGGCCCTGGGGCCCAGGAAGGGCCAGAGGGGGCGTCCTTCCTGGAGGGGCTTAGAGGTGGGCAGCCGCCGAGCACACCTGGGGGTTGGCATTCCCCGCCAGCCTGCCGACAGCCCGCCCCTGCCCACAGCACCATGTGTCCTGTCACTCCGTGACCACAGCCCCTTCTGATCCCCCCGGGGCCCACGCCCAACATGCTGGATCCCCTGCCCGTTCACCCTTGGGCTCTCAGAGGCGCCCCACGAGCTCATCAGCCATCTGGGAATGCACCACGGCAGGGGGGACATCATCTTCCTGCCCCCAGGCAGGTGGAAGGGGCAGGACATGGCAGGGGTGGTGGGGAGATTTCAGGATGAGAGAGGGGTGAGCAGACGAGACGTGCCCAAGTGGCCCTGTGGCAGCAGGCGCCCACCACACCCCTGAGCCAGCACCTCTGGGAGGGAGAGCTCAGCCTCCCGGGTCTGCCATGACACCTCATCTCTGGAAGCCTCCACCCTTTGGCTCTATCAGACGGGCAAGGACATGGCAGGACCCTGGTTGGTGCTCCGGGTGGACAGAGGTGAGCCCAGCAGACGACCCCGGGCCTGCAGGCAGGAGCCCAGCTCTCACCCAAGACCACCCCAGCCCAGAACTTTCTGGAAGCCGTGCAGCCCAGATGCCTCCGGTGGGTGGCCTGGGCCTGCCAGGCCACCCGTAACCCCCCCTGCTGCAGGCCAGTTTGCCTGGGAAGCGGCTTGGGGCAGCAGTCCAGGCCCGCTCACTGCCTCTCGGGGTCCTGGCCTGCTGAGCGATTCTTCCTACTCAGCTGACCCCCGGGAGGCCCAGGGAGGGTCCAGTGGGGTGGAAAATTCCAGAAGGCAGTGGGCAGCAGAGCTGAAAACACAGAGGCTCAGCTCACGGCCGCATCTCAGACCCACCTGCAGCCGGGCCCTCGCTGCAACCCTCCGGGTGGGAGAGGGGATGGCCTCTGGGGAGAAGGTACGGGCACATGACCAAGCAGGTGCCACGCCCAGCAGGGGGCGCTCTGAGGACATCGGAGTCCAGGCCGGGCACCAGCAGAGTTCTGGGTCTCCACCCACCATGCAGACCCACGTGCGCGGAGCCCACGCCCGAGAACAGGGCCCCGCACACGGGCACCCACCCACCATTTCCTGAGGGCCCCAACCTGGAAGGTCGGGTCCCAGGGCCCCTGCCGTCCCAATGGTGGAGAGAAGGGCCAGGTGGGGATCTCGAAGGACTCAGGCCCCAGGCCCAGGTTCGTGGGCGTGGCTTTCTGCTGTGTAAGCCACTGGCTTATGGTCCTTCATTAAGGCAGCGACAGGACCTCGGCAGTGCCCAGCGCCCTCACCCTGGAGGGCAGAACCCTGCGTGAGCCCTGCCACAGGCCAGCAGCCCCGAGACGCAAGGAAAGAGAGCACACACTGTCCAGGTTGAATCACTGTGTTTTACTAAGTGCACAGGTCCACTGGGCATCTGAACTCGTTCCCGTGGCGGTAGAGCTTTCCAGAACTTTCCACATGTGTCCCTGCCGCCAGATCCCACACCTGCAGTCCCTGGGCAGACCCGCACTGGGCCTTCCTGGCGGCACAAGTGTCAACCTGACAGTGAGTGGAGTGAGAATCTCGGCTGGTCCATAGAAAACTAGAGTTCTTTCCCTGGGCGTCTGTCCCTAGAAAACGGACAGCGCACACGTCACCTGTCACGGGAGGGGTGTGTGTGACACACCCAGGAGAAGAGGCCCGGCTGTGCTGCAGGGACTTGAGTGAGACGGTTCTCATCAGTACTGAAGGCATCATGACATATTCTTTGGAGCGTGAACGTGAACAGAAGTGCAAAGACAGCCAAAGCAACAGCGCAGGTCGGGGACTGCAGCCGCCTTGCGGCCGGAGGGCGGGCGATGGCTGTGAGGACAGCGTGGGATGGGGGCACAGGGAGCCCCGGG
>NW_020173687.1:647902-649680 GCF_003031525.2 Neophocaena asiaeorientalis asiaeorientalis | reverse complement strand
GGGCTGGGCCCCTGCAGGAGTGATGCTGTGAGGCCCGCTGCCCACTCTGCGCTTGCTATGGACATGGTCCTGCAGATTCTGAATGGAGACAGGCAGCGGGGTTCTGTGTCGGTGCCTGGAGGATGCCAAGGGGGCAGGGGGTGACCCTGGTGAATTTTCATCAACGTGCATTAAGGCAACAACTTTATGAAACCCGGTCAGAGCTGCACGTGCGGCATTTGTCAAAGCCCACTCGCCCACCTGGGAACCCCAGGACCGAGGACAACCCCCCATGAGGGTCCCCTCCTCTCCTGGCACCTGATCTGCCCATCCCGAGGGTGTCTCTGTACAGGGCCATCCAGCCACACCTCTGTCGGACAGGGGCACCCATGCAAGTGTCCAAGACAAGAGACCCCCCAACTCCTTCTCCGACCCAGAGGGCATCTCTTTCTCATGCTCTCTACCGGCTTCCTAAGCTCCCCTCCCCCCAGCATCCCCTCCTCTGGCGTCTGCCGCCAGCCCCCACCCCTTACAAGACAGCAGAATCCAGCCAACTGTGGGACCCACTCAGGGGGGGCAGGTTCCAGGGGCTACAGTGTCCGGGCCTGGGTAGCAGCTCTCCCAGATCCCTTGGAGAGAAGGCAGGCACGAGCCCCTGATCCCAGCACACTGCCTCCTTCAGGAAGCTCTCCCTAGTTGTCTCTCCCACTTGGCACTTGGTGGCGAGCGGCCCTAGTGGAGCCTGCCCCTGGGGGCGGGGACGCAGGAGGCAGCCATCCTGGGACAGCCACGCAGGCTCCCCTGGGCACCACAAGCAGGCAGCCCAGCCCCCCTGCCCCACACCGAATGTCCGTGTATCCAAGCAGGCGGCCTGGAGATCTGCTCAGGGGTCTCAGAGAGCAGGGCTGTCCACACCACTGCTGAGGGCAGCTGAGGACCACGCAGGACAGCGCCGGCCAGGGAGGGAGTGTTTGATCGGGAACCAGTGTGCACTGGGGGTTACGGGGTCACGAAGCCCCGCCTGCTGCGCAGAACTCCCTGGGTGCAGGTGCACCAAACCCGCCAGGTGGGTCCTCACCGCCAAACCAGCCCTCTTCACACCTTGTTTATTCAAGGGTCTGACGTGGGGGGCAGATCCGATCTTGACTTCACGGTGGGAAATCCGGGCCAGATGCCTCCACAAGCGCTCAGCACCTTCTTTACATTTGGGGTGAGTGTGAAATAGTACAAACAAGGTTCCTACAAAGGCCTCCCCGCAGCCTCCACCCTTCAAGCCTTTGGAAGCATCCAGAGATGTCCCAGGGCCTCGTTCTGTCCAGCATGGACGGGGGCGTCTGCCTCGCGGGGCGGGAGCAAAAGAAACAGGATGCTTCCCCAGCGTGGCCACCGGGGGACAAGCCCAGGGAATGGAGAAGTTAAAACCAACCTGTGAAAGCCGTGAGCGGCCGCCTGGCCGGTGCCTCTGCTCTGGGCCGCACGTGGCGATTACAGGCCCATCGGGGGGCCCTCGTGATGCAGACTCACAGGCAAGTACCCCCAAAGGAAGGTGGGGCCGCTGTGGTCTCCCACGGGGAAGGGCCGGGCAGGCAGGCCCGGAAGGGAGCCCCCTGCCACCTGGCTGAGGTCCCTCCATCCTCCAGGACAGCCACAGCTCACGCTGTCACGCAGACAGAAGAAGGGGGTGTTGGGCCAGAGAAAGGAGAGGGGGCCGGGGCTGGGCCACATGGCTGAGGAGGGCAGACGGAGGCGCCAAAGCCCCCGCATCACAGCTGGACGCCCGCGGACGCCAGGACCTCTTG
>NW_020173687.1:627184-647701 GCF_003031525.2 Neophocaena asiaeorientalis asiaeorientalis | reverse complement strand
GGGGGGGGAACCTGGATGGGCTCCAGTGGACCGTGTCCGGTGCTGCCCGGAGGCCTGGGACAGCTGGAACCGCGACCCAGGGAACAACGTCCCAGGACTGTCTGCAGCTCCAGAGTCGTTAATTCCTCTGGCTTAAAGCAGGCAGAGCCACAGAGCCAGACGAGGTGTCTGCGCACGTGGGTGTGTGAGCGTGCGTGCGTGTCTGCACACGTGGGTGTGTGAGTGCGTGCGTGGGGTGTGCACGTGCGGCGGGGGGGTGAGAACGCGTGTGCATGGCTCTGTGCCGGCATGTGTTATGTGTGCGTGTGTGTGTGCTGCACGTTCACAGGCGTGAGTGTCAGCACAGGCGTGTGTCAGGGGCTGGGGGGCGGCGCGTGCTCTAGTAACTAAAATGCTTGTCCTGGGAAACGTTCGCCACACCTGCTGAGGAGCAGGGCGGGTCCTCGGCAGTCACACGCGCGCCCAAGAAGCACGCCGACTTCCCAAAGCGCCCGGCCTCTTTCCTTCTACACTTCTTGAAGGTGGGGACCCCGGGGCAGTGGATGGACGCTGGGAGGATCACGCACTGCTTGGGCCGGGGTCTGGGGGCCCCTGAGAAGGAGCCTCTACTCCATCATCTCCCAAAACTGCCCCCCAAACCGTCCCTCAAGCAGAGACATGGGTCTCCTGTCTTCCAAGGGGCCGCGATTTCACAGAGGAGACATCACAGCCCCCTCGCTAAGTGCAGCACGTCTGACAGTCTAGCCTCAACCCCTCCTGCTGCAACCTCGGAGACCCTCCCAGCAGTGGCCTCGGTGCCTGCGTCCGGCTCGGCAGCTCTGGGGACAAGAGGTATGTCTGGGACGGCACCTCCCGTCACCAGGGGCCCACGGCACAGGGAGCGTGTGGGACAGGACACAAAACTCTCTCCAGTGGCCAAGGGCCCCTCCCAGTAGGGCCGAGCACCCCCGGCCACCGAGATCCAACAGGGGAGGGTCCCTGCTGCTGGCGGCCTGAACCCGACTCTCCCAGGGCCAGAGAGCAGGGGCTGGGCTGGGCAAGATGTGGACGTGCTTGGCCCAGGGGCCTGCAGCTGGGGCCTCCCTCTCCCACGGCAGGGGGGCGAAGGGGGGCTCAGACCTCACGCAGAGGAGCGGCCACTTGCCGGGAACCCTTCACGCCAGCCACACCGAGTACCACACTGGGAGGGGCTTTTCTCAAACACTGCCTTTGAGAACAAGAGAGGGGGCACAGAGCAGACACGCCAGGCGGAGGGGGCCAGTGGGGCCACATGGAAGGTTCCACGACCACCCCTCCCGGGAGGCTGGAAGAGAGGGGTATCCCCTGCTGCAGCCCTGAGCACACACCGGTTTCCGACTCCGAGCCTGGATCCTCCTGCACGAGGCGCAGCCCACCCTCCAGCCACCTGGCCAGCAGCCCCAGCAGAGAGGTGCACACGGGTGGGACCCTGGTGTCCTGGCGAGGGCGGGGGCCGTGCACAGAGGCTACTGCAGACACTGCTCCCCAGAGATCTCAGAGCGTCAGGACCCTGACAGCCAGGGGCACACGTTGTTGCTTTCAAAGGCCTTCCCAGAGAGCAAGCGGATCCCCTCACTGACCAGGATGGACACAAGCACCCTGAGGAGACAGCGAGGCTCTCCCTGAACCGTGTGTTCTGGGGGAAGCCGCTATGCGGTGGGCTTAGGTCACTGCCTCAGAGGGCGCTAGGGGCCCAGGCTTGCTGTCCTGTCACCCCAAATGCCCAAACGCGCACTGACAGCTGGGGGCCCAGGACAGGGTCCACTCCGTCTCCTGGGGCTGGAATCCCAGCTCAAAGCTGCTGCCCCACAGACCCAGGTGCCCGGGATAGGAATGATGGGGGCCACTGCTTCCCAGGATACAGGGTGGGGATGGGCATCTCTGACTCCAAGACAGCAAGAGGTCACAGCCAAGGGGCCGGTCAGTGGAGGAGAGCAGGTGGGGGACGGCCAGCTCCGCGGGGACAGGAGAGACGCCTACAAGACAGAGCTGCCTTTGCCTCTGGACGGCGGGGGTCGCCCTACTGAAGATTTCCCCGATGGCTGCGGCACTGTCCAGCCCGGGCCCCGGCAGGGGCTGATGGGAGACGGGCGAGGCAGGGTGCCCAGGGGAGGACAGCGTGCACATCTGCTCACCACAACCAGCCCGGCCCAGGACCCCAGAGCACAAGCCCAGTGTGGGGCAGTGCCCCAGCCTCCCAGCACCTCTCCCCACAGGCAGGTCCATATAGCAGTGCTGGCCACAGCCTGGTGACCAGCACCCGGCCAGGGCAGAGGGGAGAGGACACGGGGGCACACCCACCATCTTCCACATCCGGAAGGGAGCCCCCAGGAGCCCCCTTCCAGGAGCCGTGGAGCGGGCCCCTCCCCACAAGAGCCAGGTTCAGGAGGTCTGAGGGTTGCTCTGCTCTGGGGTGGTCCCAAGCCTCGCCACCCTGCCCCCTGCAGGCCAGGGTATTGGACTTGGGGCCGACTCCCATCACAGGACACTCAGAACCCATGGGAAGGAGGGCGACACTGACCAGAAGCTCTGGGTAGGCACCCAAGACAGATGGGGCAGGACAGGAAGGGGGGGCGGAGACAAGCCACGCCCGAGGGGCCAGCCACCGCCCACCCAGGCCTCAGGGCCACCGATCCTCACAAGACAGGCCTGCCCCTCGCTGCCACCCTCACCCGGCCCCGCTCCCAGCCCACGCCTCGACCCAGCCGCCAGGGACCCGTCCTCAGCCTTGACCCTGGCCTCTGTCACGCCCAGGCCAGCGGTCTGCAGAGTCTGCCAGCCGGGCTGCCCCTCGCTGGAGAAGAATTTCTGCCGACCTTCAGTGCGAGACCAAGGGCCGCGCCTGCCCAGCACCCCGCACGGGCACCCGCGCTGCGCTGCTCTACGCAAAGGGCCCCAGAGGGTCCGCCTCGAGCCCGGGAGGCCAGGAGTCAGGGGCAGGCCGGCGGGCGGCCTCACTTCCGTGGCCCGGCCCAGCCCACGTCGCCGAAGGGGCCCTCGCCCGTGGCCGAGCGCGGTGGGGGCCCGCAGGGGGTGCAGAGGTCCGAGTCCGTGTCCGACTCGCCCTCCGCGATGTAGGGCCTGACTGTGGCGCACGGCGCGGCGGCGTAGCAGCTGTTGAGGGCGTCCAGGTTCTCCTTGGACTGGGAGATGCTGAAGCCGCTGAAGGAGCGTTCCAGCTCCTCGTGGTCTACGGACGGGATGGAGATGGACGTGTCGCTGTCCCGCAGGGCGCCCTCGTGGGGCCTGCAGGCCGGGCCGTCCTCCGACCTCAGGAGCTCCGTGCTGGCCCGGTGGCCCCCGCTGTAGGCGGACAGGGACCGCTCGTGGGCGGGTGGCGGCGGGATGCGCACCAGCGAGCCGCGGTCCCCCACGGGTGAGGTGCCGTGGCCCTGGCGCGGGTGGCACTGCTGCTGCCACGAGGTGGAGGGCGGGCACGGGGCGGGGGGCGCGGCTGGGGGTGCCGAGAAGTTCTTCGGGCCCGTGGCGCTGGTGGAGCCGATGAGCTTGATGATGCAGCCGTTCCTGCCGCCGTGGTCCCGGCTGTCCTCGGGGCTGTGGTATGGCGGCGCCGGCTCTGGCTCCTTGGCCCCGAAGTAGGCCTCGGTCTCCGTCGGGGGGACGCCCATGCGCTGCGTGTAGATGTTCACCAGGAAATCCAGCTTCTTCTCCATGGACAGGACCTGCAGGAGGGGCTGCTAGGCCATGCTGGGCTGCTCCCCGGGGGGGGCCCTGCTGCTCCCCGGGGGTGGGAAACTGGGCTGCTCTCCGGAGGGGGGGGAACTGGGCTGCTCCCCAGAAGGGGGGGGGGGCCAGGATGTTTCCCACAGAGGTGCAGAGGCAATGGAGGGCAGACCCCCCACAGCAGCTCAGCCTCTGACCCCACCCGTCAGTGTATGTGGCCTCAGGACTTCAAACACGGACCCTCCTGCTTGTCTGGGCCGCCCTGTGTCCGCTGTGGGTTCACCCCTCAGAGCAAACTCTACAGAGGGCAAGAACTGGCCATTCCCTTTCTCAGCTCCCGTCAGGGAAGTGCCCCAGGCCCGGGGGGTGCTCCTGGGGGCCCAGGGTCCAAACACAGCAGCCCTCCCTCCCCCCAAAGCTTGAGCTCTCCCCCGCAGCGTCTGTGCTGACACCCCAGGACCCCCAGACTCTCCCACCTGCTTCTCCACCTTCCCCAGCCGTCCCATCATGCTGGGGTCCTCGGGCAGCTCTGCCTCAGCCGGGCCCTTGCCTCGGTCTTTGTCTGCTATGGCCGGGCCACGCCCCACGATTTGGTCCACTCTGCCGGGAAGAGACCCCGTCCCCAGCGTGAGTTCAGGTGGAAGCGGCGGAGCCCGCGGCCCTCTCCTCCTGGGCCAGGCCGCAGCCACCAGATCCAGGCTCCGGGCTGAATCCAGAGCCGACCGGGGGGCAGCGAGGAACCAGGACAGATGGACCCCGGGCGCCTGGCCCTCGTCCTGCCCTCCGCTGCCCTCGGGGCCTGTCCCCCAACCGTTCCATTCCAGTGGGGCTGGCACATTAGCAAGGGGTAAAGAGAAGGGAGTTGGGGCCAAGCACCCCTCGGCTCCCCCGCCCCCACCCCCGAGCTCTGCTCCTGGATAACGTGCCGCCGAGGCCCCTGCCCACCCGGGGTCTGGAGGGGACGGAGTTAAACGTCTGCAGCGGGAACCACAGAAGCAGGGGGGGCGTGAGGACTTCGCGCCATGCGCCGGACGGGGGAGGGGACGCAGACCAACACAGGAAACCACCAACGCACAACCAGAGGAGGGGACAGACAGAGCCACTGGCAACCGGAGAGGGGGTCCGTGCATGCCTGTGCGTGCACTTGTGTGAGAGTGCGTGGGCCTGTGTGTGCGCACGCATGTGGGAGAAGCAGGACGCAGCTGAGGTGACCCCAAACGAGGCCATCAGTCACGAATGCCAACAAGAGGGGAAGGAGGCCTCCTTCAGGGAGGGGGCCTTCTGCTTGACCCATGCGGCGTCCCCTGTCCCCTGTGCTGAACGGGAAGGGCCACTAAGGGGCTCGGAAGGGACCTTGGGAGTGGCAGGGTGGGATCCCGACACCCTGAGCCCCAGAAGTGCAGCCACGTGGACGCTGGGCAAATGCACCAGGGCCAGGGTGCAGCTGGGCGGGACAGCCACCCAGGCGCAGGCCACACAGCCCCGCCGCTTCTCTGGAGCCTCATGCACGAAGTGCGCCACCCAAGCTCCCGAGTGGGGAGGGGCGCCAGCTCCTACTCCGCAAGCAGCGTCACGGGAGCTGCCAGCCTGCTCGGCTGCCGTCCTCGCCCACAGCACGGCCCTAACTGCCTGTCGGGGCTCAGGGCGCTCTGTCCTTGCTGTCGCAGAAAGCAGGCGGGGATTAGGCTTCGCGTCGGCCGCGGGGCAGCCTCTCATGCTCCGCGGGGTGTCATGCTCGATCATGCGGTGGCAGGGCGGACGTGGGGCCCTCGGGCTCCCAGCAGACGCCAGTGGGGACAGAGCGGGAGGAGGGTTGTCTGGCGCTCCACGCGTCCACACAGTCCAGGCACAGGCGCTCAGCGCCTTCACCCCTGCCACATGACGGGCCGCCCTCCCGGCCTCTCCCCTGGGAGCCTTGGCCCAGGGTCAGCCTGGAGCTGCCCCCGGCGGGTCTTCCGTGGAGCCTGTGCCACCCCCTCCCCTGGGCCTCGGGCTCAACCCGTCCTTCTGGCTCCTCTGTGGGCATCTGTCTGCAGTGGTCCGGGAGGCCTGCGGGGCTCTAAGGGCTGGCAGGGCCTTCCCAGCCCGTGGCTCTGAACGCCCAGCCCCTGTGACCTGCAGCAATGCCCGGGAGGGTGGGCTTCTGTCTCAGGGTACAGCTTCCTTGGGGCTGGAGGACACGGGCAGAGCGGGGGACGCGGCAAACACTGTCTGGGCTGCCTGGGGTCAGGCCTGCTCCCCAGGAAATTCCTTTCTCGTGGGAGAGCCGCCAGGCTGAGATGCCCAGCACACACTGACCCTCGGCCTCACGCACAGAAACCTGGGCACACAAGGGTCGGGCGCCCCCAGTCACTCCAATGGCCCAGCTGCCAGCATCCCTGCCGGCCTCCGGGACGCCCCTGGGCCCCTCTGCCTACTCGGCCGGGCGTGTCCGCCCTCACCCCACATCCTTGCCCTGGGCTCTGCTCTCCCAGACCTGCTGGGGGGCGGGTCGCAGCCATCATCTCCATGCTCTGGGGGAGTCTGAATTCCTCACCAACCAGCCTGCTTCTGCTGGCTCACCGCCTCACTGCCTGCCCCCCACTCTGCCCACCGGCTGGGATCGTCTTCTTCAATAACTCTGACCATGGTGAAAACCGGAAATAGAGCCCCCAAAGCTCTGGGGACTCCCCAGGAGCTGGGCTCCCGCCAGGACCTGCTCAGTCCACACGGCAGCCCAGGTCGACCCACCGGCAGGTGGTGGCAGGGCTCTGAGGCGGTGCTGGGGCAGGGCCCCACGTCTAAATGCACCTGATCCTTGGGGGGCTGCCGCCCTCTTCTGCCCAGGGAGCCCCCACCCCCAGCGGATGCCACACAGGGGTCGGTGGAAAGGAGCCCCCCAGACAGCCTCCCCAGGACCCCGCCAAGAGGAGCAGCTCAAGGGCACCCCAACCCAGCCCGCCAGGGCCTGCAGAGGACGTCGTTTTGTCAGGGACAGAGAAACAGCCCCTCCGTCCCGTCGAGCAGAGCAGGTGCTGCCGTCATGTGGCTGGAGCGAAGGGGGCTGGCCATTCCACAGAGACAAGCGGGAGGCTCGGCATCCTGACCTAGGTGAGTACTGGGGTGACTCTCTCGGAGGGGCCGTGGGTCCTTTGGTGGGGTACTTCTTGTGCCGGGGAGTTGAAGGGGGTGGGGGGCCCACAATCATATCTATCCTGGCGAGTAAACAAGAAAAGAGACACCAGGAAAATGCATCGTGAAGCAACATGAAAGGGGAGGCAGCCGGAAACTTGCAGAGACAGAACGAATGACCCGCTGAGAGCAGCCGTGACCTTTCTTACAAACGGGACGCAGGGACACTGCGCTCCCGTGACCCCAGATGCGGTCAAGCGAGCACTGGGTGAGGCCACGAGCTCGCGGCGCGCCGTCTGCCCGGGCAAGGGTGCACGTCCAAGGACACTGGCAGCTGGCAGCAAAGTGCCAAAGGGCCCCGGGAAAGACACCAAGGCCCTGCCAGCAAGCGACAGACATCTGGTTCCTGCGGGGGTCTGTTTTCCAGACAGAAGGGGAGGGAGAGGGGACGGCCTAGGACAGAAGAGCCTCGTGAAAAAAAACTGCTACCATGAGTGGCGGCGGGCCGGCCGTCAAGAGCCAGGGTGGCCTCTCATGCACACGCGTGTGCTCACACCCGCACACACACGTGGACACGTGCACGCCCTCGCACATTACTTACACGTGCACAACTGCACGCGTGTTCCCGCAGACACACAGGTCTACCCGACGCTCAAGGAGGCCGCTGAGCAGATGGCCTCCCGGCCTGAGCCTGGGGACAGGGAGGGGTCGTGCCCTGGCCTCACCCCACGGGAGCGGCCGGAGGCCCAGAGGGGCCTGAGCAGGGCGGGGAGACGCCACCTGCCACGGGGCTGGGATCTGGGCTGACCCCCAGGACTGCCCCAACGACCCAGACCCCCCACGGCCAGGGCCTGGGCTTCAGGGCCAGAGAACCGGCAGCCACCTCACTGGAGGGACCCCAAGAGGGGCCTGACCGGCAGGAAGGCGGGGTCCATTCCAGGAGAGACCCACGACAGCCACGGGCCTCCTCCCAGGCACCAGACACACGCGTGTGCGCCCGCTCGTCTGCGTGTGGACGGTGCGCGCCTGCGAGCACACGCGTGCTCGGTGTGTGTGTGTCGGTCCTATAGGACACACGTGTGAGCACAGGCTTAGAGCATGGCTATGCGCGTACACACGTGGGCACGTGGGAGTGGACACGGGTCTGTGTGTGCACGTCCTGGGTCCTTGCTGTGTCTGTATACACGTGTGTGCAGCTGACTCCTGGGGTGAGCAAGCCGGTGCTCACATGGGCCAGAGATGGCAGCGCCCGCGTGTGCCCGGCTGCGGCCCACCAGGCACGTGTCCAGCCCCACCGCCTGCTCCGGCCGTGGGAATCCGTCTGTGCGCTGGGGAGGGGCGACCAGCCCTCCGTTCTGGAGGAAGAGGTGCCACGTGGCCTAGCTGCTGCCTGAAGGGCCCACGGAAACCTGCACCTTCACCTCTCAACAGAACTAACTCCCCTCCCCCACACACACGGGCACACGTGGGCAACATGCGTGCGTGGACACACGACACACGTGGCACAGCACGCAGACACATGCGCGTGCATGCACTTGTACACACACGTGCACGCACACGTGCACCCGGGGCCTGGACACGTGCGTTCACGCACGACACACGCTCGCCCATCGCGGCACGGGCAGGAGAGGAGAGAGACAACAGAAAGGTTAAAAACAGACCACACCAGGGCACGGGAGAAAGCCCACGCGGGGCCGGAGAGGAGGGGCCCAGATGTGGCAGCTGGCAGGGCCGGCCGCTGCGCCCAGAGCGCGTCGCCCCGCCTCTGGCAGGCGTGTGCAGCTGAGCCGCGCCCCTGCCCCTGACCCCACCCGGCTTTGGCCGGAGGACCCCGCTCCACGCCCCCGGGGCCAGGCAGGCAGGGGAGGCGCTCTTGCCTGGACTGCAGGTTTTTGATGCGGGATAGCATGTCCAGGTGGCCAGCCGAGTACTGCTCAATCACGTCCATCACGTCGTAGGGCCGTAGGCTCTCCTTGAACTTGCGCTTGGACACCAGGAACCGCATGACGCTGGAGGGGGTGGTCGGCAGGCTGTGAGCCCTGGGCAGAGACCACCGAAGGCAGCCCCCCAGCGTCCACCCGCCTTGGCCCGCCCAGCATCTCCGAGAATGTCTGCTAGATGACTCGGCCCTGTCATCTGGGCCACCCACCTGTCTCGTACCCCAGCCACACTTGGGCCCCTCTGCGCGGAGGACCCGTGTCCACCCAGAAACCCCTGTGCCGCGGCAGCTCCCAGCCGTCTACTAGCAGCCTTGGGCACCTGGCACCTGGGACGCAGGCGATGGCCGGGACGGCGAGTGCCTCGTGAGCCGCGGGGGCCAGACTGAAGGGGTGTCGGCCGCGAGGCATCCCTCCCGAGCGCAGGCCCTCACACCAGCCCCCCAAGGCCCCGCGTCTGTGGACGACTCTGCGAGGGAGCCCGCCGGGTCCTCACCACACGGCCCTGATGCTGACTTTGAGGCCCGGGGTCAGATCCTCCGTCACAAACTCGCAGTTGCAGCTCTTGTTGTCGTCCACAATGTCCTCCCCTGGGAGACTTGCTTCTGGGTGGAAGGACACAGCCCGTGAGGGGCTGGGCCACCCCCGGGATGGAGGGAGCTAGTGTTCCGGCCCCGCAGCGCACGCGTGTCCGAGGGGGCCTCCGCCGGGCACACCCACACTCCAGCCCGCCCCCGTCCTGCTTTTCCAGCCTGCTTCCCTCCACTGTGCTCCTCAGGGAGCAGCCACCACAAGGGTGTAAGAGGGCACCCCTGTGCACAGACAGAAGGACAAAGTGGGATACGTCCACACAGAGTACTCGGGGAACGTCAGCCGTAAAAGCAGTGACGCGCCGGCACCAGCTCCACGGGTGGGCCTGGCAAACACAGAGCTCTGGGAGCAGAGCCCGACGCAAGAGGACAAGCCCGTGTGGCCCCATCGCATGGAGCTCCAGGACAACAAACCCCAACTCGAGGGCTGCCCGACCTACCTTCCGAGTTCTGCCGGGAAGCAGCGCCCCTGGCGCGGAAGGCCTGCCGCGCGCGGCCGCGCTCTCCGAAGCTCCAGCTCTTGGGCACCTTGCTTGGGCTGTCCTCCAGGCTCTGGTCGGCGCTGGGCGACCGCCGGACGGTCTGGGCCTGAGGGGACCCCTTGCCCTTGGCAGCCACGCCGCGGGGGCTGGAGAAGACACGGTCTTTCAAACTGACCTTCTGACTGCTCCCGCGAGAACCGACAGACGGACAGACACACAGAAAGACAGCAAGAGAGGTCACTCTGCAAAGAACACTCGCTCCCGCTGGCTCCTGGTGGGTGGACGGGGTGCCCTGGCCGTGGGATGGAGCACGGGCCGGGGCGGGAGGGTCGCTAGGGCGAGCGGGGACAGGTCAGCTCCACCACAGGCTCTCCGGGGCCCGCTCAGCACTCAGCCTGGCCGGGGAGTGGTCAGTGGACTCTGAAATCACCTTCAGCTACCGCCAAAAGGTGCCTGAGGGCTTCCCTGGTGGCGCAGTGGTTGAGAGCCCGCCTACCGATGCAGGGGACAAGTGTTCGTGCCCTGGTCCGGGAGGATCCCTCAAGCCGCGGAGCGGCTGGGCCCGTGAGCCATGGCCGCTGGGCCTGCACGTCCGGAGCCTGTGCTCCACAGCGGGAGGGGCCACAACAGTGAGAGGCCCGCGTACCGCAAAAAAAAAAAAAAAAAAAAGGTGCCTGAGACCTCGCCACACTGTCAACCAGGGCTCCCTCTTCAAATGCCCTGGGCAATGACAGCTCTTCCCTGGGCACCTCCTGAGGGCCCCCGGCCACTCCAGCAGTTACCGTGCCTGCCCTCCACCCCCATAACTGCCCCAGGTCAGGAGGGTGAGGTCTGCAGCTGGCCCCCGGGCCCCTCGGCCGAACCCCAGGGAGCTTGCCTGGCGAAACAGGTCGGGGGGCGGGGAGCATGGAGAGCAGCACGAGGGCCAGGGTCTGCCCACCTCCCCTCCACCCAGGGCGCACAGGCTCCACCCCCCACCAGGACACGGCCAGGAACGGAACGTCCACACTTCCGGAGGGATGCTACGGGCGCCGGCCGAGCCCCGGCCCGAGGCCGCAGACAGGGGGCGACCACGGCCGTACAGCCACAGCCCTGTGAGGGTCTTTGGGCCTCGTTGCCCCCGTCTCTTGGTAACCATGGAGACGGGTCTGACACCCCACGTTTGTTGGTTCTAACACCCTCCAGGCAGCAGGCAGGAGACAAGGGTGGTCTCTGGTCAGGGTGAGGTCAGGCCCGGGGCCAGGCGGCCACTCATTTCCTCCCGTGGACAGTTTCCACCATCTGCCCAGGAGGAGAGTGAGGCCCCCATGAACCCACTCACGCCACCACACTCAGGGGCCACACTCAGAACCTCCCGAGGGGGCTCTGCGCCGCCCTGGGGCCTGGGACCAGCCCGCATGGGTGTCTGGCAGGGCCTCTGCTGTCGCTGGGAAGCTCCCACCACCAGCTAATCCCTCAGACAGCGCCAGCCCCACCGCAGATGGCCCAGGTCAGCTGCTTCCATCGGCCCGAAGGGGACCCACAGCAGAGACACGTCGTCAGACGGCGCAGAAATGACCCACCATGGACAAGAAGCAGCCCGTGGCCTGGTCCAGCCAGCCCGCACACTGTGGTCCAGGCCGGTGCCCCTGCCCCTGCCCACCAGCCCCCAGGCAGCCAAGACCGTCTGTGCTAGTTCTCAGGCCCGAGGCATGGAGCCCACTCAGCGGGGTGGCTCCTCCAGAGACCCCATGAACACAGGAGCCGGGGTGTCTGCAAGCCCGTAACTGCTGTGCCCGGCACGAGGCCCAGACAGGGGCGGGGACCGAGAGGTAGCAGAGCCAGGCTATGGAGGCTGCTACGAAGATAACCCTGTCCTTCCTTTGTTCCCGAAGGAGGCCACCAGCTGGTCCAGGGAGACCGTGAAACGAGGGCCCCACCGAGCCAGGACTGCTGGGGACCCCTGCCGGGCCTGCTGGCCCGTGCACCACAGGGGCCCCCAGAACTTGGGCCCACGCGGCTGACCGCGATGACAGAGCCCCAGGAAGGAGCCTTCCCTGGCCTTGGCCTGGCCCTGCCGCCCCTGGCTCTCAGACTGCTCAGACCGGGGAGGGGTGCCCTGCTGGAGGAGGCCACGGGTGGCTGTCTGGACTTCCACGGTCATCACAGCTCAGGGCTCACAGGCACGCAGCCCCCAGCCACCCCAGGCCCGCCTCAACTCCAGGTGCCCGAACGCCGACGGTCCTGCAGGTGTCGAGAGAGACCCTCCGTCACCTCACAAGCCAAGGACAGAAGCATGCGCGGGACGGGGCTCCGGCAGCCCGCCCCGAGGAAAGAGCACGGGCCAGCCCACCCTCCAAGTGAGGGGCACTGACACGGGGCCAGGCCCAAGCTCAGGAGGGTCTGGGGAGAAAGCGAGGCCCAGCCTCTCCTCCCCCTCCCCTGCCTGCTACCCTCCCCAGGGCAAAGTTCCCAACAAGTGGCGCCAGCCATCAACAGGGACAGTCGAGCGGGGGCCCCGCTGAGCTCAGCTGCACCCTGGTCTGCACAGCGGCCGGGCCCGCTCAGCGGGGAGGGAGCCGGCATCCAGAGAGAGCCGCCTGGCTCCCATGGGGGGGGGGGGGGGGGGGACGAAGTGACGTCCGTGAGACGCACACAGCAGGGCCAAGTGAGGCCTGGACTCCTGGCCCAGCTACGGGCACCTCTGGCCTTTCTGGTTCCCAAGCAGCCTGATCACAGCCCCCGACCCGACCGGCCAGCCTGTGGCCAGAAGCACCCTGGACGCCAGCTCTGGGCAAGCAGGACAGCTTCTGCCGGGGCCCCAGATCTCCCCTCCTGGGGCTGCAAGAGCCTCCCCCACGGTGCCTTACGTCAGGAACACACAGGCAGCACGGGCAGGTGGGGGCAGGCGACCCTCCGGGCCCCTCTCGAGGGCGAGAAGGATTCAGAGCATGCACGGATGCAGATGTGCAAGCATGCCGCCGCCCTGGAGCCCCGACCCTGCTGCCCGGCCCCTCCCCATGCCCGCCGCTCGGCACCCTGCTTCCGGGGCCATCACGGACCACATGCACACGATGACCGGTGAATGCACCTGCAGGGCCGCACGGGGCAGGGAGGGGCGGGCAGGAGGGGCCCAGAGCAAGCAGGAGGACAGACGCTTCCACACCCCCGAGAGCAGATAGGGGACAGAGAGAGGAGACGTGCCGGCAGTCAGGGAGCCCGTGGGGCAGAGATCGGGCGGCCTTTCACCGACCCGTTTCCAGCCTGCCCTAAACCAGGCCTGCACGTGGGAGGGGGAGCCATGGACCTCTGGCTTTCCGGTGTGTCTGGTGTGCCAGGACCGCGGGGAGCGGGCACACACGCGACAGAGCTGCCTCCCGGCGGGCGGGCGGGCAGGCTCCGGGTTGAGGGCAGCGGCCCTCCCGTGCGTAGTAGAGGTGCTAGATGGACGAGCCATGGAAAAAAGGCTCGCGGGAGAGCAGTCAGGCCCCTGAAGGCGCCCTTTCTGGTTTTCAGAGCCCCTGGCCGGCCCCCCTCCTGCTTGGAGCACGGCATCGTTTGGCATGGGGAGAAGGAAAGGGGTTACAGCTCCACAGCCACCATCACCCAGGCGGTCGGTCGTCTGGAGCCAGAGGGGGCCTAGGGCTCCACCAAGGGGCCGGGAGGCGAGCTGCCAATCAGAATCGGGGCCTGGGGGGCCGGGCGGGCGGCAGCCTCTCCCTGGCGCATCTAGAACCTCTAATAAGCAAAGTGCTTGGAGCGGGAGGGGGACAAGAGCCGTGCAGCAATGGTCGTCCGAGCGACGTGTCTGAGGTACCTAGCGTGTCCTGGGCAGCATCCACACAGGGACTCTGTGCACCGTCTGCCTTTACTGGAAATGAGGAGAGGACAGTTAGTCCAGGGGGCGCCGGCGACCCAACGCGACCAGAGGGAGCCTGGGCCGGGCGCGCGGGCAGGAGGCGCAGGGACACGAGGCACCAACCACCCGGGGCGGCTCTGTGCTCAAGCCGCACCCGCTACAGAGTTCGCGTCTCAGCAAGAAGAACGAGGGAGCCGCGCATAAAGTCCTCCGTCGGCCTGGAAAAAAAGTAGTCCCTATTTTTGGAGAGAAAAAAAAAAAATCCCAGTTTTTTCCTCCAAAAATACCTTTTCCTTCCAGCGTCAGTTTGGGGCCACGTCTTTCAAAAGATGTATTATTTTTTTTTTTGCTATATTCATGCCAACAACAACAAAAATAATACATGGGCTGAGGCTGTGCTGGTTCTAGAGGGACAGGATTCCAGAAAGCTCACGTTTCAGAGGAAAAACGTGCAAGTTTGGCTTCACAAACCAACCCAGCCAGCGGCCCGATCAGAAGTGGCCTCGGTTTACCCAGAAGGCAGTGGCTGCCCCTCCCTGGAGGGGAGCTAAGGAGAAGGGGGCTTGGGGCTCCTGGACTTGAAAGGGCTGCCAAGGCCGGGCCTTGGGTGAAGTCCACCCCGTGCTGAGGGCAGAGACGGACCTGCGGGCGGCTCTTCAGGAAACGCTGCCCATGGTCACCCTGCCCAAGAACCTCCCCAAAGGCCCAAGGCAACTCTGCGCTAGAACCTGAAAACTTGTAATCAAAAATGAGAAGAACCAGCAAGAACTTCAGGAAACCCTTCACTTCCCCGGGGCCTCGCTCTCTGCCCCCACCTTTGCTTCTGAGACCCTGGTTCTCAAACTCTGTGCCTGAGGAACCCAGACGCAGCCAGCGGTCTTGACTCACAAACGTGTTCAGCGTCTCCACGTTCACGTAAACACCGACGGCCCCTGGCAGCGTCCAGACAAGGATCTCCCCACTGACGCCAGCAAGCCAAGGTCAAGTCTCCTCAAGGAGCCCTCGCTCGGCCGCCCCGGCCTCGCCCTGCACGCAGTCCCCTGCGAGCGTGCGCGCTTCCCCAGTGGGACCCTCCCCAGTCACTTCGGGTTGTAGAACAAAACTAACTAGAGGTCGACCCCGGGTGGAGGGAGCTGGGGTCCAGCTGTCCACCGAGCGCACCCACACAGGGGCAGACCTCCCCAGGACTTGGACCCCCCGCCAGCAGGAGCCCCTCAAATTTAGGGCAAATGTTCTCTTCCAGAGTGCACCCCCGAGGCAGCCACAGTCCCACCAGGGCCTGTAGGACAGATAAGGACCCTAAAGACTGGATCCCCATGGCCAGCTCCCCGCAGGGGTCCCCAGGCCCGCCCCGCCCCGCCCCACCTGGAGGCTCCTCCCCAGGGAAAGAGGACCAAGCGGGGCGGGGTCTTCCAAGCCCCCACCTTGACCAGCTTCGCTGTGCTCGCCTGCCCACAGCCCAGCACCGCCAAACCCACCGTTTCCTAGGCGACCGCCCCATGCCTGGCTCCCAAGCACACGAGACTGGGGAGAGGCTCTCTAACCGCAGTGACTATCTTTAATTGTAACGAAAACTTAAACAGCCTCACATGGCCAGCGGCTCCTGCATGAGACAGCGCGGCCTGAGAGTGGGACAGAGCGGGGGGAGGTGGGCTGCTGGTGGCCTGGCCCCCCCCCCCCGAGCACTGCCCCTCTGCTTCGAGGGGGCGAGGAGCCCCAACTCCAGCCCCTTGCCTCTGGGTTCCAGGCTGGCGCTGGGGTTTCCTGCCCACAGCAGCCAAGTGGAGCTTCACCCCATCAGAACTGCCGGCAGGCAAGCCCGGGGGGCCCGGGCTCGAGAGGGTGGAAGAGGCGCCCACGGACACTCACCAAGACCAGACTGGACAGACACGCACCCGAACACGGCACACTGCCCCCCGCGACGAAGAGGGGAGCCACAGGACAGGGGCAAAGCGGCTGGGGCACAGGGGCTCCCCCAGGCATGGGAGGGGCGGGGGCAGTCAGAAATGGGGTGGGTCAAAGGGCAGGTCAGAGCCACACCCAGAGCAGCACAGCCTGAGACCCCCGCCTGCCCCGCCCCCAGCCCCACGCCTTGGTCTGACGCCCACACAGCCACGGGGCGCGCCCCCATCCTGAGCCAGGACCGGGGCTCTCACGGCAGCTGAGGGAGGGTCCCTGCGTCCACCCCGTCCACCTGTGCTTCACGGGACAGGGTCCCCTCACCAGGCAGCCCAGGGCCAGGCCCACCCTGCCGTGGGTCCTGTGGCAGGCTCATTTCCTGCAGACCTACTATGCACTGGGCGCTACAAAGGGGCTCACGGCTGCTCCAGTCAGGGAACAGAAATGCCACCTGTTTCCTGGCTAACAGGTGTGCATCCAGGAGAGGCAGGGCCTCTGTCCCAGGGCCTCGGCCCGGGGCCCCCAGGGGAAGCCGCTGGGTCACAGGCAGGGACACACGGACACGAGGGGAGGGAGGGAGGAGCAGGAAGCGGGGGGGCGGGGGGAGCCACAGAACGTGCCGGAGAGCCGGGGGGCTCCCGCGTATCCTCACCTTGAGTCCTGCTTTCAGGGTCAGCCACCTCATCCCCAAAGACAGAGCAGACGTGAAAGGGGCCCGAGAAGGGCAGTGACATGATTAAAGGCACTTGGGGGGCAGGCAAGATTTTCCAGATTGGGGGAGGGCGGGCAGGAGAGGAGAGAGAGAGAGAGAGAGGCTGAGACGAAAATTGTCGGGAGAGGAGAAAAAGCAGGGCGACGAGCACAGGAAGCCGCGTCAGGCCAGAGGGGCCGGGCGGGTGGGCGGGCCGCGCTGAGGGCCAGAGAGGCGCCCACCCTGGCCGCGCCAAGGGCAGCTGCACCGCCTCCCCGGCCTCAGGGCCCCGGGGCTCACGGAAGGGGCAGATGGCAGCACCGACGGGATCCCACAAAGCACGCGAGGCCCTGCTGCACGACCCTCCCAGCCCGCCCTGACCGCAGCCCCGCGTCGGGCCCCCCTCGCTCCCAGCCTGCCCAGGAAAACAGAGGTCGTTTCCTGGGCTGAACCCGCTCTGGTCCGGGTCTGAGGGGTTCACCACTGCTGCTCTTTGGGCTGCTTCACGGCAGAAGCGCTGCCGACCTTGCCGACCCCAGGCCCCAGCTGACATCCCCCTTTGGGGACGTGGGGGTGGGGACACGTGCCCCCTTCCGATGAATGCCGAGGGTGGGCTCAGCCCAACGCCTCCCCAGCTGGGCAGCCAGCCGAGCCGCCTTTGATCCAGGAGGGCACTAATGCGGGCAGGCAGCGTCTCTGGCCCGCGGCCTCGGGGACAGGGCTCCCTCTGCAGGTGTAGACAGGGCGCCGGGGGACCCTGAGCTCAGAGGTACACAGCGATACGCGGACGGGCTGGAGGTCACCAACTTGAACGTTGTGAACTGATCTGGGTTTTTTTCCCAACGCTAGGAAAACAGCAGGGTGCTGTCATCCCTCCTCTGCCTCCAGCAGAAATCATCCCTGCAGGTCCCCATTCGGGGTCCCAGCCTCGAGCTCGCCTAAAGCAAACAGAACCGCGGGGGCCTGGACAGACCCAGGGAGGGGGAGGCCGGTCCCCACCGAGGGCTTGTGAAGCAGGGCAGGAGACCCTGCCCCAAAGGGGACCCTCTCCCACTCCTCGAGAAACCTTCCACAAACCAAGACCTGACAGGGGTGATGCGAAGACCCCTCCTCAAAGCTGCCCCTCCTCCCACCGTCTGACCCTGACCTGCAGTGTCGGGGGGACACCCCGTGGGAGTGTCCACCTGGGTCGCCCTCGGCTCAGAACAGCCCAGGCCCTGTGCTGGAGCTGGTAGGACTGCTCCCCCTGAAGCCCCCCGCGTCCGGTCCGAGGGGCTACAGTCACGGGAGGGCAGGAGCTGCCCCTCAGCTGCTGAGCAGGCCCGGGGCCTGGGAGGGGGCGTGGACACAGGAAGCGTGATTTAAGGGCCCACATCACCAGCAGGCAGGGGGCCACCCTCAGCATGCACAGCCCGGAGGCAGCCCGCGCTCCCCAAGGACACAGGGCAGGTGCCGAGGCAGCGGGAGCAGGTGACACTGACCTTGGGGACGGCTCCGGCTGGGGCTCCTTCCTGCAAACAGAAGCGCAAGCCTGCTCGCGGGCAGCCCTCCGGGCCGACCCCGTGCACAGCCCAGCTGCCCCCCAAGCTCCCACAGGCCGGGGGCTGCGTGTGAGGGGCAGGAACGGCCTGCCACCACGAGGGAGTCCGGAAGGGGTCACGAGAAGTTCTGAGGCTGCGGCTGCTACCGCCCCGTGTTTATGGACACGCGCTTTCATCAGAATCACCGACGTTCACGAACTTTCAGAGAGGAAGTGTGGAGGAAGCTCCTCCACAATCGACGCTCAGGACAGCTGAGGTCCTTCACTTAGTCACACCCACGAAGGCTTTTTCCAGATAAGGTCACATTCACAGGTTCCAGGGCATGGATGTGTCTTTGCAGGGCAGGTGGGGGCGCACCATTCAACCCACTCCGGCCGCTCCGCCCACTGAGAGCCCTTCCTTGTCTGCAAACAGGCCTGGTCGCGGGCACCCTCCCCTCCCCTCTCCTGCAGCCTAGCCCATCTCCTCCGCACGCCCCTCCCCCTCCCGCATCAAGCGCTCGAGGAGTCGCAGGGTCTGTGACTGGGAGAACCAGCAGGTGCCACCGCGTGTGTCCACCCGACGCTCCAGGGACATGCACGGTTGGACTCTTCTTCCCGCCTCGGGCCAGAGCACCAGCCTCCTGGCCCCACATGGAGCTCCCCTCTCTGTGCCCACCCCGCACCCAGCCGCCCTCAGGATGGGAGCCGAGACCGGGGTCAGCAAAAGCAGAAAGCCACCAGCGTCACCGGGTCCCACGGCAGCCCGGCCACCAGCAAGCATCCTGCCGCTGCCAGCCCCTTGCCAAGCCCCGAGACGCCGTGCCCCGAGCGCCAGCCCAGGCGCCCCCGCTCACCTGAAGGTGAGTCCAGATTTGCTCTTGAGGTTCCGAAGCAGCTCTAGCTGGTTCAGCGGCGGGATCAGTCTGCGGCAGGAGGACAGGTGAGTGGGCCCCCGCCCGCCGGAGCCCCAGGGGTCCTCAGCCCAGCTCTCAGAGCATCCACGTCCCACACGGGGACACAGGCTGTGGCCCGCCCATCACAGGCAGAAAGGGGAGGAGTGCACGGCGGCGGCAGACCCCAGGGAGCCCGGGCCTCACCTCTGGGGCTGGGGTACTGTCTTCATCCCCTGGGCTCACTCGCCCCGGGGGGCCTCAGCCCTGGGAGTGCGCAGGGCCGGGCCATCCCTAGAGGGGATGCCTGTGCGGGGCCGGTCCTGCACGGAGGACAGGGGCTCCCGCCCTCCCCCTTCCCAATCCCTGAACACCCCCAGGGGAAGCACGGTTGCAAACCCAGCCCCCAACATAGTGGCGCTCCCAGACCCCTCTCTACAGAGCCACTCGCTCTACCAAGGCTGAGTGGGGCCGAGGTCACAGGAAATGACTGTGCTGGGCAGAGCCCACAGGGCTGCAAGCGGGCCTCCTGGACGGCTGGCCTGGCCCCGCTCCGAGCCGCTCTTCCCAGAGGCAGTCACACCTACCAGGACAGCCGCACGCCTGGCCCTCCTGCCGGCCCAGCATTCGGTGCTGCGGCCACCGGCCAGGAAGCCGAGGGGTGAACAGTCCCTCTGGAATGCCAGGGAGGGTTTTGTACACCTGGGACATTCCTGGGGAAGCCCAGCTCTCTCACCGCCAGCTGCAGGAGACTCACCCGAGACTCAAGTCCCCACAATGTCTGGGGACACTTCTGTCCCCAACCCCACCCCACTCCCAACTCTTCCAGTGAATCCTGGCCACCTTAGGCTCTCACACAGCTTCCATGCCATCAGTGACGCTGCGTGTTTCCAGGCCCTGGTCTCTGCTTCCTGACCCAGCCCCACCTGCTGTGACAACTCCGCCTGCTCTCTGACACCCCCACCTACTCTGTGACACGCCACTGTCTGTGACACCCCACCTGCTGTGTGACACCCCACTTACACTTTGACATCCCACTGTCTCTGACACCCCACCTTGCTCTGTGACACCCCACCTGCTCTGTGACACCCCACATGCTCTGTGACACCCCCACCAGCTCTGTGACACCCCACTGTCTGTGACATCCCACTGTCTGTGACAACCCCACCTGCTCTGTGACACCCCATCTGCTCTGTGACACCCCATTGTCTGTCACGCCCCACCTGCTCTGTGACACCCCACTGTTTGTGACATCCCACTGTCTGTGACACCCCACCTGCTGTGTGACACCCCACCTACTCTTTGACATCCCACTGTCTCTGACACACCACCTGCTCTGACACCCCATCTGCTCTGTGACACCCCCACCTGCTCTCTGACACCCTATTTGCTCTGACACCCCCACCTGCTCTGTGACACCCCACCTGCTCTGTGACACCCCAACAGCTCTGGGACACCCCACTGCCTGTGACACTCCACCAGCTCTGTGACACCCCATCTGCTCTGTGACACCCCCACCTGCTCTGTGACACCCCACCTGCTCTGTGACACCCCAACAGCTCTGGGACACCCCCCTGCCTGTGACACCCCCACCTGTTCTGTGACACTCCAACAGCTCTGGGACACCCCCCTGCCTGTGACACCCCCACCTGTTCTGTGACACCCCAACAGCTCTGGGACCCCCCACTGCCTGTGACCCTCCACCAGCTCTGTGACCCCCCATCTGCTCTGTGACCCCCCCACCTGCTCTGTGACACCCCACCTGCTCTGTGACACCCCCACCTGCGCTGTGACACCTCACCTGCTCTCTCACACCCCACCTGCTCTGTGACACCCCCACCTGCCTTGTGACACC
>NW_020173687.1:610610-626750 GCF_003031525.2 Neophocaena asiaeorientalis asiaeorientalis | reverse complement strand
CTGTGACACCCCACCTGCTCTGTGACACCCCCACCTGCGCTGTGACACCTCACCTGCTCTCTCACACCCCACCTGCTCTGTGACACCCCACCAGCTCTGTGACACCCCACCTGCTCTGTGACACCCCCCACCAACCCCCAAACCCAATCCTGAGCCTCCAGCCTCTTGAGCCTGGGGACCCCGTCCCTCCTGTGCACCTGTGTCCAAGCCGCCCTGGGCGCCCTCACCCGGTTCACAGCACCACCTCCCGCCACACACATGCCCTGGCTCCAGCCCTCACTCCCTCCTGTCCCCTCCCACGTCCCCGGTGTCCTCCTCTCCCTGGGCCTCCCTGGATGCCCAGCCTCCTCGTGTGATGTGTCTTTGTCCTTCCCCTGCTCACACTGCCCGCTGTCTCTGAAACAGGAGGATCTGTGACCCCCCTGCACCCTTGGCCCTGACCCGCCCCCGCCCACCTGCCAGTCTGGCTTTGCTTTGGTCCCTCCCAACCCCTCCTCTACCCAGCCACGCCCCCTAGTGCCCATCCGAGTGCCCCCTCCGCCGGGCCCACCCCAGTCACTGCCATCTCCAGGGCCAGCAGGGATGGCCCTGCCCCTCTGTTCCCTCCGCCGCCCAAGCCCGGCCAGGCCTGGAACCTGGGAACACTAGCCCTCTCTCTCCCCTCCCCACTCCCCCTCCAGGTCTCTCCTGTCCTCATAGGTCCAGACCTAGCAGGAGGCCTGCGTGGTCAGGTCGGCTCACACCATGGGTGCAGCAGAGCCCCAGGACTGGACACCGGGACAGAGCTGCTCTCCCCACACCCTTGGCCACCCACCACAGGGCCTGGAACACAGACCCTGGGCAGCTGGCCCCACTCGGCCGCCACGCACGCAGGTCCAGGGTAGGGGCACGCAGTTGGACGCCATGCCTTGGACACACAGAGGCAGAGGACAGAACACGGACGGGCAGGGCCGTGGACAGAGACGTGCAGCACCACACACGTGAGGGCCACGCACACACAGCCCCAGTCGTGGAGGACGAGGGTGCAGTGGGCGATGGGAGTGGGGGACACGTTGGGGGGCGTCCCCAGGAGCAAGCAGCGGCTAGTCTGGGGTCAGACACCTCTGGAGAACAAGGCCAGCCCCCAGGCCCGGGGTGGGGATGGGGTGCTTCCACAGACGTCAGGGGATGGGGGGCTTCTGGAGAAGATGGACCGAGGGGGCCACCGGGTCTGGGAGGAGCCTGTCGGGCTCTGAAGCAGGGTCCCCCCAACTGCCCGGCAGCCTGGAGCCCCAGGGGTCCAGGGCCAGCAGAAGGCGGGGGATATGCTGCTCCCACCACCACCCACTGCTGAGCAAAGCCCGTGGGGCCCGTGGCCAATGGTGAAAGGCAGGCACTGCTGGGGCGGAGATGCCAAGGGGTCAGGACCCTCCCGTCCCCGGAGCCTGGCCCTACACTGCCCAGCACGGCACTTTCTTCTCTCCTGGGAGCGGAGGGGTTAACTTCCTAACACGGTTCCCACGCAGGGCGCCACGGGAGGTGCAGCGAGGTGCAGCACGGTGCCACCACTCCGAGGGGAAACACAGGGCCTACAAAGGGACCTGGCCCCAGGCACAGGGGCCCTCGTGGAGCAGTGCAGCGCCCCCGTGTGGGCACGGGGCCCCAGACTGAAAGTGCAGCAGGAAGACAGCCGTGCGCGGCAGACACGGTCAGCGGGGCCACGCGGATGGACCGCAGACCCCTCCGCCCAGGGCCTCACGTCTCCCTCTTGGGGCGGGGAGCAGATGCAGAGAGGGAGACCCCAAGCCCAGAGCTGCCTTCCAGGACCGGGGGCTGCTGGCTGGGGTGCCCCCGAGCGGGGATGGCTGATGCCCCATCTCCACCACCTCTGCACTGGGAGTAAGTGGGGCCCGTGGGGCGGGACCCCAGCCACTGAGACAAGGCAGGAAGCAGACAAGAAACGGAGGACACCTGGACAGACAGATCCAGCACGAGAAAGCAGCTGGTGGGGAGGGCGGTCGGGGGGGGGGCCCCGGAACAGTCCCCAACAGAACAGAACCACACCACACGCTTTCCGCCCATGCAGTCCTACCTGGAGGCCCCGTAGGTTTGAGTTTGCGAGCTTTTTCAAGTGTTTTCACACACACACAAAGGGAAAGGAATGAAAGATTTTAAAAGAACGGGATAAGAAAAAGAAAATGAAAAAAAAAAATAGTCCAGGAAAGTGGGGGAAACAACAGAACAAAGAAAATTAGCACGAGGGTCAGTCCTGCCTCGGCCGGAGGGCTGAGAGCATAGTGCCTGCAGCAGTTCTGGGAAGCGGGTGGCACCAGGCCCCCACCACCCCGAAGCTGAGTGTCCCCAAAAGTACCAGGACGGTGCTGGAGGAGCGAGCGGGCAGATCCCGACAGAGGCGGGTGGCAGGTGGGGACCCGCAGGAGGACCCTGCCCCAGGGGGAGGGCTCCGTGGGTGGACACCCCCAGGGGCAGGTAAGGGGACTCCTCGGGTTGAGAGGCCCCAGGGCTCAGCGTCAGTCCTGAGGTGGGAGGGCGGGCTGGCAGGGCAGCGCCCAGCCCGGGGGCACCTGACCTGCATGGACGCTGGCCAGCCCTCGCCCTTCTCACCTCAGACCTTGTTCTAAGCCGGAGCCTGGCACAGACAAACCCCGGGGGGGCACAAGCCGTGCCTGGAAAGCCGCCTGCTGACCACGCGGGCCCCCAGGGAGGCCTCCCCGGCCCCCTCCTCTCCCCCTCAGGGCACCTGGGAGTGTCTGTGCTCTGCCCTGTCAGGACCTCGCTGTGGGGTCTGGGGTGCTCTCCTTCCTTGAGCAGAGACTCTTGCCCTCGCTGGGGGTCAGAGGGTCAAGGTTATCCTTTTGTTTCTAAACACGGGGCCCCCTGGAGGGGCTGCGGTCCCCAGAACCAGCTAGCATTTACCTCCGCAAGCTCTGGGGGGCTGTCGTCACAAGGTTTACACACTGTGCCCCTGACAGCAAGGACACTAAGCAGGGGGCGGAATGAAGGTGAGAAATAAAAGCCGCAAACTAGAAAACAGAACAAAATTAATCAAATAATCACACACGATTCCTTTTTGAAAAGTACATACATTTTAAAGAAAAAGAAACAAAAAATAATCAAAATGATGAACGACAACCAAAAAATGGGGTTTAAGAACAAAGGGGGCGCACACAGGCAGTGCTGGGGAGGTGGGGGAGGTACCTGTACATGGGGACGGTCACCGTGCGTTCATAGTACTGCCACGTGGAGTGCAGGTCCGTGCGTGACAGGTTGGTGGCGTAGAACCTCCAGGCGGACTGCGGGGAGGACAGGACGTCAGCTGGGCACTAAGGGGTCCCCCCGGCCTCTCCCGGGGCCTCGCCCCTGCGCCTCCCCGTGCACGGGGATCTGGACTGAGGCCCCGTGCTGCTCCCACCCCTTCAGGCCTTGGTAGCCTCTGCAGAATGGAGACGCGGCGGGGTGCGGGGCACAGGTCAAGCACCTGGCGAGTCTGCAGGGAGCTTCGGTTCTTTCCTTCCATCTGCCCTACCTGACGCTTGGAAGCCATCACCCGGCATCGTGGTCACCTTCCTTCCCTCCCCGGGGGACGGGGTGGAGGGCAGAGCCAGGGACAATCGTCCCCACTTTGAGGCCGAGCCCCTGCCAGGCGCGGGCCTGCCCTGTACAGCGACCTTGACCCGGCCTGGGCTTCCACTCCTCACTCTGTTTGTTAACTGGGGTAAAATACACATTGAATAAAATTCACCACTTTAAAGCCTGCAATTAACTGACGCTGAGCCCATTCCTGATGCTGTGCAACCGTCCCCTCCAGCCAACCCCACATTTTTACCACCTCAAAAACAAGCGCCCCCAACCCACCAGCGTGACTCCCCGCTCCCTCCTGCCCCCAGCCTGCCACCCCCAATCTGCATCAGTCCCTGTGGGTTTCCCTACTGCAGACACTTTGTAGCGATGGAATCGTAGCGCGTGGCCTCCTGTGTCTGGCCTCCTTCATTTAGCACATTCTCAAGGCCCATCCCTGCTGGAGCCTGCATCCGAGCCTCGTTCTTTTTAAGGCTGAACAATAGTCAGGCGTATGGATGGACCACATCTGTGTATCCTTTCACCCACCAAGGGACATCTGAGCTGTCTCCACCTTTCAGCTCCTGTGAATAGTGCTGCTACAAACACCTGTGTGAAGCTTTTTGGCTGAACATCTGTTTTCAATTCTGTTGGGTGTATACCTAGGAGTGGGATTCCTGAGTCGTGTGATATGTTTAACTTTTTGAGGAGCCACCAAACTTTTCTACAGTGGCTGCGCCATTTCACATCCCCCAGCAATGTACGAGGATTTCACACCCCCCAGCAATGTACGAGGATTTCACACCCCCAGCAATGTACGAGGATTTCACACCCCCAGCAATGTACCAGGATTTCACACCCCCAGCAATGTACGAGGATTTCACACCCCCAGCAATGTACGAGGATTCTGATTTCACCACATGCTCATTGACACTTGTTCTTTTAATTTTAGCCCCTCCTGGTGGATGTGAAGCGCTTTTGATTCGCATTTCGTTCATGAAGAATGATGTTGAACATTTTTTTTTTTTTTTTTTTTTTTTTTGCGGTACGCGGGCCTCTCACCGTTGTGGCCTCTCCCGTTGCAGAGCACAGGCTCCGGACGTGCAGGCTCAGCGGCCATGGCTCACGGGCCCAGCCGCTCCGCGGCATGTGGGATCCTCCCAGACCGGGGCACGAACCCGTGTCCCCTGCATTGGCAGGCGGACTCTCAACCCCTGCGCCACCAGGGAAGCCCCTGAACATCTTTTAATGTTCTTATTAGCCATCTGTGTACCTGCTTTGGGGAGATGTCTACTTAAATCCTCTGCCCATTTCTTAACTGGGTTGTGTGTCTGTTTGCTGCTGGGCTGTATGAGTCCTTCATATATCAGACCCGTATCAGATATATGATTTGCAAATATTTTCTCCCATTCTGTGGGTTGTCTTTTCACTCTCTAAAGAGACGCTATGAATGGTGTCCTCTAACGCATGGAGGTTTTTAATTTTGCTAAACTCTTATTTATTTTTTCTTTTATTGCTGTGCTTTTGGTGTCATATCTAAGAAACCAAAGTCATAGAGATTTACATCCATAATTTCAACTAAGAATTTTAGTTTTAGCTCTTACATTTAGGTTTTTAATCCATTTAGAGTTAATTTTGTATTGGTGTGAGGTAAGGGTCAAACTTCACTCCTTTAAAAATGGGTCTCCAGTATCCCAGAACCACCGTCAAAGAGACTGTCCTTTCCTCATTGGATAGATGTGGCACCCAACTATTGAGACTTGTTTTGGCCCAACCCATGGTCTATCCTGGGGAACGTTCCACGTGCACTTGAGAAGGATGTGTCCTCTGTGGTTGGTGACACATGTCTAATGACAGATGTCTGCAGGTCTAGCTGCGTCATGGTTTGTTCAAGTCCTCTGTCTCCTTAGGATCTTTTGTCTGGTTTTTCTACCCTTTTTTTTTCCTTATGTATTTATTTTCGGCTGCATTGGGTCTTCATTGCTGCCTGCGGGCTTTCTCTAGTTGCAGCGAACAGGAGCTACTCTTCATTGCGGTGGCTTCTCTTTGTTGTGGGGCACGGGCTCTAAGCGCATGGGCTTCAGTAGTTGTGGCACTCAGGCTCAGTAGCTGTGGCTCGTGGGCTCTAGAGCACAGGCTCAGTAGTTGTGATGCATGGGCTTAGTTGCTCCGTGGCATGTGGGATCTTCCCAGACCAGGGCTCAAACCCGTGTCCCCTGCCTTGGCAGGTGAATTCTTAACCACTGTGCCACCAGGGAAATACCTTTCTACCCATTTTGAAAGTGAGGTATTGAATTCTCCAGGTATTACTGTAGAAATGTCTATTTCATCCTTTAATTCTGTCAGTTTTTGCTTCATATATTTTTAGGACTCTGTTGTTAGTATATAAATGCTTATGATTGTTAATCATCTTTATAAATTGATTCTTATCAATACCTAACAGCCTTCTTTGTCTTGACTTGTCTATTTTGTCTGATACAAGTGTGGCCAACCCAGCTCTAGGTCACTGTTTACATGGAATATCTTTTTCCATTCTTTCACTTTCAGTGTATTGTCGTCTTTGGATCTAGTACAGTTGGATAGATTTTTATCCATTCCTCCAATCTCTACCTTTTAATTGGGGAGTTTAATCCATTTACATTTAAAGTAATTACTTATAAGGAAGGACTTGCTTCTGCTGATTTTTTGTTTCTCAATTCCTCCCTTATTGCCTTCTGCAGAGTTTCATTTTTTCCTAGTTATTATTGAGTCCCTTCTCTTTTCCTTTTCTGGTATTTTTTAGTTGTTTTCTTAAGGGCTACCCTGGGATTATGATTAATTCCATCTTAAATTTGTAACAATCTAGTTTGAATTAACACCAACTCAGCTTCAATAGTGAACAGAGACTCTGCTCTTGCGCGGTCCGCCCCCTTTATGTTGTAACTGTTACAAATTACACCCTCTACATTGTGTGCCCAGAAATACAGATTTATGATTATTGCTTTATGCCTTTGTCTTTTAACTCATATAAGGGAAAAAATGAGTTACAAATCAAAAATATAATACTACTCGCTTTCACATTTACCTGTGTAGTTAACTTTACCAGTGTCTGTGTGGCTTGAGTTACTGCCCAGGGTCCTTTCACTTCCGTCTGAAGAGCCCTCTCCAGCATTTCTTGTAGGGCAGGTCTATTAGCTACAAACTCCCTCAGCTTTTGTTTTTATGGGAATGCTGTTATTTCTCTTTTGAAGCATAATTTTGCCAGACCAGAATTCTGGGTCGACAGTTTTTCCTTTGCAGACTTTAAACACGTCATCCCAGTGGCCCCCATGGTTTCTGATGAGAAATCGGCAGTTACCCTCACTGAGGACCCTTGGGCACCAAGAGTCCTTTCTCTCCTGCTGCTTCCAAGACTCCCCCTGTCTGTGGGCTTCAACAGTTTGATCATAATGAGCCCTGGTGTGAATCTCTTTGACTTTATACTACTTGGATGTACAGATTCATGTCTTTCATCAAATCTGGGAAGTTTTCAGCCTTATTTTTTCAGGTGTTCTTTTTGCCCAACCCCTCTTCTCTTTCTGGGGCTCCCATTATGCAAATATTGGTACATTAGATGGTATCCCACAGGTCTCATGGGCTCTGCTCATTTTTCTTCACTTGTTCTCTTTCTGCTCCTCAGACTGAGTAACTTCATCTCACCTGTCTTCAAGTCTGCCGATTCTTCCTTCTGCCTGCTCAGATCTGCTGCTGAACCCTCTAGTGCTCCTCTGTCTGAGAAATTGGCTGTTAATCTTATTGAGAATCCCTTGAATATAATGTTTATTTTCTCTTATTGCTTCCAAGATTCTCTGCCTTTGTCTTTTGACAGTCTCATTATAATGTATCTTGGTATGGATTTCTCTGAATTTAACATACTTGGACTTTGTTGAGCTTCTTGGATGTGTAGAGTCATCAAATTTGGAAAGTTTGTGGTCATTATTCCTTTAAGTAATATCTCTGCCCCTTTCTCTCCCTCTTCTCCTTCTGGGACTCCCAAAATGCATATGTTGGTTGGCTTGATTGTACCCACAAATACCTTAGGCTCTGTTCACTTTTCTCTTTTTTTCTTTCTGATCCTTGGTATGGATAATTTTAACTGTCTTGTCTTTAAGTTCATGATTATTTCTTCTATCTGCTCAAATCTTCTGTTGAACCCTCTAGTGCATTTTTCATTTCAGTTATTGTACTCTTCAGCTCCAGAATTTCTATCTGTTTCCTTTGTATTATTTCTATCTCTATGGACAGTCTCTATTTGGTGAGACATCATTCTTCTGATTTCCTTTAGTTCATTTCCATGGATTCCTTTAGTCTTTTGTGCGTATTTAAACAGCTAATTGAAAGTCTCTGTCTAGTAAATCAAACATCAGGGCTTCTTCAGGGACAGTTTCTATTACTTTTTTTTTTCTTTTCCCTGTGACTGGATCACACTTTCTTGTTTCTTTGCATGCCTCACAATTTTTTGTTGAAAACTAGACATTCTGAGTATTGTAATGTGGTACCTCTGGAAGTCAGATTCCTCCCCATCCCCAGAGTTTGTTGCTGCTGCTTGTTGTTGATTGTAGTAATTTGTTAAGTGACTTTTCTAAGCTATTCCATAAACGCTGTATTCTTCGTTGTGTGTGGTCACTGAAGTGTGCTCCCTTAGCTCAGTGGTCAGATGGTGACTTGACAGACGTTCCCTTAAACCCAAAGAACCAAAGAGGAAGCAAATGCTCTCAGCCTCTGCACACCGGCCCTGTGTTGGGGCACTCCTCCAACATCTGAGAAGGTCACTTACAGCTCTGCCTTAGCCATCACTTCCTGCTTGCATGGAGTCTAAAGATCAGCCTGAAGTGAGCAATTAGTGTCTTCTCCCGTCACTTCTGAGCCTGCATCCAGCACTGGGCATGTGTGTGCCTCCTAGATCCCCCGGTGTATGGGGGTCCTTCCCAAGCCCTAATTCTTCCACGTCTCCTTCCCAAACCTCCGAGCTTCTCAGAGAGGAGGGGCAGAGGGTAGGTGCTGCGTGTTCAGGCCACGCTCCTTCCCTGTGCTACTCAAACCTCTGAACCACATGTAGTGCTGTGACTTTATTGTCAACAGTGGGTGGGACTGGGGGGCATTTTTGTTCTTCTTCACACCCTTTTGCATTTAAAAGAAGTAGCCATTTGAAGTTCTTATGGTGAAAGACACATGCATACATACATACACAAAAGTAGGCTGCACCCAGGGCAAGACCACATCTTTAAAAAAGAAATGCACTTGAGGGGCCAGGGCAGTGTCCAGCAAGCAGTAAAGACCAGTCAACTCCAAAGGTCCACTGGGTCCCCTGGGCTCTGGGAGGGGCTGCAGGAATGCTGGGCCCATCGGGCAGCCTGTGCTAGGGCCCACACTCTCAGGATGGCTCATGGAGCACTACTGGAGGCCGAGTGGCCACTGTGACCCCCAGTGATGGGGTGGGCATTGTGAGCTGGGGCAGCACAGACATTGCTCTGGCACCTACCTGCGTGGGGAATCTCTGAACCCTGATTCCACAAGTGCAGGATGGGTGTCAGTGCTGTGAAGGGACACCTCGGGGGCACCTGTGACAGCCTGGCCCAGGACCCAGGGCCCACAGAACGCTGGCCAGCACCCGCCTTGCTGCTGCCTGTGCTGTAGCTGCCAGACAGCTGAGGGCATCTAGGCCGGCTCTCAGCACAGACTCGAATTCCCCAACAGGGAGACAGACGCCAAGCAGGGCTCCACTCCAACACCGTGGGCCCAGGCCAGGGGTTCTGCCCATCTACATGGAGGTCCACGTGGCACTGCATGTGGGGGGCCACCTGGACTCACCTGGATCAGGCCTGCCGCAGGGTTTCGCCTCTTCTCAAAGTGCTTCTGACGATGCTGTTCTTGAACTTTCAGGGCAAAGCCAGACCCCAAAATGCCCTGCAAATCACTGGGGTCAGACGATGCCCCAGGGACCACAGCCCCACACAGTTCCTCAGGGTCAGACCATGTCCGGGGGACCGCACCCCTACCCCACCCTTGCCTGCACACTTCTGGCTCCACCTTCCTGCCTCCTCAGCCCCCAGTGCCAGGAAACAGGCTGGGGGGAAAGACTTGGATTTGGGGTAAAGGGAATTTCAGGCTTACAGGAGCCTGGCAGGGCCCACTCTGAACACATCTCGGCCCAGAGATTAATCCTCCTCCCCAATTTGTCCACACTGGAGTGAGTGGAGGGGTGTGGTCCGGGGTCCCAGAGAAGGGCCACCAGGAGAGCAGCATCGCCAGCCCCGCCCCCACAGCTGTGGGTAGAGGGTTAACAGGGCCCTTGCCTCTTCTGAAGGAGACCTGATGGAGCTGTGTCACCATACAGCACCGCTCCTGGTCACAAGGACCCGACTGGCCAATCCCACAAGGCTGGGAGGCGCTGATGGTGACCCACAGACACGGGTCAGAAGGTACAGCCTGGGGCGGCACATCCACCCCTGGGGGCTGTGGACCTGCTGGGAGCCCTGCCCCTGCCCCACATGGCCCCGAGGGCAGCTGTGGTCACCAGGGGAGCCCAGACCCCGTCCCCAGCAAAGGCAGGAAGGGGCAGGACTCACAGCAGGAAGAGCGAAGAAGGAGACGCCAATGAGGGTAAAGGTTGCCGCCAGGAGCCTCCCGTTCCAGGTCTGGGGGTACTTGTCCCCGTAGCCAATGGTTGTCAGGGTGATCTGCGGACAGCAGGCCCCGTCACTCAGCCAGGCTGGACGGTGGCCGCCTGGAGGCCCGCGACCCGAGCCAGACCCTCCTCCTGAGGCCTCAGGGCAGCTGGACAGAACCCCCGCCATGCCACCTTCCCAGGGCCCGAGAGGCCAGGGTCACTGTTGGCTGCCCTTCCCCCCTCAACGATCACATCCACTCTCCGAACCTCTGCTCCTTCCCTGTGGGCTGGGAGTGGGGGTCAGCCAGGGGCCAAGAGGCTAGGAGAGAGCCAGGGGCCTGAGAGGTGACAGTGCCGGGGGACCTTCCAGGGACGCGGAGAGGGTCGTGTGGGCCCTTCGGAGGGTGGCTTGCAAGCTGAGGCCAGGAGAGCGGGAGGGGCCGGGGGTGGGGCTGGAGGAGGCGACAGGAGGGGCAAGACTGGAGAAGGAAAAGGCCCCTCCCCAGGGTGTGGCAGGCAGGGCCACGTGTTTAGAATTGCTCTGCAGTGGGGAGCTGGCAAGGAGGAAGTGGGGCCCGGACGGGCCTTCCCAGGAGCCCAGATGAAGGGGCCATTTTCAGGTAGCTCCCACAAAACCTGCCAAAGTGGAGGCTCAGGCCTGGTGTGCAGGACCACCAAGGCCACACACACAGGCAGGTTCGGAGGCTCAGGACAGACCACGTGGCCGGCTGTGCTGGGAGGTGGGCCCAGGCGGGCCCTGAGAGGGGAGGTCTTAGCCAAACAGCGGGAGGGGCCGAGGTGCGAGCAGGAGAGGGGACTGGGCATCGGCGGCCCTGGCCAGGCAGCGGACAGGAGCAGAGCTTGCTCCTTGCGGGACTCGGACAGCAGGGTCAACTGGCCCCCGCGCCAGAGGCATGGACATCTCTCACCATCCACCCACCGTCCACCCCGGGAATCCATCCCCCGGACTCTGGGGTCACGCAGAGAGTCCACCCAAAGCCCATTGTGCAGTCTGAGGAAAGTCTGCAAAACGGGGCTGAATAATCATGGCTTCGCCAGCAGGGACTTCTGTGCCGGTCACCTGTGAAATCACAGCCAAGGCATTCGGGCCTGCATAGAAGGTTCTGGGAAGGCGCCAGCGAGCTGGGCGTAGGTAACAGGGAGCTGGGTGGAGCGAGAAGGACACTCGCTTCTCACCAGAAACCTCCCGGTGATTGGGCTCCTCTATTCGACTGCTTTCAACAGAAACTAAACACATTTTAAAGACGTAAAATACTTAAAATCACGAACCCCCCCAAAAAAAAAAACTTGGCAGTGCAAAAGGAAAGGCTGTGAAAGGACACAAGCCGAGGGTGAGGGCAGCGAACCGGGCAAGACAGAGGCCGATGCGGGCCTGACTCAGGGCCAGGAGGTGGGGAGAAACCCAAGGGCTCTCGGGGCTCAAGGAGAGGCCCCCAGACCTGGCGCTGATGTAGGCACAGGGCGTGCAGGGCAGGACGGCGAGTCTGTGCCAGGGCACCCGCACCCGCCCCAGGACTGCACACCCATGTCCTCTCCATGCCGGCGAACACTGGAGCAGCGAGAGGGGAGACGCTTCCCCTCCTGCCCACCCACCAGCAGCTGAGCCTGTACCCCCCACGCCTGGCCCTACTCTTGGGGACCCCAGAGCTGGTCAGAAAGCCTCCCACGGGGCAAAGACTTCCTAAAAATTCCGTTATCCCCAGACAGAGAGAAGAAGAAAGTGTATCCCTAAAACAAAGAGTCTCGAAAACGAGACCAAAATCACAGAGTCAGGTGGAAGACACCTCCCAGGATGTAGGCAAAGGGATGAGGAATCTAGACAGGACACATTCCATGGTCCAGCGGTCTCACCAGTGGCCTCGGAGCCCCGGGAAGAAGGGAAGGAGGAAGCTGGAACTTTTGAAGCCGCAAAGGGCACCAGCCTCCTGGAAGGAAGCCCCCCACTCCACAGGGCCCACGTTCCAGAAGAGCGTCAGGGAGGGAGGGGCCTGGCCGCCAGCGGGAGCGTGGAATTGGGGCACCTTCAGACACGCACGTCTCACAAAAACTTCTTCCCTCAGAAGATTGTGACCTCCAAACCGAGGGCAGACTGGGGGTGGTGCTGGCAGACTCGGCACTCGGGGGCCCAGCATTCGAGGGGGGCCCAGCCCTCAGGGGTCAGTGTTCACGGCCGGCGCTCGGGGGGCTGGCTTGAGCGCGCTGCAGTGGGGGGACTCCCCCGACGCCAGTGAGGCCCCTCCGAGGACCCCAGGCCCACAGAGCAGAAGAAAGGGGGGCTCGGGCAGGACGCTTTCCGAGAAGGACAGGGAGGCGGAGGGAGCTAATCGCACCCTAGCACAGAACAAAGTGAGCCTCTGAAGTCTAAAGTTCACAGGGGAGGGAACTCCCTGGAGGGTCAGTGGTTACAACTCAGCGCTCTCACTGCCGAGGGCCTGGGTTCAATCCCCGGTCGGAGGGCTAAGATCCCGAGAGCCGCGAGGCGCGGCCTAAAATAAAGTAAAACTAGAGCTCACAGAGGAAACCTGGGGGCACGTTCTCACTGTAAACTCAGGCACTATTTGGCGTGTTTAAGGCTTTGATTCAGTTCTTAAAGATGGGGAGGCCCCCCGGAGGGCCTGGGCAGGGCAGGCCGAGAGAGCAGCCAGGCCCGGGCTGTCCGCTCAGAGGCCGGACGCACAGCGGCTGTGGGCTCTGATGCGTGGCTCCCGGTGCCGGGCCTCAACTCCCCTCTCCTGCCGAGCCCCACCCTGGCCAGGCTCCCGCTTCCCACGTGGTCGCTAGAGGGACACAGACTCCGGGCCTCGTGGCAATTAACACTAGAACTACAAGTGAATTGCTTTCCGGCTTAAAGGCCGGGAGAAAGCAGGCATCCCTCTTGCCAGCGACTGGATTTGCAGCATCTGGCCCAGGTCACGTGGTCCTCGTTTTCGGAACTGGGTCTGGGGTCCCAGGAGACAATGGGCTCAAACCTCCCACGGGACCCTCCACCGACCCCCGGCCCAGTGCCCTTGGGCTGAGTGTCCAGTACCCCCAGGAAGAGCTCACAAAGGAGGGCACTCTGGCCCCCCTGCCTGGGGACGTCGTGGAAACGGGGAGGGGCCAGGCCGAGGTCCATTCAGCCCGCGGGGCCCAGCCTGGTCTCCAGAGGGCACACTCCGAGAACGCGGGGCATCGCCACTCAGCGCAGGAGGGCCCTGCAGAGGGTGGCCCGGGAAGGCTTTTCTCAGAAGAGGCCACTTGCACCCGGTGACAGGAGGGGGGCCCTCGAGGGGCTCAGGAGGTGTGTGGCCGTGAGCATGGGCTGAAAATCCACCAGCTCCGGACCCACCCTGGGCGGGGGCAGCCTGGGAGGTCGAGCTGGGAGAGCCAGGGTGTCCATTTCCCCCTTTTCAAACTCTCCTGCCCATCAACAGGACCGCAGGACCCCCCTCCGCCCATCACAGAGGTTACACAGGTGGTCAGTGAGGAAGGAGGGAAGGTGACTGGCCATGGCTAGGCACAGGCTCCCTGAGGCCAGGCCCCTCTCCACCCCACACAGACCGGCACATCCCCTGCCACCACCCCGCCTGGGCCGCCACATCCACGTGGCATCACCGTCAGTAGTGGCCAGCGAGAGGCCCCAGAGAGACGTCTCTGGCCCGGTCAGCCAGGGAGAGCTGTGCGTCTCCTGTCCAGGCCCAGGGGTCAGGGGCACACCCCGGAGTGGCGAGCAGGGGAGGGCAGACAATGCGCAGGAGGGACCCCGAGGAAGGCCACACCCAGTGAGCGTGTCCTCAGTGAAGGGCAACGGCCCCAGCGGCTGGGCACTCACCAGGCCCCACCAGAGCGCGTCCGCGTAGGTATCAAAGTGATCGTTCTCCCCCTTCTCCGCCAAGTACACCAGAAACGAGGCCAGGATGAGGCAGAGGAAGCCGATGTACCAGGCAGTGACCAGCTCCTGAAATAGGCACATCACAGCCGCTGGGCCAGCGTCCAGCCCGACTCTCCCCCGGGAGCACGAGGCCCCGCCTGCCGGGAGGTTTGCTGGGCGCTGCATCCCCTGGGCTTCAGCGGGTGGGCACCCCTCCCGAGAGCCGGCCGCAGAGCCCCAGCAGCCCCGATCCCGGGGCAGGCAGGAGGGGGAGCGCGCCAGCCCCGGGTGGTCCCACACCTGTGCACCTCACCCCTGGAGGACGGTGGGTAGGGACGGCTCAGCGCCGCATCCACCCAGGAAGGGAGTGTCCCCAGGCGGCCGTCAGCCCGTCAGGCTGGAGAATCTTGGGCTGCTGGGACCCTACCCCAGCTTGCCTGAGCCTGGGGGAGACACCCCGACTGAATGCCCTCCCTGGGGGTCCAGCACCCCAGCCCCCTGAGGGGCCACCACCCTCTCTGTCCTGCCAGCCAAACCCCAGCCTCTGGGCTCAGACAGGAAGGGTAGTGGGGAAGGGACTCTTGGGCCAATAAGCCCACCCACAAGAAGACAGCCTCTTGGCAGAGCCTGCCAGGGCGGGGTCTGGGCGGGCAGGGCCCCTGGCAACACAGGGACGGGATCTGGACGGGACATGGGGCTGCAGCCCCCTTGCGGGTCCCACGGCCAGTGGCCACAGCAAGCCTCAGCCTAAATGGGCAGGAGCCTGGGTGCTGGGGGGCAGGAGCCTGGGTGCCGGGGGGCAGGAGCCTGGGTGCCGGGGGGCAGGGGGGTGCTGATCCGGCACAGCCCCCCAACCAAGGAGCGAGCCGGCTCCGGGGCCCAGAGGGACCAGACCTGGCAGACAAGCTGGAGAGAGGAGGAAGACGGTCAAGTCATGGGAAGACGCCCGGAAGAAACGAGGGGCTAGGTCCTGCCTGCTCACCTTGCTGTGCGCGTAGACCACGGAGCCCAGCAGCTTCCAGGTGCCGCCGCGCCGGTCCATACGGATCATGCGCAGGATCTGCAGGAAGCGCAGGCTGCGCAGCGCCGACGTGGCGAAGACGTTGCCCTGGGAGCCGGCGGCCAGCACGGCGATGGACGCGATGAGCACCATGACGTCTGCGGGGACAGCGGAGGAGCTTGGGCCGGCCCCCTGCCGCGCAAGGGCAGCCCCCCACCGGGGCCCCGGGAGGACGGACAGACGGAAGCACACAAAGTGCTGGCGTGGGCCTGGCTCCACTGTCCGCCCAGCCAGGCCCTGCCCTGGGCACGGCCGCCCGACACCATGGGCTCTGACGCCAAGAGGGCAGGGGACGAGAAACTTCCAGAAGGAGCCGATCCTGCAGCCCTGCCTGCCCCCACCTGCAGCGGGCCTCACCGATCACACAGAAGGGCTTCCGCGCAAACTTGAGCCGCCCTCTCCAGCCGCGGTACCGGCAGCAGCAGCCCGCAGCCCAGATCCGCACGAAGTACTCCACGCCGAACACCACGATGGTCACGATCTCCTGCAGGGGAAGCCACAGCTGAACCACTGCCGGCTCAGCTGGCGGGGGGTGGGGAGAGTGCTGTGCAGCTGGTGTGCGGGTGGGGACCCCGTCCTGTGCAGCTGGTGGGAGTGGGGACCCCGTCCTGTGCAGCTGGTGGGAGTGGGGACCCCGTCCTGTGCAGCTGGTGTGCGGGTGGGGACCCAGAGGGCAGGGTCTCAGGTAACTGCCAAGGGGGCGGGGCTCCCATGCCCAGGGGCGGGGCTCCCATGCCCGGGGCAGCCCCAGGACACAGCGCAGGGCAGGCAGGGGTGGAGGGCTCCCCAGAGGTGCGTCAGCTTCCCTGGGGCCCCATACAACCTCCATCACCAACAGCAACACAGAAATTACCTGTGGTTGCCATGGCGCCTGCCCCACAGATCACGGGGTTGCTGTGAGCTTCCCAACCCCCAGCCCACGCCCACATCTGCCAGGGAACACCCCACACTATGGGGTGGAGGGGGCCCCCGGGGCCCTCAGGCTCTAGTGAGAACAGAAGGCGGGAAAGGGGGTGGGGACGG
>NW_020173687.1:608900-610554 GCF_003031525.2 Neophocaena asiaeorientalis asiaeorientalis | reverse complement strand
CAGCATCACCAACGTGAGGGGGAAGCTGGGAGGGACCCAAAGGCTACCAGGAAGAGCAGGGGCCATGGGTGCCTGGAGGACGGGGGTCCCTGCCGGTGGGCGTCTGGGAGATCAGACCAAGGGGACCGGGGACAGGCTGCCGCCCACGGGCTCCGCCGCCATCAGGCCCGTCTGCGCCGACCCGCGGGACCCACCAGGATGTAGAGCGCGCCCTCCGAGCTCTTCTCGTACTCCTTGATGGTGGAGAACACAGACAGCACGAGGCAGGAGAAGACCAGCAGGAACCTGGGGGCCAGAGCAGAAGGCGGTCAGCCAGGCCAGGCAGCCAGCCGGCGCGGAAAGCACAGGGCAGGGCAGGGCAGGGGCACGCGGCAGCCCAGGGCTCCATGGTGATGCCTGGGCCCAGCGGCTCTGCAGGACGCCCACCACACTCCCCCCGCCGCCCCCACCAATGTCCCTCGCCAACGTCCAACGTCCCTCTCAGAGGGACCACAAACGGGGGACACTGCCTTCCGTGCCGCTGGGCAAACAAGAAATGAGTGAACCGCACAGCCCGTGCCCACGCAGGGCAGCCTGTACGCAGTCACCCATCTCCTCATCCACAGCTGTTTCCTCACCAGGCCCCGAAGTAGACACTTCCTGTCTCCCGGCTCACACCAGCCTCACACACACCGTCCCAGCGACCTTGGCCGCCGGACCTGTGTCTGCAGGCGGTGCTGGCGGGGGCACTAACGGAGCCGGGAGCCGATGGGCAGCAGGTGTCCCGCCAGAGCAGACAGTGCGGGGCTGGGGTCCCAGGGAGCAGAGCCCCTGAGGGCTGAGGACAGCGTCCAGGCCTCCTGAGGCACAGAGCACCTGGTACGGAAAGATGGGCGGGGACCCCACACCACGCCCCTCCCACTTCATCACCACTGGGACACCCCCATCACCCCAAGGAGTCGAGACCACCATCCTCCGTGGTAGTAGTGGAGGAGGGGAGATGAGACCCTTCAGAGCCAAAGCCGCATGGCCCAACCTCAGCCGGGCCACAGCAACAGTGACTCGGGCCCTACCCCGCCCAGCCCAGCCTGCGTCACGGAGCGGCGGCCCCGCCCATGTGCCCCAGAGGCCTGACAGCCAGGCCCAGAGAGGCGCAGACCCACCTCCACATGCAGCCCCCCCCAGAGCGTGGCCCCGAGGATGTCTCCGGACGTGCCCCCAGCTCCAGGGCGGAGGCGCTACGGGGCGGATAACGGAGGCCGCTGGCGCAGACAAAACGCGCGCGGGGAAACGGTCACGTTTCAAAACCTCAATTAATTTCCTTTGCTCATTAGCCAATTTATTCAATTAGCTGAGCCCTGGGGGAAAAAATGTCCAGATGTCTCATGTGCCTTATACTCGTAATTCTCTGCCTGCGGTGGGAAGGAGCCCACATGCCCAGAGAGGATCTGCCAGGGTCAGAGGAGATCCCAGGGTGGTGAGTCAGGACCCCGGGGCCTGGGCAGTGGGAGAGACTGGCAGGATCCCCAGCTCAGCTCAGCACTGGACGCGGGAGCCGGGGGGACGCATAGCATGGTGGGCTTCCCTGTGGAGGTGTTCACAACGCTGCAGGATGAAGAGCTGGTGGGGCCAACAGGGAAGAGAAAGTGTTCCTGGCAGAGGGAAGGGCAAGTGG
>NW_020173687.1:604210-608595 GCF_003031525.2 Neophocaena asiaeorientalis asiaeorientalis | reverse complement strand
GGGGGAGACAGTGTGTCCAGGACCCAGCAGCGGGCAAGTCTGACCAGACTGGAGATCGGGGCCCCGGGATGCCTGACGCCATCGTCACCTGTCAGGGAGACTGAGTCCAGGGCTGCGCCCACAAAGGGCAGCTCCTCGTGCTTTATAAAAACATTCCTCTAAAGAAAAACAGGAAAGACCCAGGTCCCAAGGTGACCAGGCCCTCTCAGCCCAGCCTCCCCAGGGCGCTCCGACCAGCACCTCGGAACCTTCCAGAATGGCCAGGGTACGCTGCACGAAGCGCAGCCCTTCCCAGCAGGCAGCCGCCAGGCTGTCGGGAGCCCCACCAGCAGTTCAGGAGACAAAGCTGCGGCCCAAGCTGGGAACCTCCCCAGCGGCCCAGCCCCAGGAAGTGCCAGTGACATTCCAAGTTTTGTTTTTGATGTTTTGGGACAGATGGCCGCAGATGGCACCGCCTGGGGTGTGCAGGGGATGCAGCAGGATGGACACTCCAGAAAGAGGCCAGCACACCCACATGACAAGGAGGAAGGAGAGGCAGCAGCAGACTCCCACGCGCAGCAGGCACCCCAGCCATGCCTCCAGGTGCAGGCAGGGCCCCCGCAGATCAAGAAAGGGACAACACCAAAGGGCAGTGATGTCCCCCACCCCTTGGCCACTCACAGGTAGCCACGATGAGGAAAAGGCACTTACTTCCAGGTCCCCTCCTGTCTGCGGGTAAGCCTGTGAGCGGCGACCACCCCTGCCCAGCACACAGCCGCATCCTGGGCCCGGAGACCTCCGAAGCCCACGCCCATCCAGCGAGGCTGGAGGGGGCTCCGCCTCTGGCCTCGTGGTCCCAGGCACAGCATCCTCCATTACAGGGGACACTTCCCTGGGGCCCAGCCCCGGGGAGCCAGGGGGTGGGGGGGCCAGCCCTCCCGCAGAACGACGCAGGTGATCACCCCCAGCCCTGAGGCCCATCGCAGGGCCGCCCGCTGCGGTTAAGCTGGGGCCCTGGGCACCGGGGCATCCTGGAGACCCTGGGGAGTCTGAGCCAGGCGGGGGCCTTCCTTCCCAAAGACCTCTCTTGCCTCGGTGACCCGGGTTCTGGCTCCTGGCAGGCTCATGGAAGCTGCCAGCTGTGGATCTAAGGGACTCCCCTTCTCCCCTCTCCTCCTCTAGAGAGGCATCGGGGAGGTGCAGGGTGGACGCCGCCGCACCACTGGGAGGCCCCGGGAGGCAAGCTGTGTGCTTAGCACCGACCCCCAGGCCCCAGAGGACGTGGTGGCTAGTAGCTGGGTCCGCTTCCTCCCCAGATGGGATCGGTGAGCAGTTCTACCCGCCCCCAGGCTGGGAGACCCGTCCCCCTGCTGCAAGGTTCAGCTCGACGGCCAGCACCATCCTGTACATCTCCCCAGCACCGGACCGAGGCCCCAGGGCCCTGGGGGAGGGGAGCTCTCATGCCCTCCAGCCTGGGAACTGTCCAGGCTGCAGGAAAAGAAAGGAGGGGAGGCAGGAGGCGGCTCCAAAGGCAGAACATGGCGGCTAATTATGATAATGAACCCGTCGTCGGGATGCTTCCCTGGCAGCGGTTGCCAAGGAGACGAGCAGCTCAAGCAGCTGGTCCCCAGCCCCAGGTTCCAGGAGCTGTGACGGGGGCCAAGCGGAGCGGCAGGCCAGCCAGGGACCTCAGACCTTGCTCACCTGGGCAGGGGGGAGGTAGGCCACCTGGAGAGTGAGCATCAGACAGAGCGGCCACGTCCCAGATGCACAACCAGGCCCGCACCACCCAGTTCACGAGTGGCCACGAGGTGGGGCGGGCCCCAGCACTGCAGGACCCACAGCAGCAGGAGAGACCTCAGCCAGACATCAGGAGGGACTTCCACAGCCTGAGCTCTGGGCAGAGATGGACCCCTCTTTTGAAACAGGTGGAGGCACGGCAGGGTCCTCAGTGTAGGGATTCTGACGCGTGGAGAGACAGGCACGGCAGGCGGGAGGGACTGAGGGTGGTGGAGGCTTGGGCATTGGCCAGGGGAGCCCCCCAGTCAGGGCCTGACAACACCCCTCGAGGAGGTCAGCCCACCCACAGCCGTGCCGCAGGTCCTGGGTGCACACGTGTGCGTTCTGCCTGCCCTGCACTCTCGGGAGGGGGCAGCCGCCACCCCCAGAGGGAGACCCCACTGCTTTCGGCCCTCCCCTCCCCCCCTCCCCCCCATCTCACTGCAGGGAATACTTCTTTTCCGGAAAACGTGACAAAGTCTCTGCCACCTCATTCCCACGTCTGGTTCCCACTGTTGGGAGGGCACCAGGGTGGGTGCCATGGTGCTGGCCCACAGCCCAGACTCCCTCGCTCCCTTCAAAGACTAAGTTGGGAGATGACTGGGATTATTCATCTCATTTTACATATTTAGTGAAATACACCTTTTATAAGCGAATGGCAGGGTTGGGAGGAAAGGAAGTCGTGTTATCAGCACCCCACTTGCTCACCCCCAGCCCCTGGCTGGCAGAGCTGGGAGGGAAGGATGGGGAGGGGTCCCTGACATCAAGCACCACCCCCCAGGCTACAATTCAGCAATGCACCAGGCAGGCGACAACCCAGCAGATTGGAAGAAGATGAGAAAACGGAGATGAGAAAACGGAGGCTGTGATGCAGCGAGCATCCCTTCCACTGGCGGGGTCTCCCCAGGATAACGTCCATCCCGATAAGGCCGGGTGGCCCGGGAGCCCAGGAGAGGACGGGGGAGGAGCCGCCAGCGTGAGGCCCAAGCTCCCGCACCGGGTCCCCGGGGAACCTCCCGCTGCCTCGTCCATCAGGACTGCAGTTGGCGCCGCAGCCCGGAATCTAATTTCACCCTTAATGAACTGCTCTGCCTCCAGTACCTGGGGCCACTGCCAGTCTCTGGGCGACAGGAAGCCTGGACTCCTGACGGCTGCTCCGGGCGCAAACAAGCCAGCCGCGAGGAATCGCTCTGAGATCCCGCCGCAGCCGGAGGGAGTGGGAGGCCGCGTGCAGACCCTACCCTGGAAACGAGCCCCGCCCACAGGGCCGCCCACCCAGGCCCACTGCAGTCCCGCCAGGCCCCCGTACACGGCAAGTAAGTGCTCAGTAAACGCCTCAGACCTGACAGGCCCCAACCCAGGAAGTCCCAGACCCTGGGAAGGTCCAGCTCCGGCCTTGGCGTTTGAGGCCTCCCTTGAATTAAATTAAATTGAACAATTGCACGTTCTGTGGATTTCACATCAATTAAAGAGAAAACCAGAAACAGGCCAGGGTGTCGGGGACTGAAGCAGAGGGTGAGGCCCATCCGCCCGTCTGTGCCCAGGCAAGCCCTCCCCACCCGTGCCTCAGCTCCCCTCTGCGCCAGCACAGATTTGGGCGGGGGAGCCTACCCCTCTGCCCACACTGCTCCCCACACCCCCTGCCGCCAGGGGACCTGACCCCGTCCTTCAAGGAAGGACACTGCTCTGAGGCTTCTTGGGGGGCAAGGAGGGCCCCAGCCTCCCCCTGGGACGCCTTAGCATCCACACGTGGGGAGCAGGCAGCCGCTGGCTGGGTGATTTCCTGTGCTGTGGGGCGGGGGTCCCCCTCCAGGTGTGTTTTCTTCCACGGTCCACACTGAGCTCTGTCCTTGTAAGTCCTGGTCTCCCCTGGCCCCGGCTCACTTCTGGGGGTCCCCGTCTTGGGGTGCGCCCCCCGGGCCTGCCACACACACACCCAGCACAGCCACCGTTGGGGTCCCTCGAGTGCCAGGCTCTGTCCAGGGAGCTGGCCTGACGAAACGGTCAGCATGGCTGACCCCCGGCCCTGCGGGTCCCGTAGCCCCAGCCATGCGGACGCCTGTGCAGGAGCGGGGTGAGGAGGGGAGGGGTCCCCCGCGGGAGGCACTGCCGTGGACAGGCCTCTGAGGTCAGGGCCCAGGGCAAATACCATCTTTCGGGGGAGAGGTGCTCCCCCCGCCACGAGGGGTCAGTCTGGACCACCCCGGGCATCTGACATCCCCTTCGTGAGCACAGGAGCCCATGCAGGCGCTCAGGGTACCCCCACACCAGGGCCCCTCACAGACCCGCCTCCCCAGGTCGACGGCACGGCCAGGCCTGCTCCCCCGGACTCTTCCTGAACACCCTCCAAGCGGCTCTCGGGCTGGCCCACTCCCCCCGTGCCCCACGGGTCATAGCTCAGTGGTCCCCTAAAAACACTCCTGGTGTTCTGCCGGCCTCCATCTGCACACCTCCAGCGGCAGGACCTCGTTTTAACAAGCCCCCTCCCGGACCAGCCCTGGTCCTGACCCCGGGGGGCCACCAGGCACGTGCTTGCCTGGGTCCTTCTCCAGGCCAGAGGCGCCGTCTGCTCCCCAGCCGGAAGCCACCGAGGGCGTAGGGTGAGGGATCAGTGACAGGGCCACCTC
>NW_020173687.1:594072-603870 GCF_003031525.2 Neophocaena asiaeorientalis asiaeorientalis | reverse complement strand
GCCCTCCCCACCCGTGCCTCAGCTCCCCTCTGCGCCCTCCCCACCCGTGCCTCAGCTCCCCTCTGCGCCCTCCCCACCCGTGCCTCAGCTCCCCTCTGCGCCAGCACAGATTTGGGCGGGGGAGCCTACCCCTCTGCCCACACTGCTCCCCACACCCCCTGCCGCCAGGGGACCTGACCCCGTCCTTCAAGGAAGGACACTGCTCTGAGGCTTCTTGGGGGGCAAGGAGGGCCCCAGCCTCCCCCTGGGACGCCTTAGCATCCACACGTGGGGAGCAGGCAGCCGCTGGCTGGGTGATTTCCTGTGCTGTGGGGCGGGGGTCCCCCTCCAGGTGTGTTTTCTTCCACGGTCCACACTGAGCTCTGTCCTTGTAAGTCCTGGTCTCCCCTGGCCCCGGCTCACTTCTGGGGGTCCCCGTCTTGGGGTGCGCCCCCCGGGCCTGCCACACACACACCCAGCACAGCCACCGTTGGGGTCCCTCGAGTGCCAGGCTCTGTCCAGGGAGCTGGCCTGACGAAACGGTCAGCATGGCTGACCCCCGGCCCTGCGGGTCCCGTAGCCCCAGCCATGCGGACGCCTGTGCAGGAGCGGGGTGAGGAGGGGAGGGGTCCCCCGCGGGAGGCACTGCCGTGGACAGGCCTCTGAGGTCAGGGCCCAGGGCAAATACCATCTTTCGGGGGAGAGGTGCTCCCCCCGCCACGAGGGGTCAGTCTGGACCACCCCGGGCATCTGACATCCCCTTCATGAGCACAGGAGCCCATGCAGGCGCTCAGGGTACCCCCACACCAGGGCCCCTCACAGACCCGCCTCCCCAGGTCGACGGCACGGCCAGGCCTGCTCCCCCGGACTCTTCCTGAACACCCTCCAAGCGGCTCTCGGGCTGGCCCACTCCCCCCGTGCCCCACGGGTCATAGCTCAGTGGTCCCCTAAAAACACTCCTGGTGTTCTGCCGGCCTCCATCTGCACACCTCCAGCGGCAGGACCTCGTTTTAACAAGCCCCCTCCCGGACCAGCCCTGGTCCTGACCCTGGGGGGCCACCAGGCACGTGCTTGCCTGGGTCCTTCTCCAGGCCAGAGGCGCCGTCTGCTCCCCAGCCGGAAGCCACCGAGGGCGTAGGGTGAGGGATCAGTGACAGGGCCACCTCATTCTCCCCCGACCCCAGGGGCACCAGGAGCCCTGATGACAGAGACAAAGCCCAACACTCGTCCAGCAGAGACTTGTCTGAGTCCACGGGAAAATCCCCACCACACACGGTTAGCACGAAGGAGGATGACAGCCTGAATCCGATCTCCTTTAAGAAACGCAGAGACAGGCACAGATGCTCGGAAGGCAATCGGGAAAGACAAACGCTCCTCCTCAGCTTTTCTGCATCTTCTCCATTTCCGACGGTGGACGTGTGTAATTTTCATAATCAGAAGAGGTAATGGACCATAACCAAGTGTTTCTCTAAGAGGCCGCCAGCCCCTCTCGCTCAGACCACGCAGTGCTGTCTGCCCACCACCTGGCCTGAAACACTGGATTTCCGTCCACACGGTATTAATTCAGCTCTCAGCTAATCAAACCGCACAAAGCGGAGAGGACCGTCTTGGAGAACGTTGACCAAGGAGGAAAGAGCTCTGTGAGCACAAAAGGCTGAATCGGGAGGCGGAAGCAAGCGGCCATGCGCCTGCCCCAAGTGCCCCGTCCGCAGGCCAGCCAGTGATGGGCCAATCTCCCCACTTTCCATGTCCCGCACGGAGCTCACTCGGAGAGACGGCCGTGGGCTCGTGATCAGGACCGCGGCCAGCGCCCGGCATGGCGGTCCTGCCTCGGCTCACCCGGGTCACCCCCGCCAGAGGCTGAGCTCCAAATGCTCTCACTTCCTGTGCCTCCGGGTGAAAGTCGAACCCCGGGTCAGGCCCTGCCCTCCTGCTGGAGGGCCCGTCCCGGTGCTGCCACCACATCCCATCAAGGCTTGGCCTCCAGGGAGAACAGACTTCTAAACGCCAGTCGACCCAGCCAGGCCCGGCAGGACTGGCAGCCCTGCTCAGAGCCCTGCTCCCAGGAACAGAAATGGATCGGCAGGTGCTCGCCCAGGCTCCTCCCACTTCCACATCCCACTCCCCCCCCACCCCCGCTTCCTCCCCCAAAGCCTGGAATCCCAGGAGAAACTGGCCTTTTCCTCAGACAGACCCTTCAAATATTTTTTTCCAAGCCTAAATGTGAAAGCAAACTCAAAAGTTCTAAGCTCTCTAGTCAGGTCAAGACTGAGGCTCCAGGGAAGGAAGGGGCGGACCAGACAGGACCTGGAGGAGGGAGGGGCCTGGGCAGGGGCACACACAGCAGACAGCCAGGAACAACCTGGGAGCTGAGACCTGTCCCCACAACAGACGATGAAGGAATCTCTGGAGACGCTGTTTCCAACGAGTCCGAGTAGGACTTTCTGGAACAAACGCGGTTCTGTACATTTACAAAATATTCCAGGGGGCTTCCCTGGTGGCGCAGTGGCTGAGACTCCACGCTCCCAATGCAGGGGGCCCGGGCTCGGTCCCTGGCCAGGGAACTAGATCCCACATGCACGCTGCAACTAAGAGTTCGCAACTAAGGAGCCCACGTGCTGCGACTAAGACCCGGCACAACCAAATAAACAGATAAATAAATATTTTTAAAAATTATCCCGGGTAATCTGAAGACATTAAAGACCTAATTTTACTCGAGCCGGGTAGCCGGCAGAGCCTAAGGACACTCAGCTCTGAGTACATCCTGGAGATGAAGGTCAGACTCAGGGCTGGCGGTTGGAACGCACCCACCCTCACGTCTCAACCAAGTGAAGCCAACACGGCCTCTGCGAGGAGCTGCCGGAAGAGGCCCGCCCGCTCCAGCGCACCCTCCCTTGGGCCGATCCCAGCTGCTGGGCAGTGGGACCAAGGCTCTGGGCCGCCGGTGGCCGAGAAGAGGCGAGAGCCCCCTCGTGGGCGGGCACCCGGGCGGGCACCCGCCCCAGGCCAGGGGTCTCCCCACCGTCCTTGGGGCTGCTGGAGAAGGCGCAGCCCTCACCCAGCCTCTGCCGGGCTTGAGCACCGCTGGCCCCGCTCACCAGCGCGCGCTCGCCTGCGCCCCACCCCACGGCGTCAGGACACCTGGTAGAAGTCCTGCCGCTGTCCCTGTTCTCCTTTTGGCAGGCACCATCTTGCCCGTTCCCCAGGGAACCCCCTTTGCGTGACGGAACCCTCACTTGCCAAACCCAGGCCTTCACAGTAGGGAACTCTGGGGCCTGCATGCCCCGGGGCTCTGGCTGGGCTGTGGATGAAGCCACCCAAACACACTAGGGCAAACTGAGGAATGTGGGCCCTGCACCCCCACTGGGAGGCATGCAGGCCCCAGAGCTGCCCACCCAGGGGCTGCAAGACCCAGGCATCCCCAGCCCTGCTTCCTCCTGGATGAATTAAAAGCTTGGTGCAGCCCAGCTTCAGACAACAAAGACCAGCCCTCTCCCTAACTCCAGACCGTTTGCAAAACAGCACCTGGACCACCTCCCCCCAACTCCAGCCATGGCTGTCTTAATTCACACGAGGAACAGACAGGCTTTAGAAATAGTCATCTCTCTGCCCTGACCCCTCCTGCACGCACCCTCCTCACCAAGAGGGGTTTTGGGGGTTCACCGCCACCCCACCAGCTGCCAGGGGAGCAAGCTGGGAGCGGTCATCGGGCCACGGCCGCCTGCAGAACAGTGGAAAGAGGGCCTAGGGGGCGGGGGCAGCTGCGTCAAACCCTCCCCTCAGCATGGAAGGCAGAGTCCCTGGGGGACAACCTCGGGGCTGCACGCCCCTCTTCTTTCTACCTCGGATCTCACCAAGCTGGCCCGGGCTTGCTGGCCGGGTGCCCCACAGCTGGGAGGGAACTGCATGGCACAGATGAGGCCCATTTCCCGATGCCGCAGAGCTGTCAGCAAACCGCTGTTGGAAAGCACAGCCGGGCACCAGCCTTCAGAAGGGAGTGGCTGTGCTAGAAGGAGTCTCCCATGCTCTGGGGCAGCGCCAGGAGATGGGCTCAGCCTGGCGGCCCACGTGACACTAAGTCACCACACGACAGCTTAGGAGGGCGTGCAGCTCATCAGGACGCAGCCCGTGTGGAAACCTGGGGTCCCCTTTACGGTCTGGGGGTCCATTGGTACAACCCGCTCGCAATGGTCCTTCTCAAGCCAAAACCGTTCTGGCCTCTATGCTCGGAGGCCCAGGGCGCTGGGACCATTCAGCCGTGGAAGGAAGACCTCTCCCAATACCCAGGCAGCTGTAGAACAGTGAGGTCCTTTAGGAAAACGGCCAGTCCTCCTGGACAAACACAGCTTCAGACGGGGGCCCCGTGTCTAATCACGCGGCCACGTTCACAGCAGCCCCAAACCCCTCCATCCAGGCGCAGTCACTGGCCGACGGGACTGAGAACACCCCCGGGCCGCGCTGAGGGCGGATGGCGCAGGGTGCTGTCCCGGACGCGCCCACCTCCCTCCGCCTGGTCTTCCTCCTTGCTGAGTGACAGACAAGGCGGCCAGGACCCCGTGAACGTCACACGCTCCGGGCACTGTGCTGAGTGATTCACAGGAGACAAGCACAGAACGGTGTCCCCACGTCACAGATGAGGGGACACAGGGCCCAAGGCAGGATTCCCCGCCAGGCCCACGCAGAGCCCACGGTCCCCACGGCTCACCACCCTCTGCCCACGCGCGCCCCCTGAACCATCACTGGTTATAACCTCACACCACACCTGACGGGGGCGTGGGGGTAACGAGGTGACGTCTGTGACTAAGGCACGTACCCGGCGATCTCCATGCAGGAAAGACCCTCCATTTACACTCGAGAACGTTTCAAATGACCCGCCTACGAGGTAACCCAGGCAGCACGGTTTATAATGAGGCTACCGGACACAGGCCAATGTCTCTCACAAGCCCTGGCTCAGGAAGGTGCAGAAGGCTGCAGCCCAGGGCGACCCAGCACCGTGAGCCCCAGGCCTGGCCCCCAGCCCCACCCCACTCCCGTCCCCACAAGGAAAGGGTCACAAGCCTGCAGTGCCTGCAGCACGTCCCGCCCTGTTGTGCCGAGCGGAGGTGCGGCCCTCCGCGGGGTCCCCCACCGCCATCCTGGCCCTCAGCACCTTCCACGAGAGGCCCCAGAGAACTCTCAGTCCTCTGGAGCCTGTCCCTTCTCCGGGGCATTCAGAACGCAGCTCCCGGGGGTGGGGGCAGCCTGGCGGGCTCGCCAGGACGGACTCAGGACGCCTGTGAGCGGTGGCCAGGAGCAGACCCCGGGCCTCACCGTGGACACGCAGGCGCGCAGGGATTAACACAGCCTAGGATTCACTTACTGACCAAAACGGACCGGGAAGAACCCCCTGAGACGCTCCATCCACCACCAGGCTCGGGCTGCGCTCCTGGAAACAATCCGGTCTCTTCACAATCATTCCGGGTTTAGGTGTTTTCCGAGGCGGTGCCCACGTCGAAGCCCCCCGCCGAGTCTCCGTAGAGACTAGTTTCAACGTTTGACTTGTACTGGTTTCTAACAAAACAGATTTTTCTTTGTTCTGATCTGTGAAACTGTCCAGAACGGAGCTTCCTACCGACCCCATTACCTCGAGGACACAGACCGTTTGCGGGAATTCACGACAGTGTAATTAGACACCGTGATTAAGAAACACTTCATTAAAAAACACTTCATTGTCTTATTGTGGGTGAGAAATCCTACCATGAGGCCTGAGGTCTCCAGACAGCCGACTGGGGACAGTCTACTGAGCCCTGGTCTCCCGGGAAACCACAACCCTCCTACCGTTTTCACCTTTGGGGAAATTTCCGTAAGATTCTCCAACCTCTTCAATCAATAGACATTTCCTCCCCAGGATTGCAGCGAGGTCTGGGAGCTGAAAGAAGCTGCGAATACAGCCATTCAGACCCCAGTCTCCTCTCAGAAGCAGACACCCAGGGCCACTTGTCCTGGGGCCCCCACGCCCCCTAAGTGCAGTCACACCGAGGAAAAGAGAGGCCAGCACGTGGGCCCACACTTGCCCACCCGAGGGCGGACAGGTGAGAGGGGGCAGCGGGTGGCCTGCACGTGACCAAATGTGGAACCTCACGTGGGTTATCCGAGGCCACGCGGGGGACTGCAGCTGGGCCCTGAGGCCCCAGGCCCCCATCCCGCTGCCCCCAGCCACAGGCCCCGAAATGTCAGCGGCCCCCCGAGACCCACCTGGACGCCATCCGAGGACAGAGGGGGCTCGTTGGACTAGCCCGAGAGAAGGCAGCTCACAAGAGTGAGCCGCTCAGGCGAGCCCCGGCCTCCAGAGGCCAGTCCCTGCCCTGCAGTCACCGGCATTTTCCATCTCACCTATTTCAAACACAGTCTCACCTGGCAACTCCAAGTGGCTTTTGGATGTTGGAAAAGTCAACCGATCTGCACCCCAAGTTCCCATCACTGGGCCGAGACCCCTTCTGTCCAGCGCGAGTGGGGCAACTCAGGAACTCGACCGCCTCAGCCTTGGTTTCCTCACCAGTGAAAATGGGGCCACAAAGTGAGGAACCCCTGAGACCAGCGGACAGCGGGCCGGCCCAGAAGACGTGCGGTTCCCCTCCCGTCCTAACTTGAGCCTTGGGGAGATCCCCCCACCCCCTCACCATGATGGAGCAGCTGCCGCTCCCACCTGTGAGGGGAGGGGGCAGCGCACCCAACCCAGGCTCTCAAAGAACCCCCAAGGGCTTGCCTGAAGCGGATGAGTAGCCCCTGGGGCCCCACTGGCCTGGACACGCATCCCTGAAGTGTTTTGGGGCCTTTTCTGTGGCTCACACCCCCTCTGAGAAACTCATGAAAACCCTAGACCGTAGCTAGAAAATCCTCTCGTGTAAAGACGCCCTGCTCTAGGGGTGCACAGACCCTCGGAGCCCCGAGACCTGCCTGGGGGTGTGAAGGGCAGGCAATGGTGAGCTGAGATGCACCCCTTCCCCACCCCATACGGCCCAGCTCCTCGCAACAGGGTCCCCACTCACTGCGGACGACACCAGCCTGCCCGCCCAGAATCCCGGCCAGGTCTGGGTGAACAGCCACGCGGGGCGGGGACCTGCCCAACCAGGGACTGCTCTCCCTCTCCAGCCGGAGCAGAGGAAGGGACACTGCAGGGGCCTCGGGGCTGGGAGGGGGTCCCGGGCGGGCTCCCCTCAGCCTGGTCCAGGATCTTCCTGACTCAGGGAAGCCTCCCGCCCCCACAGGCAGCAGCAGTGATGGCGATGGCTCCAGGCCCAGAGGCACGTCCATGGAGACAGCCCGTCCGCAAAGGGCAGGGGCACCCGGCCTGATGCCCACCAAGCCCGGGGGCCAGAGGGCGGCCACCTCCCTCCCCACCTCTGACACCCAGAGGGCTCAGCACACCTCTGCCTTCCAGAAGCCAGGCTTTGGTGGAAGGGGGCCCAGGAGGGCAGCTGCCCCAGCCCTGCGAGCACTCCCGGCCCCCACTGCCCCTCCCAGGCCCAGCTCAGGAGGGGCTTGAACTGGTTTAATCAACAAACCAAACAGACGAGGGCCAGTCCCTGCTGGGGGGCGGGGGGTGACCGATGAGCAGCAACAGCGGGACAGAGATGTCGCCGTTCAGGAGCACCCCCGGGCCAGCGCCAGGACGGTGGAGACCCCACGCGGTGGCCTCCACAATGCCTTGGGGGCAAGGGCAGCTCTGCCCCGTTCACTGCCCCTGGACCCTCACACACTGCAGGCCCACCTGTCCCGACTCGGGCACTCCCGAGGCGGGGGCAACGCAGACCCACACCCAAGAGCAGCTGCCTGGCCCCCAGTCCCCACACTCTGTTCCCAGTTCTGAAGGCTGCAGCTTCCAGGACGCAGGACGCACGGAGGGGCCGGCCACTTCGGGCCTGGGCAGGGAGAGGCCACACAGAGGGGACCCCAGGAAGTGCTGCTGGCGGGGACCTTCGTGCCCAAAGCACAGCAAACCCTCCAGCAGCCGCACCACAGGTCAGACAGGAGCGGGGGCACCGCTGGGCTGTGCCCATACACCAGAGGTCACCTCGGGCCAGGACCTGGTTGACCAGAGCCGGCCCCCGCCCGGCAGGGAGAGGAGGCACGGGGCTCTTCCAAGGAGGAAGAGCGCACCTGGGCATGTCCGCCTCGGGAAGAGCCAGGTCACCTCCCTGGGGCAGGCGGGGGCTGACACAGTGCCAGGGGAGCCTCTGCCTCTTGGGACTCCCGGGGTGGCTCAGCGCTGGGGCTGGGGACAGTGGCCAGGAGGCCTCCAGGGCTGTGGTGACCCCCAGGACACCTATCCCTCCAGCAGCTTGGCATATCCTCCCAGGGTCTTCTCCCCCACCCACAGAGGGTCCGTCCAGAGCACACACTCACAGGTCACAGGCACACTCACGGGCACACACCCCCCCATCCCAGGTGGGCACTTGGTCGGAGACGGTTTCCCAGAATCCACCCCTCACTCCCATCCCCAAATGCCTCTTTCTCACAAAATGGCCGAGTCCCGGACCCAGTCTAGCTGGGATGGGAGAGAGCGCCTGTAGGCTCAGAGGCCGTGCTCGCCACCAGCACAGGCACGCGTGCACACACACACACAAACGCCACACGCTCGAACACCCGTGTGCACACAATGCCGGCCTGTGGCCACCAGCCCTGGCGCAGGAGCCAGGAGTTCCCTGAACAACGGGCCCAGGGACACCGACAGCCCTCCCAGGGCCAGGGCTGGTGGCCCCAGGATGGTGGCACCCCTCTTCCTGGGGGTCCACTCTGCAATAAAGGGGGTCTGGAGCCCAGAACGCGCGCAGGGGCGTCAGGCATGCACCTGCTCCTCCAGCGAGCAGCGGCAGGGGCTCAAGGCTGTGCTGGGTGGAGGGGAGGGTGGGGCGACGCAGGCCAGGCCAGGGGTGGGTGCAGGCACCACGGGGCAGGAACAGCCAACTAACTACCCTCAGCCCACGGCTGGGGGCGGAGAGTAATGACGGGACCCCTCCGCCATTGCAGCACCCCAGAAGCGCACCCTAGGAGGAGGGCCAACCCCTCCCCCCATTCCCCCTTCTTTGAGGGAACCCATCTAGAGGGGGCCCTCTAGGAGTCCAGATCCAGTGACAGGACGGGCAGCGCCGCCCTCCCTCCCTGGTCGGCCCTTTGTTCGGTGCAGTGGCCGTGGGGAGGGGCCTCTCAGGGCTGAGGAGGGGAGGCTGGGGCGCTGCACATCTCCCCATCCTGCGGGGGAGGGACTGATGCAACCCAACCAGGCCGCTGGCGGGCGCGGGAGGGGGACAGGCGCCCCCACCCCGACCCCAGAACTCCTTCCAACCAGACGTCTCCGAAATTGCTCTCCAACCTCTGTCCTTCTCTTGAACCAAGGGACCCCAGGCACACGGTGTGACCGACGCGGGCGCTCGGACACACACGGAGGCCCTCGTAGCCCGCAGCTGTGCGCCCACGGGCCACCAGCGGCCGATCGCCCGGGTGCCTCGCGACCCGCGCCCGCCGCCCGGGTGGGCACTCACACGTAGGCGTGGTAGATGAAAGCCCAGCCGCGCGGCCGCTCCAACACGTTGTAGAGGAAATTCTGCAGCTTGCGGTAGAAGGCGTTGCGCTTGGGGGGCTTCCCGGCGCCCGCGCCGCCCGCGCGCGGCTTACTCAGGATGCTGCCGCGCTTGGGGGCCTCGGAGCCGGCGATGAGCAGCGCGCCGTCTCGGGTGGAGTCGGGCGCGCCGGGGTCCAGCCCCACGAAGCCCACCTTGAGCTTCTTCTCCCCGCTCGGGCCGGGGTACACGCCGCCGTTGCGAGACTTCTGCACCATGG
>NW_020173687.1:585451-593554 GCF_003031525.2 Neophocaena asiaeorientalis asiaeorientalis | reverse complement strand
CCGCGCCGGCTCCGCCCGCCGCCTCGCCCCGCCCCCCCACCTCCGTTAACTCCTGCGCCGCCGCCCCGGCCGCGGGAGGGAAGGGGAGGAGAGGAGGGGGAAGAAAGAGGAGGGAGGGTGAGGCTGCGCCACCCCGCCGACCTCTTCCCGCCCCTCCGGCCACGTGTGCCCTGACGAGGGGATCCGGCGCCCTGGTCCCCTCTGGGGTGGGCAGGACCGGGCAGGCACACGCCTGAGCAGAGACCCCAGCTCTCCCCGGGATCCCCAGGCGGTGCGACAGGCCGCAGGTGAATCCTTACCAGCTGGGCCCGGACTGGACCCCTTGGAGCCGGGGAGGCCAGGCTCTGTGTTAGAAGGCCCAGCTCCCCGGGACCTCATGCTCCTGGCCTCTAGATGGGCCAGGCATGAGGACGCTTTAGACCCCAGGCCCTTGGTTGTGCAGGGAGGAAGGAAGGTTGTGCAGGGAGGTTGTACAGGGAGGAAGGAAGTGTGGAGACTCCCTTCCTAAGAGGTAGCGTGAACTGGACCTTGGAGAGGACGTCCCCGCGGGGGAGACAGCTGGGGAAGGTGGGGGTTTGCAGAGGCTTCTCGGCAGGAAGGAGGGTCAGGAAGCTCAGACCTGAGAGACACCCCGGGGAGCCTTGAAGTCCCCCAAGGGGCCTGGGATTTGTTCTGCAGACCCCAAAGAGGCCCGAGGCAGGGGCAGGGGACTGGAGAGTGGGCCCCAGGGCAAGACCTAGGCCTCAGGAGAGCAGGCTCTGGACGCAGACGGCAGCGTGTCCCCTTGGCGGGGAGTGGGCAGAGTTGGCCTCCCCTGTGGCTGTGGGTGTCCTGGGGGGTCACTCAGGAACCTGCTGCTGGAAGGCCAGGGGGCTCATTCCTCAGCTCCCGAGGGGCCCCTGCACACTCGATGCTGTCGCTCCTCACAATGCCCCCCCTGGACCCCCCATCTGCACACCTAGGACGGTGTTGGCTTCAGGGGCCCCTCCTGACTACACCCAGACCCCTCCCACATTCACCTGGCATCGTGGGATGTACCAAGCGAAAGGCCCTGTTTAGTAGCTGGTGATGCCCTCACCGGTAACGGCTGCTAACACAGGACCCCTGGCGCCAGGTCAGCTGTGTCGTTTGCCCTTTGGGTTCCAAAGGCATTGGCGTGGTTTTGTTTTTCTTCAGTTGGGCAGAAAGCATAACGGACAGTGCAGGCACAGGGCTAAGTCATCTAGAATGTTGGAGAGACCACAGCGCATGCCACACCCACACCTGTGAACACAGGTGCATCCCAGGGGCCACACTCCTGACCCCCACCTCCCTGCCTCCAGGCCTGCTCACTAGCTACAATCTCCAGTGTTAGGTGGGTTCTCCCCCGCTGAGCCCAGGCCGAGGGAGGAGACAGAGGCCCTGGATTACGAACGGGAAGAAGGGGCCACTGCGTCCCGCATGTACTGGGTCTGCACGGGGGTGACGTCTGGGGGACACACATGCTCAGTCCTCAGAAACTGGGCGAAACACCTGGGACTCAGACGTGCAGACACCGCGAGGGCTGGGCCACCCCCTCCTGCTGAGGGGAGGCCTCCCAGACCCTGGGGTGCCACCTGGGCTGAGCATGGTCCCTCCCTGGGGGAGCCCCTCCCCAGGGTTGGATGGAGAGCAACGTGAGCCCACGGTTAGCGTGGCTCACCGAGGATGAAGGTGTCACCTGTGCGGGGGCATTGAGACAGCAGCAAGGTTTGGGCTCGGCGTTCCAGGGCACTGAGCAGGCAGAAAGGACGGCACGTCCCTGAGGTCCGAGGGGCCCCTGGCTGCCTTCGTGACCTCCTGGGGGAGGCGGTGCTGAGAGGGAGCCCCCACCCGGCTGGAAGGGGACTGGGCTCGGTTGCAGGCATCCCCCCCCTCCCCGAGCCCCTGCTCGCTTGTCTACGGTGGCGTTGGCACCAAGAGCTTCACCGCATCTCTTGGAGGTTCCGGAAGGCGAACACCGCGTCAAGGTTTGAAAACCTCTGCTTCCTCTGTTTAGGGTGTCCTTTCCGTGATCATTTGTGTTTTCAATTTTGTGTCTTGCACACCACGGGCTGTGCACTGTTAGCAGTCTGGTCCCCAGCGCCCCCAGCCCTGCCACCTACGCAAAGCAGGTCGTTGCAAAGAGTCAGTCGGGGTGAATTTCATGCAAGTGACAGAAATTCCATTTATTTAAAAATAGATGGGAAAAGCTTTCAGGCTCAAGCCATCTTTGCCAAGACTGCACTGACGGGATCCAGAGAAGGGGAGTGGAAAAATTCGGATGCACGCGATGCCCAGCCCCAGTTTGGGGAGAAAGCTTCCACCGGGACTCTGGGGCGGCCGCTGCCCAGGCCGGGCGCTGTCCTTTCAGCACCACCCCAGAACCTTCTGAGCCCAGCCCAGTCTTCTTTTGCCCTCTCCCCTGGCCTCCTCCTCCTGTCCGCCACATCACCGGCTACACTGCGCTGTCACATCAGAGGCCAGCTCAGAGTCTCACCCCCTGCCCCCCAGTACTCCTGTGTGTTCCCTTCCTGTGGGGGAGCTCACCACGCAGGGCTGTGACCTTGCTTCCCGGCCCGGCTCCCCTGCCTTTGGGTGCATCTCACTCACCGTCGTGTCCCCCAGAGCCTGGCACCGATGAGGCCCACGCTGTGAGGTCAGGGCATGTCACAGCGGCTGGTGTCGGAGGCCATATGGAAGCATCTGGATCATCCCCTCTTTGGGAACCTTCATGGTGACCCCTCCCACGGCTCAGACCACGGGCTCAGCATTTCCCGGGAAGCCGCTTCTCCACAAGCCCAGGGGTTGTGACTCTAGCTTCACAACAGACAGACGGTGGAACCAGAAGACTTCAGAGCACAGGGGAGTGAGTGGAGAGGACGCAGGCTTCCCCTGGCCGTCCGTCCCGTCCGTCTGTCTGAGGGCCACCAGCGGCAAGGTCCCGCAGGCCATCCCCGGGGGAGGCAGCTCTGGCACCCTGCTGTGGGATCCCTTTTTGTTCAGCCCCGTCTGATGCTTTGTTGACACCTGTGGTCACCAAAAATATACTTACATCCCAGTGTTCAGCCACGCTCAAGTTCATGGCCAGTGACCACATGGACATGAGGGGCAGACCCTGAAAAGCAGAGTTTCCTGTTTCACCACCACCCCATTTCCTCCCGGTAGAAAAGAAGCAAGCTGCTTTCCCAACCACACCGCCTCCAGAAAAACAGATGGTCCCCCAGAGGCCCAGAGGGAAAACTCCACCAGGCCGAGAAGCAAGACAATTTGGGGAAATGAGAAGAGACAGGTTCTCAATCACATAACCTGGGTCAGGGCTGTTGTCGTCTTAGTGCTATGATTTGGGCAACAGGAAGCACCTACCCAGACAGAAAGTCCCACCCCCTCCAAGGAATTTTCCGTTATTAGGAGGAAGGGCTGTATTATTTATCCAGCTCATGGAGGGAAAAAAGAAGTGAGGAAAAATTCAAGATATGAAAGCATTGATTTTTTTTAAACATCTTGCACTAAAGTCAATATAAATTTAATTTATAGGGTTTTCTTTTAAAGGATCAGAACCCTCAACAAGCTTCCCGAGCCCCAGCTAACTGCACGTGGGAGCTGACCTGCATTTTTCAGCCGCCAATAACACCTCGACACCAGGAGTCCTTGGTCGCCTGTGGCAGCGGAGACAGGCTGGGCAGCAGAGGTGGCCCTGGAGGCGTCCAGATGGGTGGGAACCATCGTGTGGGTTCTGGGCTCTCAAGGGGGCCCCCCTTGGCCATCTGCCCTCAGGCCCCGCCCCCACTCTCTGCGGGGGACCCGTTTCCAGGAGCAAGGGGTACGGGGGGTTTGTTTGGGAGGCTGTGCCTTTTGTCATCTCTGAGGTGTGATCCAGGCCCCACCAGCGCTCTCTCTCTCTCCGAGTCAATGCTCCCATGACCCACTTTCCTCGCCGTGGCCTCTTTACCTGTGTGACCTGGCCCGGCGGTCGCAGACCCCCACCTCTCTACCCCACGTCCCTTCCTCCCAGCTCCCCGCCCTGGGCACACGACAGCTTCAAGGACCCTCAAGCAGGTAAAGGGGGCTTTGAATATACTCTTCCCTCTGGCAGGAATGCTGTTCCCTCCATTAGCACCCGAAGGTCCCTGTGGTTCTCAGGGAGGCCCTGCTTGTGGATCTCCCCTGAGGTGTGACTCCAGCCCCAGCTCTCAGGTTCCCCATCACAGTCTGAAACTGTGTTACTTATTGGCTCACCACCTGTTCATCCCCCAACCCCACTAGACGGGGAGCTCAAGAGGATGGTGCCACACTCACGGCCCCGTGAACACACCCACGGCCCCGTGCACGCTCACGGCCCCGTGTACGCTCACGGCCCCGTGCACACACGTATAGCCTCATGCACACAGCCCCATGCACACTCTCACGGCCCCTGGCCCAGCCCACAGAAGCTGCTCGTCAACATTCCCTGACTGAGTGAACACATTTTTCTAGAGCTAGATGTTGCTTGGAGCCTCTAGCCAGGATGTGTCCCTGATGACCAGCCTGGGGCTTGTGTGGCTTAGGGTCTGCCCAGGTAGATCACAGGCAGATGTGAGCTGGAGTGCGATGCCGTGGAGACAGGCTGCCCACCAGCAGAGCGGTCAGCCACCCTGCCCGCACACGGGCGTGGGCACCTGGGTCCTGGCTGCCAGCCCACCGCCAGCCCCGGCTCGCTTGAGTGCCCGGCTTGCTTGGCCAGATGTCCAGTAGGCTTTGGACAGAGCTGTCCAGCCTGGGGCAGGGCCCGTGGGTTGTCAGAGTCCCCCCCACCCCCGGCCCCCTCACCCAGGACAAGGTCACCACACACTAAGCCAGGGAGGTGGGACAGAAAGGCTGGACTCTTGGACCAGCAAAACCAGGACACATCAGCCTAGACAGAGCTGGAGCCCTCAGCCAGCACCACGGGCTCAGGCAGGGTGGCCCCTGACAAATCACTCCACCAGCAAACGCGGCTCCACCGCACAGCGTTGCCAGAGGCAGGGTGCTGCCGGCTGCGGAGCGTAGCCCTGGGGCGGCCCTGGGGGCTCATCCAAGCTGGTCAAGTGACCTTTGCAGAGCCCAGGGGTCCTCGTTGGTCGAGTGAAGAGAAATGGCTCCCGCCTCATGGGGCTGCCGGGGGGTGCTGAAAGGAGGTGACCCTGAAAACACCACCCAGCACAGAGCAGCATCCATGAAACAGCAGGGAGATATATGGTGACCCCAGCCCTGGCTTAGAAGCACCCTCTTCCTTGGTTTCTTACAGACCCTCCCCCATGGGAGAGTCCCCCAGCTCAGACACGCTGACCCCCTCCCTTCTTGGCATCCACCCACAGACATGACATCCACTTAGGCCAGTCATTCTTACCCAGGGCAGCTTTGTTCCCCAAGGGACATCTGTAACGTCTGGAGACATTTTTGGGTGTCATGATGGGCACAGGTGCTATTGGCATCTAATGGGTAGAGGCACAGAACAGGCTCCTCACCCCCACAACAGAGAATTATCTATCCCTGGATGTCAATAGTGATGAGGTTAAGACACCATGATTTAGGTTAACAAGGTCTTCTCTCAAGTTGCAAATATTTCCGAGGAGTTAGCCATTCACCCCTTAGTATAAAATAGTGCCAACAAATGGATTTTCTCCCTAAAGCTCCTAATAATACCCAAGCCAAGGGATGAGAATTTTCACGGCAGGAGTCCACAGTGTTGGGAAGGAGAGCAACTCTCCCCGACCCCAGGAAGGGCTTTGGGCAGGGCAAGCATCTGTGTGAGGGGCACACTTGCCAAGAGGCAACAGGACGGCTCATCATCAGAGCTCGACAGAGTAACCCTCAGTTTTCCATGTTGCTATTTTCTAGCCTGATGACAGAATCTACCTTGACACCATGCAGAATAGTGCCGTCTTTGCTTCTGTTTCACGGCTCTGTCTGTGTGTAACTGGGCAAGGTGCTGGACCTCTCTGGCCCTCGTAAATGATACCACAGGCTTGTTGCAACCATTCACGGAGTTAAGGTTTGCATAGCACTTAGAACAATGTCTGGCATGAGTAAGCATTATATAAGCTTTAAAGTAAAAATAAATGAATCGATTCCAGGGCTGGCTCTGCAATCCTGCATTTCCAACATGTACCACCTTCCTCAACACTTGGGGGGAGGACCCTGGGTTTCCAGAGACACACAGTAAAGAAGGGATGAGAGGACACCAGAGGCACCTAGCATCCCAGAGGCCTCACCCCCACGCCAGCGGAGGCAGCTGCAGGCTTCCAAGAGAGCCGGGGCTCAGGGGAGCGCCATCTAATACAGACCCCAGCCCTAAAGGTGCGCAGAGCACCCATCCAGGTCCTGCCCACTCTGAGGGGCAAGAGGTTTGCTCAGAGGCCAGAGATGGAAGGGGACATTTCACAAGCTCCCACCGTGGGGTTCAGAAGCATGATCCCCACCCCCTTCCCTGCCCCTCTTCCCTCCTTTGTTCTGTCCTCCAGCTCCCCTTTTGGCTCAGCTTTGCCGCCGCCCCCCACTTTCTGGGCAGCTGAACCCCTGACACCAGGACCCCAGCCATCTCGAAAGACCCAGCTTCAAACAGCAGCTGGCACGGTCTTTGTCACCAGAGCCCAGGGTGAGCCCTCTGGGCCAGGGAGCTGGGCCCATCCGTCACGCGGGGCTGGCACAAGCCCAACCACAGCTCCTATGCCCCCCAGAGCTGCCAGCATCCCTGACAAGAAGATGGCTTCGGAGCCTGGGGCCACTTCACCGAGCATCTTCACGGAGACGGTCCAAAGAGAATGATCTGGTCCCTGCCCCACTGACCCTTCCAGGTCCACCCACTCCGCCTGGGGCGGACACGGAACAGGCAGGGCCTGGGAGCTCTCGCCTCCCCCACCCCTGCTTCCGGCCGCACTCGGCCCGCAGCCCAGGCCCAGCCCCCAGTGTGCGGCTGATTGGACCTCTGTGCTGGTAGCTGATTCGGCCGGGCTCCCAGCCACGAGCCCACGTCTGAGCGGCCCTCACCCTCCCCAGCCGACCCCCAAAGAGAGACGCCAGGAAAGGAAGCAGCTCCTCTGGACACCAAGCTCCGTTCCTCCCCAACCCACCCAGACCCACCCCAGTGAAGTCGTGAGCAGCCAGCGCAGCCCCCAGCCGGCTTCTCCCCGCTCGGGCGCGGGACCGGGGAAGCTCCCCAGCGCCGCTTGAGTCCAGCCACCCACGGCGCCCTGGGCTCAATCCTGACTCCAGCCAGCCAGCCAGCAGTGCAGCTACAGCCGGGACACAGCTTGTGCGGGCGCACACACACACTCGTGCACACGTGTGCATGCACACGCGTGCTCCCTCAAGCACGCACGAGGTGCACGCATGCGCACTCACCTGCACACATTCGCTGCCCGGGCTCCCGTGGGCTCCAGGACCCCCACCATGTTCTCCCCACACTCCACACAGCCACACGCAGATGTGCACAGCTCCACACCCAGGTCACACTCACACAGGTGTGCACGGCTAGGTACACACACCAGGGGCACTTGTATAACCTGGCACACCCACGGTCCCACTCCGAGACGCACCAGGGCACCCAGGAGGAGACACACCCACAGCCCCCCACAAGGGCGGTCACTCCCTGGCGAGAAGCCCTGGGGTCTGAGGCCGCCATCCAGACACAGGACTGTCACCACCAGGGTCACCCAGGTCCCTGGGGGAGGGAGGGAAGGTGCTTCCTGTCTTGAGGGCAGGGCGCCAGGAGCCCTGGAGAGACAAGGGCAGGAGACAGACCAGATGTGGCCGGCTCAGCAGGACCCTGCAGCCCCGAGGACCCATGAATTTTTCGGAGGTACCCAAAGTGCAGATTGAAGGTGCCAGTTGGGTCCTGGCAGATCTTGCTTTCAATTATTCCCCAGCCCAGCAGAGGGTGGAAGACCCAGCCCCGGGCCTCAGCTTCAGGGGGCAATCGCCCAGCCCTGTGGCCCCCACGTCCTGCGTGGCAGTCCAGACATCCAAGCCCAGTGTGAGCGCTGGTCTGTGCCCCCCGCTCGGGTCCTGGCCCTGAGGCTGTACCCCCGCCTGCACCCCAGGGTGCCCTGTCCGGGCTGTGGTGCCACCCACCCTGTCCACCCACCC
>NW_020173687.1:581741-585230 GCF_003031525.2 Neophocaena asiaeorientalis asiaeorientalis | reverse complement strand
CGCCCCCTACCCTGCTTCCCTGCCCCACCCCCCACCAGACCAAAGGGAGGGGCCCCCACGCCCTCCGCTCACCGCGCAGCCTCAGCCCGGACTCCGATGGCCGTGCCGGGAGCTGGACAGCAGCGGAGGCGGGCCAGGAGGCAGCTGCGCAAGCTCTGCGAGCACCTGACCGCAGGGGGTTCCTCCACCCACCATCTGCTTTGTCCCGCAGGCGGTGGGTGGAGCGGGGCAGGAACCAGCGCCCTCACCGCCTGCACTATTGCCCAGATCAGAGGCTCTCAGAGTTAGGTCCAGGCACCCCGGGGACTGAGAGCCCTCCAGAAGGCCCTCAAGATCAGACTGTTCTCCCAGTAACGCCAAGGCCTTGGCTTTGTCCCGCCCGTCCCCCCTTGTACAGTGGGGTTTTCAGAGCCATGCGATGTGTGACGACGGCGCTGTGTGACCTTGAGTTTTAAATATTTCTGCTTTCCTTTCCGGTGCACCAAGTCTATGGCTACCACCTCAGTGGTGTCTGACCTGCGAGGGTTTGAGAACCGACACCCAGAGTGTGACGCTGGGCCTCTGCCATCCCACCCAGCCCTCCCCTCCGGCTGCCAGTCCCGAGGTGTGGCCAGTGCCCACCCTCCCCCTGAAGCCCCTCCCGCTGAGTGTGTTTGGCTCCCGGAACAGCCCAGAGACCCAGGCCCCTGCGCACTCCATCTCTGCAGGGGGCTGCTGGTGGGGGACGCCCCCCCCCGCCCCGAGGTCAGCAGAAAAATCCTGGGAGAGGTGCTGCATGTGCTGCCCCCACGTGGACACCTGGAGGTACTGCATGTCCCCGAGAGTGAGGTCCGGATTTCTCTTCCTCTGCCCTGGGGAACCCCACCCTGATCAAGGCACAGGGATGCAGAGAGGTCCAGTGCCCTGCCAGGCAACAGACTAGGAGCTGCACCTTCCTGGGGCTGCCTTAATCACTCCATCCCCGAAGGGGGCCCAAGGCCCCCTCCAAGACCCTCTGAGAAGCCCCACCCTCCACTGTGGCAGGGACCCTCATCTTCCTCAGACTCCAGTGGGAGTGGAGAAGTGCTCCCACCTCTGTCCTCACACTGTCCTGAGAGTCCATGAGCCTGGAATGATCTGTGTCCCCCACCCCAGGAACACACTCACCTGCGGGGGGCGGGAAGTATGGCTGAAATCCCCCCACCCTTGGCATCTGGACCACAACAGCCGCTTGGACCAGAGGGTGAGGGTCCCCCCAGGGACCACGCTGGGGGGCTTCCTTTGACCCCAGCCGGGGGCTGGATTCATTCTTACCCTGTCTCATGCTGACAGGTTTCTCTGGCTTGACCCCAATTCTAACTGGGCCAAGTGTAAAAGGACAGCTTCCTGGGACAGACAGCTGGCAGGGTCACAGCAGGTTGGCCCGGGGGGCCCAGGACGAGCCGCAGCTCAGAAGAGTGGCAGGGGCACCCAGTTTCCTTGGGTAGGGCCACCAGATAAAACACACCAACAAGTGTGAATCTCAGGTAAGCAGTAAATACTTCTTCAGTGTACATAGTGTATGGGACATATTTATGTTAAAAAATTATCCACTGTTTATCTGAAATCCAGATTTGCCTGGGGTTCTGTGTCTCTGTTTGCCTACTCAAGCTGCCTTCCTTGGAGGCCTCTGAGGGTCAGCCCAGACCCTTCGCATGGGGGTCTACAGGCCGCCAGCACCGGGGAAGTGGGTCCCAGTCCACACTCGGCTTGACTAGTCTGGTGCCCTTCTTCTGGTCCTACTCTCCCTTCATGCGCCCTCCGGGGGCCCATCCCCACTTTGGGACTGGGTGGGGAGACACCACCCCTGAACCCCAGCACCCATCTGTCCTGGCTGGCCCCTCACTCGGTGGCATAATTCCCATCACCACCCAGGGCGGTGGGCTGGATATGCTCCCAAAGAGTTCAGGCCTCAGGCCCTGGAACCTGTGATGTGACAAGTGTCAAGAAAGTGTTTTGCAGAGGTGACTAAGTCAGGGACCTTGAGTGGAGATGATCCTGGATTATCCAGGGGGGGTCTTCAGTGACCTCCCTTATAAGCGGTTGACAGAGGAGATTTGACCCGGAGGAGAGACCATGTGACCATGGAGGCAGAGACTGGGGGCATGTGGCCACAAGCCAAGGGACTTCGGCAGCCACCAGGAGCTGCAAGAGGCACGGACCGGACCCTCCCCCACAGCCTCTGGCCACGCTGGATCTTGTCCCAGGGGTACTAGACTGTGGGAGGGTCCATTTCTGTCGTTTTAAGCTTCCAACTTGAGGCCCATTTGTTGCTGCAGCCCCAGGGGACTGATACACTAGGGGACCCTGTGGTTGGCCTGCTGCTCACCCTGGAGGGGACGCCCCACAGCCCAGTTCCCGCTGCAGGCGGGCAAGTCTGCACTGCGCCCGCAGTCAGGGATCCGCTCAGCCCTGCCCTGAGCTCCATCTGCAGCACCAACACCGGGCTCGGGCTAGGCGCTGCTTTCTGGAAGCAGGGAGAGCTGGGCAGCGAGCCCTCCCTCCCCCCTCCAGAGTGCTTGCTGGCCAAGGTCAGGGCTTGTTCTGGGGTTCCAGGGGCTGGGGTTCCTGGCTGTGCCGAGGGCCCCACTGAGGAGCAGGACGGCAGTGACGCTGCGTCCAGCCACAAGTGACCAGCCTAGGACTGGGAGTTGGGGGCGTTAAGAGTGGGCTTCCAAGAGCGTGGGAGCTTGAAAACCCGGGTGAACAATGTGTGTGACAGCCACTCGTGGGGGAGGAGCCCTCAGTTCATCGCATTCTCAGAGAGACCCCCAACACGTTCAACCCCGCTTCTGCGGATCCAAAGTGACTCATTCTTTGTCCTGGGTGCCCCCACTGGGGGAACGCCAAAGCCCCCTCGCAAGCTGGACTCTGGATCCAGTGCCCCACCGTGCCCCTGGGTAGCACAGGTGGACACCTGGCCAGGTCGCCCACAGGGGTGGTGGGTGCTGGGCGGGACGCCAGGTGGGACGGGGCTGGCAACTTGGTGGGGGGCCAGGAGGGGTCCTAACGAACGCCCTCCCGCAGGGCGAGCCGCCCACCCCCCAACAGCAGGCGCACACGGCTCCGGGGTCGCTCAGTTTATTGGTAAAACGGGCACTGGGCGTGGCAAAGGCTGGACACGGAAGCCGGGGCGGCGGCGGGGGCGCTTTTCCTCTTAAAGAACTTCCACTGGACCTTGATGGCGAGCATCCAGTCGCTGACGGAGAGCCTCTTACAAGCGGAGGTGCAGACATGCGCCTGGCGAGGGGTGCCGATTTGGTGACCTTACCGGCGCCGCCACTCTTCTTCTCCACATTCTTGATGACGCCCACGGCCACCGTCTGCCGCATGTCGCGCACGGCGAAGCGGCCTGCGGGGAGGGGGCGTGAGGCGCGGGCCGGGATACAGCGCGCAGGCGCACTCGCGCCCCCAGCATCCTCCCCAGCCCCTGGCCCTGGGGCGGGACCCTAGCGCTGGGCACCGAGCTCT
>NW_020173687.1:576358-581318 GCF_003031525.2 Neophocaena asiaeorientalis asiaeorientalis | reverse complement strand
TACGAGGCTCCTGTCTCCTTAGGTGGCAGGAATAACACACATAGGACTCCGCCAAGGCGTCGCTGTGGGAATTCAGGGCAGGCTGGCGCGGAGTACAGTACGCCCTTTTAGCTATCTTGAAGATAGCCAGCAACCTTGCATAAGGCAGCTCTCTGATATAGGTCTGTGGGTCGTCCTTGGGGTATCTGTGCGGCCGGCCAGCTGGAGGCAGGCGGCCAGTCCTAACTCTGCCACCAGACAAGCTGTGGGCCTTGGGTGAGTCTGCAGAGCAGGGTACCATCCCAGGCCCACCCAGTGGGGCCACCTGTGCTCCATGAGACAAAGACCAAGGCCGGGGGCCTCCTGCTAAGCTCTAAGCTGCAGCGCGAAAGTGCAGGACCCTCCGTCCACCCCACCCCCACAGTGGTCCTCTGCCCTTGGCCTGGATTGGCCACCACCCCGGGGCTGCCCCTCCCTCACCCCCCAGCTCACCGAGAGGTGGGTACTGGGAGAAGCTCTCCACACACATGGGCTTCCCCGGGACCATCTCCACGATGGCCGCATCGCCGGACTTCAGGGACTTGGGGTTGTCCTCCAACTTCTTTCCAGAGCGCCGGTCAATCTTCTCCTTCAGCTCAGCAAACTTGCAGGCGATGTGGGCTGTGTGGCAGTCAATGACTGGCGAGTAGCCAGCACTGATCTGCCCAGGGTGGTTCAGAATGATGACCTGTGGACAGAGGTGCATGAGGCCATCAGGCACACGCAGGTGGGCACAGGGGGAGGGCACAGAGCTGGAGGAGGCTCCGCCCACCCCCAGGTCCCTGGGGCCCAGAGTGCCGACCATGGAGGAAGGTCAGTCTAGGGGGGACCCAGGCCCCCGGACCTGGACCCCGAAGTCCTCTTCAAGCATCTAAAAAGCCACAAGAGATAAACAACGACGAGGGCATGCTTTGAAAGGGCCAGCGGCCAGAGCAAAGACGGGGGGGTGACAAGACAGGACTTAGATTATCATATTTCAATTGTATCTCAGTAAAGCCAATTTAAAAAGTCCTAGTCACATAAAGAGGTGACCGAAGAGGACACAGTGCAAATGTGGAGAATAAAGTATCACAGGCCTGTCCCAGGCAATAAACGGATAAAAGCGTTTTCAGGACCAAAGTGGGACCTCAGTGAGGCCAGGAGCACCGAGGCCGGGGTGCACCCCGCCTGCTCTTCCCACCTGCGCCCTTGGCCAGCTTCAGCCCTGCCCGGCCTCAGTGGCCCACTCTGCGAAGCAGGGGTCTCAGTCCTCCCCAGCGCCAGGCAGCCCCCTCACCTGAGGACAGCCCTGGTACTGGGGCGGGGGGCCCTGCCGGCCACCGGGCTGCCCACCTGGGACGTGAACTGGGCGGCCTCCTGGGGCGGGTCGGACTTGCTGTCCCCACACACGTTGCCCCTGCGGATGTCCTTGACCGACACGTTCTTCACGTTAAAGCCTACGTTGTCCCCGGGCAGGGCCTCGCTCAGCGCCTCGTGGTGCATCTCCACTGACTTCACCTCCGTGGTGATGTTCACAGGCGCAAAGGTCACCACCATGCCCGGCCGGAGGATGCCCGTCTCCACTCGGCCCACGGGCACGGTGCCAATGCCTGGGCCGAGAGGAAGGGGGCCGTGAGGGCAGGCTGGTGTCAGGGGTGCATTGTCCTCCCTGGCCGGTGGGGGGTGGCCACGTGGCGGGAGGGAGGGGACAGGGAGACCCCGGGCAAGGCGGACGCTGAGACGTTCAGACAGAAGTGGAGGCTTCCGCGCCCCGCCAGAGGAAGAAGGGACTGAGGAAGAGAGTTCCCAGAGCACAGGGAGAATGGGCAAGGAGGGGTCCCACCCTGTGAGGCAGAAGCCCTGAGCGGATTGAGGACCAGCCCCCCCAAGGTGGCCTGCCTGGCGCTGGCGCTGCTGTCCTGAGGGTCACTCCCAAAGGGGCGTGGGTGCCCCTGCACTTCTCAGGATCTGCTTATACTGTGTGGCTGCCCAGTGGGGGTCTGGTGCTCCCCAGAGTGGGGGACAGGGGGCGGTGGGGGCTCCAGCCGGTCTCCCTGGCTGTGACAGAGGCTCATGTGGCATTGCGGAGGCTGAGGCTGGTGGCTGTTCTCTGTGCTGGGTGAGTGTGACCCCCCCATCCTGCACACAGCCCCTGCATCTCTGCCACAGCCTCCTGGCTGGGAGTCCCCCATCGCTGCCCCCTCGTGGGCCTCATACTTGTTTATGGTTCTATATCACTTCGTGACCAGCTTTTCTCACTCCTGGAGTGGATCGTGTCTCCCACAAGACAGGAATCTCCAGGTGGAGAGTAATATGTGACTCTCCCTGTGCCACCAGCTCCTGGTATAGGGCGGGGCACTTACCTGGAGGGAGGAAGACGCTGGCAAACTCGGGACAGACTGATGGACTGGCGGGGGGAGGTGGGTGGATAAATGCACTGATGGATGGATGGACGAATGGACTGATGAAGAAATGATAATAGATGGGTCAGGGGTGGGGGTGGATAGATGGACAGATAGATGCATGGATGGAGATGGGTGGATGGGTGGCCCCCCGGAAAGTGTGCAGCATGGGGGAAGGGGCTGAAATAACCCGGCCCGGATGCTCCTGGTCAGGGGCCCATTCTCAGGAGGGGGTCTGAGGGCAGAGCTGGCCAGCTGCAGGGTGGGTGCTGCAGCGGGCGGTGGCCACGGAGCCCTCACTCACCACCGATCTTGTACACATCCTGCAGCGGCAGGCGCAGGGGCTTGTCTGTGGGGCGTGTGGGGGGCAGGATGGTGTCCAGGGCTTCCAGCAGGGACACGCCACTGGCGTTCCCTTCCTTCCGCTCCACTTTCCAGCCCTTGAACCACGGCATCTGCGCAGGAGGAAGAAAGCACCGTCCTAGAGCCCACGTGCCCCCATGCCACCCCCCCACAGCCGTGGTCTCTGGGCCCACGGTTGGCTCACCCCTCCCTACGTGAGACCCCACGAGGGGAGCTCGATCCACGACATACAAGCCAGCAGCCCGGCCAGAAGGGGCGGCCCCCAACCACAGGTGCAGGGCTGAGTTTCCCCTGGCTCTCCTGAGATACACCCCGTGCCCACCTCCCTCAGTGTGGGCAGCTGCAGCCTGGCCAGGACTAGTGACCCCTGCTGGGCCAGGGGTGGCCTCTGGCTTGACCGGGTGAGGCACTTGGTCTCAGGCTCCACAAATTCAAAACAACCAAGTCCCACTCATCACCTCCTACCAAGTCAGAGTGCCCAGGCCATGGGCTTCCAGGAGCCACCAGCTTCCCAGCTGGCCCCAGAGAGCCAGCCCTCGGCCCTTTGCTGTCCCGGCCTGCCCTGGGCCTCGGGGAGGGGCCTGGGAGGCCCCGTGGCCTTGGCCCCTGGGGCAGATGCAACCCCACCACGCAGATCCCTGGAGACAGAGACGGGGCAAGTGGGCCTGGGCCCCGGCAGCCGCTGCCCCCGCAGTGTCAGCCTGGGGGGCGAGGGGGCGTGTCCCTGGCCAGAGAAGGGGCTGCAGTGGCTTCTGCCAGCCTCACAGGGAGGCTGAGCTGAGGGCAGAGCGTCCGGCCCCCAAGGAGTCTGGGGCTTCCAGCAGCGCGGACACCCACAGGGGGCTGGCACCGCACTTCCTCCTGCTGGCTGTCTGTGCCCGCCCTGACCCAGGGCCCTCAGGGGGAGGTCCGAGCAGCCCCACCGCTGCTGGGCACTCACGTTGGGCGAGGGTTCCAGCATGTTGTCGCCGTGCCAGCCCGAGATGGGCACGAAGGGCACGGTGGCTGGGTTGTAGCCGATCTTCTTGATATAGGCGCTGACCTCCTTGACGATCTCGTCGTAGCGCTTCTCGCTGTAGGCGGGCTCCGTGGAGTCCATCTTGTTGACCCCCACGATAAGCTGCTTCACGCCCAGCGTGTAGGCCAGCAGTGCGTGCTCCCGGGTCTGCCCGTTCTTGGAGATGCCCGCCTCAAACTCGCCCACTCCCGCCGCTACGATCAACACGGCGCAGTCCGCCTGCCCGGCAGGTCGGGCAAGGTGAGCCCAGACCTCGCCCAGCACCCAAGCCCAGGCGCCTCTGGGCAGCAGACAGGGGCCTGGGCCATCGCCTGGGCATGGAACCTGGGGGTCCCAACCTTAGGGGCAGTGTCTGTCTGTCTGTCTGTCTGTGTGAATGCCCTGGCAATGTCGGACTGTCCGGGGGCATTTCTGCCCACATTTCCGTGTCCCCATCCTGGCCTCTGTGTCTCCTGTGAAGGCGGCCCTGACAGTGGCTGGCTGTCCTTACAGGCACCCTTGCCAGGCTTTTGGGGGGGGGGGGGCGCGTGGTGACAAAGGTGAGGGGTCTCATGCCCTGGCGAGGAAGCAGAGGAAACCCAGCTACCGCTCACCGATTCCAGGGCCCCCCAGGCTCTCCTGAACGGCGCCCCCGCCCCACCTCCCGTGCCCCAGGCCCCCGAGGCCCCGCCCACCTGGGATGTGCCTGTGATCATGTTCTTGATGAAGTCGCGGTGGCCCGGGGCGTCGATGATGGTGATGTAGTACTTGGTGGTCTCGAACTTCCAGAGGGAGATGTCGATGGTGATGCCGCGCTCCCGCTCGGCTTTCAGCTTGTCCAGCACCCAGGCGTACTTGAAGGAGCCCTTCCCCATCTGGAGGGGTGGGGACGTGGTTCAGGACGGGACCGGGACTCGGGTCCCCCTCGCTACTGCTGGAACCCTGGGGCTCTGGACCCACCTCCGGAACCGGGGACACCAGGACCTCATCCATGCCCTGCCCGGGCAGGCCTCCTGCCGCCTAAACGGGCGCCACCAGCAGGGGGCGCAAGGGCCTGGGAGCAGCCTGAGAGCCGCCCTGGTTTCAAGCCCTCCCCTGGCTGAGGGCTCCCCTTTATCTGAAGCCAGGGTTCCCCCCACCGCACCCCCCAGATCCCTGTGTCAGCTGATGACCCCACTGGGCTTCAGGCTGTCCAACCAAA
>NW_020173687.1:574378-576207 GCF_003031525.2 Neophocaena asiaeorientalis asiaeorientalis | reverse complement strand
TTTTTTTTTTTTTTTTTTTTTTTTTTTTTTAGGGAAAAAGAAAGAAAGAAATCAGATGAGGTGGTAAGGAAGGGCCTGGCTTTCCAGTTCTTTCTACAGCCGCTAAAGCTCCCCAGTGGTTCTGAGGCTCCTCCTCCACTCCCCGCCCCACCTGACCAGGGAAAACAAGGCCGGGCTGCCCTCTCCCAACACCTGTGCCAAGTGCCCAGTGAGACCCCCATGCCCAGGGTCAGGGCTGCGGTCAGGGTGGCAGCTGTGGTCACTGCCCAGCTGGTCAAAGCTCCCTGCCAGGGCCATGCACGGACAGGGCTCCGCCCTCCAGGGAGGCTGCCCAGCGAGGGTCCAGCTAGACCCGAACCAGACACCCTGTGAACACCCTCAGCCCCCCTCAACACCAGCCCCGCAGGGAAGAAGAGACACAGCTTTGGGGCCCAGGAGCATCCCCACAGCCCCATGAGCAGGGTTCAGCCCAGGCCAGCAGCTGCCCATCCCGAGCCCTGGCACCGGCCATCCAGGTGAGACCCCTCACAGCTCCCCAACAGGAGCTTCTCCCAGAGCTCAGGGGTGGAGGTAGGAGGCACAGAGAGCAGACCCCCACTCCATGGACACTTCCCACCCGTGGGTCTCGGACGCTTGAGAGGATCAGCTTCGAGAAATGGGGGGTCAGCCATCAGGGCCCCTCTCCTCCTCGCCAGGTGACAAAGACTCCCCCCAAAAAAGGGTGCCACCCTGGACAAGCAGCCTGCCCCGGCCCAGCAGGAGAAAATGGAGCTGATGGGCTGGGTGCCCATCAATCAGCTATTAATAGCTGCTCTGAGTCCTGGCCCAGCCCTGGGACAAGCGAGGACAGCGCCACCTCCAGCCCCAGACCTCAGCCCCGGGGACACGGGAACCCAACCCTGGGGGCTCGGAGACAGTGACCTATCCTGGGAGAAATGCACCTCCAGCCCCTCCCCCGCCGGGGTCTGGTCCGGCAGGTCATCCCACCTCCCCCCCGACCAGGCACCTCCTCAGAGAGGCTCCCCCAGCTGCCCCCGTGCCTTTCCCATCCGGATGCTGCGACACACACATCTCCCACATGGGGTCCTTGGGGCTCACGCCCCTCTTGCCCCAGAGGAGTTCATCTGAGCTATGTGCCCCAGGGTCAGGGAAGCATCAGCCCGGCTGCCCTGTGAGAACCCAACCTCATGGTGGAGGCAAAGGTGGGAGCCCCCCTCAGGGCTCACCTCGGCCGCCTCCTTTTCAAACTTCTCGATGGTCCTCTTGTCGATGCCCCCGCATTTGTAGATGAGGTGGCCGGTCGTGGTGGACTTGCCGGAGTCCACGTGGCCGATGACCACGATGTTGATGTGGGTCTTCTCCTTGCCCATCCTGCCCGGGGTGTGGGGAGGGGCTGGCGCGACCTGGGGTGTTCTGGCTCAGGGCGAGGGGCACGCTGAGCAGTGACTCTGTGGGTCGAGGTGGGGAGCAAAGGTGATGGGGGGCCTCAGAGAGAAGCCCAGCAAAGCCCTGCCCTGCACAGGTTGGGAGCACACCCTGAGCACAGTCCGGGCCCCCAGGGCCGGAGCCAGGTCTCCGTGTTTAGCTGAGCAGAGCCCGGGGGCAAAAGCCCAAACAGTCCAGTAGCCGTACACGTCTGAGTGCTGTGCCTACAGAGCCCCCCCACCCTGAGAGAGGCTAACCCCATCCGGAGACACCGAGGAGCACCAGCCTGGTGAGCCCCGTGACCAGTCAGGAGCCTGGCGATGAGTCACCCTGCCCCTCTCTCCAGTGCCCTGTCCCCGGTGCTTGCTCCCAACCCACGGCCTTGGGCTGGGACACCGCCCCCA
>NW_020173687.1:572329-574324 GCF_003031525.2 Neophocaena asiaeorientalis asiaeorientalis | reverse complement strand
AGCTGCCACGGTGGAGAGACGGTCAGTGCTTCCCACTCCCCTCCTCGAGCAGGGACGGCGCCATCTTCCCCTCATCCCTGCCCGGCAGGCTGGCACCGGAGAGACAGCCTGGCCCAGAGCTCAAGCAGGGCGATGCGGTGCCCAGATCAGGGACCCAGAATAGCTCGGGGCCCCCCCCCACCAGGGTCTGGACGGGGGCAGGCAGTAGGGCAGGGAGGTGGGGGTCCCTGCTGGGTCCAGAGCAGGGAGAATCTGGCCCCAGCAGCCAAGCTCAGCAGATGCCAGACAGAGATGCCCTCAGCTTGGTGGGGGCAGAGGGCTATACCCTCCCCCTTCCCTCTGGTCACAGGGTCACAGCCCCTGCCTCATCCTGGAGGTCAATGGAGAAACCTAGGCAGCCCGTGGGGGGGCAGGTGGCTGGGGAAGGGAAAGCGGGAGAAAGCGGCGCACCCCAGGGTGCGGACCCCAGGGTGCGGACACCGCCCGCCCGGGCGGAGGCGGGGTGGCAAGGACCCCTCAGGTCTCACAGCCTCCCCTCCCCCTCTACGTCGGGGGGGCACCCCCAGCGCCCACCCTCACCAGCCCCCAGCGCTGACGACCCTTCCCGAACCCCACAGGGCCGCCCCCACGGCGATCCCAAGGTCACGGCTGCAGGTTGATCGCCACCGCCCAGGAGACTCGGCCCCGCCGCGGCAGCCCCGTAAACAAGCGCTACCGCGGCGCCCCCACCCCACCCAGGGCCGCCCGGGGGACTGACCCCGGTGCTGGGTCCGGAGTCCCCGGGCGGGCAGCCGATCTCCTCGGGGAGCAGCGCAGCCTCGCCAGGCGCCGGGCCGACCAGTCTCTGCGCCTGGGACTGGTCCCCGTGGAAGGGACCCTCTGCGGAAAGCTGGGGGCGGGGGTGGGGACCCGGAGGCCCAGCGTCCTTACCCGGAGCCGAGGTCTCAGCCAGAGGGACTGGCGGCGCCGGCGCCGGCGGTTTTATCTCTCCAGGAGGGGGGTCCACCTATTGACGGGGCAGGCGCAGTGCACTGCACCCCTGCAGTACGGCAATGCGGCACCGGCGCGGGCGGGGCCGGGGGCGGGGATGCGAGGGACGCAGGGATGCAGGGACAGCGGGCCCGCGGGCGCACGCGAGCGCGACAGGGACGCGAGAGGGGCATGTGGCGAGGGAGGGAGCTACAAAGGCGGAGACGAGACGCACCCGGAGGGAGCGCGGGCGGGGAGAGCCAAACAGGCGGGGGCGGCGAGAGCCGGATGCGGAGAGGGAGCCGAAAGGAGGGAGGCGCAGAGATGGAGAGAGGCCCGGAGAGAAACAGCTAGCGGCAGAGGGCAGATACCGCAAGGCTGAAACGCCAGGCTCGGGCACGCGAGGGGAGAGCAGCGCCGCGCCGAGCACAAAAAGACATTTGGATCAAAAAGGAGGTCCCAGGGAAGGGCCAGTCCGCGAGGATGGGGCCGGTGGGGGCAGGGGAGGAGCAGGGCAGGCCTGGGGGGTGGCTGAGGTCGGCGTCTGGGCGGCTGTCCTGCCGGCACCTGATTTACGTGGTGCTGTGTTCTGAGGCATCTCTCCAGGGTGGCCCAGGGGGTGCAGGCCCCCTGGTGGGACCCCAGAATCTGCTTCTTTTCAAGCCCCCTGCCCCCCACGTGCCTGTCACACAGGTTTGCCCCAGCAGGTCCCCAAAGCCAGGCTTCTGCACCCCGGCCCCATGGTGTGGCACGGAAACTGTGGCCTCCAGGGTCCCCTCAGCTCGGCCAAGTGGCCTGAGGCTCCGTCAGCAGATCCAGTCAGCTCACTCTCCCTCCGAAGCCCTGGAAAGAACTGTTTTCCACCCTGGGCCCCTTTTGGTACAGGGAACACTTGAAGTCTGCCCCCAGAGCCCACTGAAATCTTTGAGGGCTGCCCTGGTCTGCACACATGGGCCGGGTTCCCAGGGACGTAGAGTTTGCCAAGGAAACAAATCAGCTCCCAGAGAGAGTCCCAAGCTGTGGCCC
>NW_020173687.1:552400-571588 GCF_003031525.2 Neophocaena asiaeorientalis asiaeorientalis | reverse complement strand
GTTTTGGGGGGGGGGGGGGGGGATGGGTGAGTGAAGCCCAGGGTCATGGCCTCTTCCAGGACCTCCAACCTTGTCAGCTCACCCATTACCACATCTCCCCATGGCCATGTCTCCATCTGCCTCAGAGCCCGAGGACACTCAGGTTAGGGTCAGGGTCTTGGAGAAGTTGGGGCAGGGTCTCAAAAAATGTGGGGGGGGGAGCAGCACCTCCTGACGCGGCAGCACCCACGGGGAGCCCCCAGAGGCGGGACCCCCAGCAGGTAAGGAAGTAAAGATGGGCCGGGGCAGTGGTGGGTGCCAAGCAGGTCTCCCTGCCCCGTGGGGAGGGTCTCCCCAGGAAGGGAGTGTGTCCGCCCACAGACGGGGCACTGTGTCCGCCCACAGACCGGGCGAGAGGGGCTGGCAAGTGACCCGGCACTTCCTCGTCTGCTGATGCCATCAAACAGGAGCCAGGAATTAAAAATAAACGCCTGTGCGGAAAGCACGGCCCCCCCGCCCTGCCCAGCTGGCCTCTGTGTTCAATGTGTCGCCTTCTGCCGAAGCTTAGGCAGGATCTGGGAGATGCCGTGACTGACGGAGGCTGGGATGGGACGGACCGAGTGGGCAGGAGGCCCGGGTCCCTGTGGACGCCACCCCAACTTCCCCCAGGGATATCCAGCTGCCTGAAGCCTCAGAGGGTGTTTATCAGACGCCCGCACAGGCCTGAGGCTCGCCTCTCTGCTCTGGGCTCACCCGCTGCTGTCGCCTGGCAGGAACCAAAGCGCACTGGGCTGCCTGCACCAGGGGCTGGGAGGCCGTGCTCCCCGGAGCAATGGCCACTGGTAGTGGAAGCCAGCGTCCCCCCCCCCAAGGACCTGCTCGCTGACCTGGGGCAGGGGTCTCCAGTGGTTCCCCCAAGAGGCCTCCGTGTCCCCAGGACATGCCCATCCGTCCTCAGCCGGACCACCTGCAGGGCCCTGGGAGCCCGAGCAACATGGTGTCTGGAGACACTGGGCTCACACAGTGGAGACACGGAGGGAGGTATGGTGCTACATAACCCCGACCAGCAGCGCAGGGCTGCACCACCGCGTGGCCCAGCTAACTGGTGAACACCTGCTAACTACTGAATAGTATTTAATGACTACTACTAACTACTGATTCGTACTTAATAACCACTGAACAGCACTAAATAACTACTAGTCACTGACTGGTACTGAATAACTATGAAATACTGAGCAGCGCTAAACGCTATGCGATTCACTAAACAGCCACAGTCACCAAGCCTTGCGTGGCGGGGCTCCCAGGCAGCCTGAGGACCCAGGGACCAAGAGGCAGCTGGGCACAGAGAAGCAAAGCACGGTGCCCAAGGTCACACAGCAAGGAGGGCAGAGCTTGCGGAAGGCTTGGAAGGCCTGAGCTGGGGCAGCGGTACTTCTGGACAAGCCCGCCCAGGTCCCAGCTGTGCTCTTCCCCTCTCCCAGGTCAGGCTCCGCCCCTGTAGCCCTTTTCCCACGCCTGAGCCACTGGTCACAGCGGCCCCCGTAGCAGCCAAGGGTATGGGTGGGGGGACGAGCGAAGAAAGGGCTCCTGCTAACGAGGCTGGTACAGCCTCCCAGGGCACTTTCTGGGGAGCGGGCAGAGCGAGGAGTACAGGCCCCACCTTCTCAGCCCCTGTAGCTCCCAGGCCCAGACACGAGCTGTTTGGGGCGGGGCGACACAGACAGCCCCCTCTGTGGCGGGCAGGGATTTTCACGAGCCTGGGGAAAGAAGATCCAGCTAAAATTAACCGTTATCAAGCTGTCAGCCCTGGAAATAAACCCGCCTCCCATTGGCTGTGGGTGATGTCACTGCCGGGTTAATAATAACCTGCGAATGCAGAGCTTTCCACCTGTGTGTGTGCCTTCCTGGGGGGCCACGGCCCCAGCAGGTAGGGGCCAGCAACCCGGGTGAGGGTCACAGGGGCCCAGACAGCGGCCTGAGGGGGGGGCGGGGGGGAGGGAGGGCTGCGGGTGTCTCAGAATGACATCGACCCCTGGCCTCGGGCCACAGGCTGCCCTCTGTCCCTGGGGCGTCGGTGTGCATCCTTACATGTGGGGTCAGTCGCACCTGTCTCCCAGCGTACCTGGGCAGCAGGCCCCTGGACGGCCTCAGGGACACATTCCCCTGCCCCCGGCTCTCCAGGCTGGGCACCCAGGGGACTGAGCTGCCCTTGAGGCCGCAAGTTAAGTGGTCTCCATGGTGAAGAGGCGCTCTTGGCTACCAGATCCCCTCAGAAGAGCAAGGTCACGGCCCCTAATCAGAGAAGGGAGCGGGGCCGGGCCACGTGCACACCAGCAAGACCCCAAGGCCAGCCAAGGCCCCACCAGCCTGCCAGCCCTGTGCTCGGGTTCTGGGCCGTGTGAAAGTAAGTCGGGGCCACTCACTGGACAATCCAGGCCCCCAAACACACCTCCTGCCAAACCCAGCGTGTCTGGGAGGGTTTGCGAGGTTGAGGCTGACCTGAGTCAGCCAGGGAAGCCTAGAGAGGGGGACACAGCCCCTCAGAGAGGAGGACGGTAGCTGGCCTGCCCTGCCCCCACCCATGCCCACCCATGCTGGGGCCACTGGAGCCATCGGGCCACCGGTACCTGCCACGCAGCAGGGAGCCGTCACCATGGTGAAGGAGCTGCGGCTCGCAGGCTCCTCCCCACAGGCTCTCACTCCCCAGGCACCCGGGGCGGGGGGCAGGCACCCATGCTTAGAGGGCAGTGGCAGCCATGCCTGCGCTAGCCCAGCTCCGCCTGCTTCCGGTGAGCAGAGAGGGGGTCTGGCGGGCTGGGCCCTGCAGGGTCAGGGGCTCCAGCCTGGCGCCAGGAAGAGGGAGTGGCCAGGTCCCCCATTTGGCCCATTGCAGGCTGGGAGGCCAACCAGAGATGAGGGGGGACCAGCCTCTCGCGCCAAGAAGGGGCAGCCCTGCAGTGGGGCTGGGGACACGGGGGAGAACCAGGGGAGGGCTACAGGCTCACCAACCGCCGCCACGGTCAGCCTTCTCTGGGCCCAGGAGAAAGAAGGGAGCAGGTGGGCATTTGCTGCATCACCTAGCTTCTCCTGCACCTTGCTCGGTTCCCCTGGGCCCCTGGAGTGGGGGAGGGAAAGGCCTCAGTGCTAAGCCAGCCTCCCCACCCCCAGGTTCAGAAATTTCCCTGGGGAACAGGAAGAGCCTTAGCAACTCTGCAGCCTGCCTTTTCTGCTCTTTGAACAGAGCTCCCCTCAGCTGGGCAGTTGGGAATAACCTGCCTCAGGAGCTGGCGACCTCAGGGGCTCTTGGGATGAACTGATGCAGGAGGCTTTGGGTGGGGAAAGGACCGGGCACCAAGGGAGACAGGGCTCCAGCCTGCCCTTGAACAACCTAGAGAAACATGCACAAATTAGAAACGTGCTTGACCGCCAGATCAAGAAATAGGGCGCTGCATCAGGCCCTCAAAGCCAACCGCTACCTTGGCCTCTCCCGCTATACATCGCTTTGCGTGAATGGAATGTGCCCTTTGTGTTCCTTTTTCCGGCTTCTCGCACCTGCCGTCATGTTTGTGACACGCGCCCTTGCTGCTGCATTTGGGAGGTGTTTGGTTTTTTTCACTGCTGTGTAGTATTCCATTTCCAGTTTTGAGCTACTGAAAACCCCAGCTTCGGCCTCCGAGCTTGCGGGGACCTCCGTGCTCTGCTTGGAGCCCTGCTTCAGGGCTGTGGTCAGACTGTCCCGGGGGAGCCAGGAGGGTGGGCCCTTGAGAGCTCACAGCCCTGAGGGTCCAGTGTCCACTGACTGGAGCAGCTGCTGCTGGACTTCGTCCAGTTTCACAGTCATTTCTGGACACAGGCTGGCCTTCCCGCCACTTCTCTGCGGTTGGAAGCAGGAGTTGAGTCCACACATGTCAACTTCTTTTCTGAAACAATTTCAAACTTACAAAAGAGTTGCAAGAAGGGGACCAAGAACGCTGCCTTATGCCCTGCGTCCACATCACTAATTCTTCATACCTGCCCTGTCTGCTGTACTGTTCTCTGTCTCTCTCTGTGTCCGCTTATATTATTGTCTCTGAAACATTTGAGAAAAGGTTGCATAAATCATTGCCTCGACCCCTTAATACTTCAGTGTACGTTTCCAGTTGATACAATCCCTCAATCTGCAGTCCAGCTTCTAATTGTGTCACTTGTCCCAGTGATATCGTTCGCAGCTGTATTTTTCCCAATCCAGGATCACACGTTGGCTTTGGTGGTCAAGGCTCTTAGTTTCCTTAATCTGAAACAGATCCTCGGCCATTTGTGTCTTTCATGACACAGACGTTTTTAAAGAGTGGAGACAAGCTGTTTTGCAGGATGTCCCTCTGCTGGGGGTTTTTCTCATGTTTCTGCATGAATAGATTCACACTTTATTTTTCCGGCAGGAATTCCACAGGAGCAATGCACGTCAGACAGGCAGGTGCCTGACGTCCGCTTACCCATCAGTGGGGGCATTATCCTCGACCAACTGGTGGAGGTGGTGTCCACCAGCTTTCCCTACCGTGAAGTTACTCTTTCTCCCTTTGTAATGATTAAATACTTAATGAGGATGTACTTTGGATTCGATAAGTATCCTTTTCCTCATTAAAATCCCTCTCAACTTAGCACTCATGGAGAATTCTTAACTGAATCAATTTTACTGTGATGGTTGTGTTTTTAAGTTATTTATATATTTTTATTTTTGAGTTATACAGAAAATTGACTTTTTGAAAGATGTACAGTTCTGTGAATGTTAGCACAGGTACAGACTCCTGTAGCCACATCAATTGGGACACAGAATCCCCCAAGACCCTAAAAATCTCCCCTGTGCTCACCCTTTATACTCACCTCTTCCTCCTACTCAGAGTCACGGATCTCTTCCCCATCACCATAGCTTTGTCTTCTTGAGAATGTCATGTAAATGGAAGCCTACAGTGTGTTATCTTTTGGGTCCGGCTTTTCTTTTTTTAAAGTGTTTTTTTTTTTTTTTTCCCATTTATTTATTTATTTATTTTTGGCCGTGTTGGGTCTTTGTTGCTGCGCACGGGCTTTCTCTGGTTGCGGCGAGCGGGGGCTACTCTTCGTTGTGGTGCGCGGGCTTCTCATCGCAGTGGCTTCTCTTTGTTGCAGAGCACGGGCTCTAGGCATGCAGGCTTCAGTAGTTGTGGCACACGGGCTCAGTTGTTGCGGCGCACGGGCTTGGTTGCTCCGTGGCATGTGGGATCTTCTCGGACCAGGGCTCAAACCCATGTCCCCTGCACTGGCAGGCAGATTCTTTTTTTTTTTTTTTTTAACATATTTATTGGAGTATAATTGCCTTACAATGGTGTGTTAGTTGCTGCTGTATAACAAAGTGAATCAGCTATACATACACATATATCCCCATATCTCCTCCTTCTTGCGGCAGGCGGATTCTTAACCACTGCGCCACCAGGGAGGTCCCAGGTCCGGCTTCTTTCATTCAGCATAATGCTTTGAGAGTCACCCAGGTGATTACGTGTTTCAGTGGTTCGTTCCTTTTTAACAATGAATGGTATTCCACGTATGGATGGACCGCAATTTGCTTATCCTTCACCCACTAGGTGATGTTTGGGTTGTTTCCAGTCTTGGCAGTTATGGATAAAGCCACCATAGACATTCGTGTACAGGTTTTTGCGAACGTAAGTTTGAATTTCTCTTGGACAAATGCCCAGAAGTGGGATTGATCATTTGTCAGGCGTGTGACTCACTTTTTAAGAAACGGCCACACTGGTCTCCAGAGTACTGGTACCATTTCACTGCCACGGCAGCTTGTGAGAGTTCCAGTTGCTCCATGCCCTCAACAGCACTTGTTCTTGTCAGTCTCTTGTTGGAAATTTTGTTTTAGCTCTTCTAATGGGTATGCGATGCTATCCCATCCTGGTTTTGATTCCATTTCTCTTATAACTGATGACGTTGAAGAACTTTCCCTGTGCTGAATGGTGCGTTCTCTTTAGTGAAGTTCCATTCAGGTCTCTTATCCTTTATTGAGCTTTATTGAGGTGTCATTTACATGCCATAAAGTCAGTCCGTGTAAAGTACATAGAAAGCGCAATGCCGTGGCTTCTAGTGGATTTGGAGTTGTGCAACCACCATCGTAATCTAATTTCTGAACATTTTTATCACCCCAGAAAGAAACCCTGCGCTATTAGGGAGTCACGCCCCTACCCCAAAGCAAGCCCCTGGCAACCACGAATCTACTTCCTGTCTCGTGGGCTTGCCTGTTCTGGGCATTTCATATAAATGGAATCCTACAGGATGTGGTCATTTGTGACTGGACACTTTCACTTAGAGTGTTTTCAGGCTCCTCCACATTGTAGCATGTGTCAATAGTACCTCGTTCCTTAGTTACACCATATTCGGCCGTCATTCGTCAGTTGATGGGCATCTGGGTCGTTCCCGCTTCTTACCTAATAGGAGTGATGCTGCCGTGAACATTCCTGTCTAAGCTCTCTGTGTGCGTATATGTTTTCACTTATCCTGAGTAGATATCTAGGAATAGAATTGCTGGGTCATCTGGTGACCGACTGTTTCCCACAGCAGCTGCACCATTTTACATTCCCACCAGCAATACAGGCGCGTTCCAGCATCTCCACGTCCTCGCCAACATTTGTTACGGGTCTGTCTTTTCGGTTACAGTTATTCTATGGGTCTGAAGTGGCGTCTCATTGCGGTTTTGACCTGCAGTTCCCGAAAGACTAAAGATGTTGAGCATCTTTTCACGTGCTTATCAGCCATATGTATATCTTCTTTGGAAAAAATGTCTATTCAGAGCCTTGGCCCAATCTTTCAGTGGGTTGTTTATTTTCTTAGTGTGGAGTTTTGAGAGCTCTTTGTGTATTCTGAATACAAGGCCTTCATCAGATATTTGACTTGCAAATACTTTCTCCCTGTCTGCAGCTTGTCTTTTTATTCACTTAACGGTCATTCGTGGCACAAAAGTTTTTCATGTTGATGAAGTCCAATGCACCCAATTTTTTCTTGTGTGGAATGATCCGTTGACATTGGCAAACCCCAGATCACAAAGATTTTCTCCCCTATTTTCTTCTAAAAGTGTTATAGTTTTATGTTTCACGCTTACATACAATATCCATCTTGAGTTAATTTTCACATAAGGTGTGAGATTTAGGTCAAGGTTCATTTTTCTTGCATATGGACGTCCAGTTCTTCCAGCATCGTTTGTCTAGAGATTATACTTTCTCCATTGAATTGCTTTTGCACCTTTTTCAAAGCGCCATTGGACCTATGTGTGGAGCTATTTCTGGACTCTGTTCTGTTACACTGATTTTTGTGTCTATCTCCACACCAACACCACACTGAATCAATTATTGCAGTTTTATAGCAATTGCTAAAATCAGGAAGTGTGTGAAAAGAATAATCTCTTTAACAAATGGTGCTGTGATAATTCTACATCCCTTTGCAAAAGAATGAAGTTGGATCCCTACCTCACACCATATACAAAAATTAACACGAAATGGACCAAAGGCCCAATAAATCTATAAAACGGTTAGAAGAAAACATAGGTGTAAATCTTCATGACCTTGGATTTGGCAATAGATTTTTAGATATGACACCGAAAACACAAGCAAAAAAGAAGAAATAGGTAAATTGAACTTCATCAAAATTTCAAACTTTCATGCAACAAAGGATACTATCAAGAAAGTGAAAACACAACCTACAGAATGGGAGAAAACATTTTCAAATCATAATGAGTAAGGGTCTAGTGTTCAGAATATATAAGGAACACTTACAACTCCGTAATAAAAAGACAAATAACCCAATTTTTAAATGACCAAAGGATATGAATAAACATTTATCCAGAGAAGACACACATGAAAAAATGCTCAGCATCATTAGTCATTATGTACCTAAAAACAGACCATCAAAATACATGAAGCAAAACTGTCCGAACTGCAGGAAGAAATAGAGAGTTCTACACTAATGGAGACTTCAATACTCCCCACTCAATAAAGGACAGAGCGACCAGAGAGAAGATAAGGAAATAGGGGACTGAAATAACGTGCTAAACCAGCTAGATGGAACAGACATATGCAGAACACCCCACCCGACAACAGAACACACATTCTTCTCAAGTGCACATGGGACAATTTCTACAATAGACCATGTGTTAAGCCCACAAATTAAATCTCAGTAGATTTTTTAAGATAGATATCATACAAAGTGTCTTCTTCAACCACCATGGGATAAAGTTAGAAATCAATAACAGAAGTAAAATTCACACATTTGTAGAAATTAAACAACACACTCAAACAACCAATGGATCAAAGAAGAAATCACAAAGAAAATTAGAAAATGCTTAGAGATGACTGATAATGAAAATACAACATATCAAAACTTATGAGACATAGAAAATAATAATGCTAAGGGTAAAATTTATAGCTATACACACTTACATTAAAAAACAAGAAAGAGCTCAGACTTCCCTTGTGGCGCAGTGGTTAAGAATCCACCTGCTAATGCAGAGGACACGGGTTTGAGCCCTGGTCCGGGAAGATCCCACATGCCGCAAGGCAGCTAAGCCCGTGCGCCACAACTACTGAGCCTGAGCTCTAGGGCTCACGAGCCACAACTACTGAAGCCCATGTCCCTAGAGCCCATGCTCCGCAACAAGAGAAGCCCGTGCACCACCACGAAGAGTAGCCCCTACTCGACACAACTAGAGAAAAGCCCGTGCGCAGCAATGAAGACACAACGCAGCCAAAAATTTTTAAATATAAATAAATAATTTTTTAAAGTTTAAAAAAAATAAACAAGAAAGATCTCACATCCTCAACCTAACTTTACACCCTAAGGAACTAGAAGAAGGACAAACTAAACTCAAAGCTGGAAGAAGGAAGGAAGTAGTAAGATTAGAGAAGAGCTCAATGTGATATAGAATAAAAGCAGTAGAGAAAATCAGTGAAGCCAAAAGGTGGTTCTTTGAAAAAAATCAACAAAATGTCCTTTAGCTACATAGGCAAAGAAAACAAAGAGAGAAGATTCAAATTACTGCAATCAGAGCTAAGTCCTCGTATACATGGTCAAATGATGTTTGACTAGAGTGCCAAGACTACAGGGAAAAAAGAGTCTTTTCAACCAATGGTGCTGGAAAACTGGCTACCCACCTGCGAAAGAATGAAGCTGGACCCTTACCTACACTATATACAAAAATTAACTCAAAATGGATGGAGGACCTAAAGGTAAGACCTAAAGCTATAAAACTCTTAGAAGAAAACAGGAAAAAAACCTCCATGACACTGCGTTTGGCAACTATTTCTTGAATATAACACCAAGAGCACAGGTAACAGAAGAAAAAAGAATAGACAAATTGGACTTCATGAAAAAAATTTTTAATTTGCACCTCAAAAGAAACTATAAACAGTAAAAACGCAGCCCACAGAATGGAGGAAAATAGTTGCAAAGCAGATATCCGATGAGGAATTGATATCCAGAATATATATAAAACTCCTAAAATTCGGGCTTCCCTGGTGGCGTAGTGGTTGAGAGTCCGCCTGCCGATGCAGGGGACACGGGTTCGTGCCCCGGTCCGGGAAGATCCCACATGCCGCGGAGCAGCTGGGCCCGTGAGCCATGGCCGCTGAGCCTGCGCGTCCGGAGCCTGTGCTCCGCAACGGGAGAGGCCACGGCAGTGAGAGGCCCGCGTACCGAAAAAAAACTCCTAAAATTCAACAAGAAAACAAACAGCCTAATTCAAAAATGAGAAAAATACTTGAACAGACATTTCTCCAAAGAAGATATACAAATGGCCAAGAAGCACATGAAACGCGGCTCAACATCACTGATCGTTAGGGAAATTCAAATCAAAACTACAATGAGATAACACATGGAGAGAATGTAGAGAAATATGAATCCTTGTGCACTGTTGGTAAGAATGTAAAATGGTACAGCCACCATGCAAAACACTATGGTAGTTCCCAGAAATATTAAAAATAGAATTACCATATGATCCAGCAACTCTGCTTCTGGGTATGTACCCTAGAGAACTGAAAGCAGGGTCTCAAAGAGATATTTGTACACCCATATTCACAGCAGAATTATTCAAAATAGTTAAAATGCGGAAGTGGATCCAAGTGTCCGCAAGCAGATGAATGGATAAGCAAAACGTGGCCTACGCATGCAGTGGAACATCATTCCGCCTGGAGAAGGAAAGCAATTCTGAAACAAGCTACACCACGGGTAAAGCTCGAGGACAGTATGTACCAGGTAGCCAGTCACAGAAAGACAAATACTGTGTGATCCCACCTACACGAGACACTTAGTCAAAATCATACAAAGACAAAGTCAAATGATGCTTCCGGGAGGAGAGGAAATGGGGAGTGCTCGCTTAATGGGGGCAGAGTTCCAATTCTACAAGACGAAAGAGCTTTAGAGACAGTTGGAGCTGATGGCTGAACAGCATCATGAATGTATTTATTACCACCGAACGCACCCTTCAGAATGGTTAAGATGGGAATTCCCTGGCAGTCCAGTGGTTAGGACTCTGCTTTCACAGCCGAGGCCCAGGTTCGATCCTTGGTCGGGCAACTAAGGTCCTGCAAGCCGGCAGCACGGCCCAAGGAAAACAAAAATGGTTAAACTGTTATGTGTCTTTTACTGCAATAAAAAAAAAATTTGGAAAAAAAAAGTAAGTACTGATGCGTGCTACAATATGGATAAATTTTTATTTATTTATTTATTTTTTTGCGGTACGCGGGCCTCTCACTGTTGCGACCCCTCCCGTTGCGGGACACAGGCTCCGGACGCGCAGGCTCAGCGGCCATGGCTCTCGGGCCCAGCCGCTCTGCGGCATGTGTGATCTTCCCGGACCGGGGCACGAACCCGCGTCCCCTGAATCGGCAGGCGGACTCTCAACCACTGTGCCACCAGGGAAGCCCGATATGGATGAACTTTGAAAACAGTCCGCTGAGTGAAAGAAGCCACACACAACAGACCAGACCACATGCTGTGTGATTCCATTTATATGAAACGTCCAGAATAGGCAAAATCATAGAGACAGAAAGCAGATTAATGGGGCTGAGGGGGGGCGTTGCTTAATGGATACAGGGTTTCATTTCGGGCTGGGGATGAAATGTTTTGGAACTAGATAGAGGTGATGGTTACACAGCATCGTCAACGTATTCAGTGGTTGCCACTAAACTGCCCACTTTAAAATGGTTAGTTTTAGTTTATGGGAATTTTACCTCAATAAAAAGATTTGGGTATCGCAATTTCTCTATATTCTTATTTTTCAAAAATGTTTTAGTTATAGATCATTTGTGTTTCTGTGTTAATTTTAGGATCTACATCTTTTTAAAAATTTTGCTGAGATTTTTATTGGAATTGCACTAAATCTATATGTCAGTTTGGAGGGAACCGATGTCTTTACTGTGTTGGGTCTTCATTTACTTAGGCCTTCTTTGATTTCTTTCATTAGCTTTAATTTTTGGCCTACAAATCCTATACGTGTTTTATTAGGTTTATAGCTAAGTGTTTCGTGTCAGAGTGTCACTATTATAAATGGTATTTAAAAATTTTTCTGCTTGTAAAATCCCTAGTATGTAGGACTATGATTTTTGCCCACTGACCTTGTATCTTGCTAATCTCATTCACTCAGTTAGGCTTTTTAGAGATTCCTTGATGACAGACCACCACGTTGTCTGTGAAGAGGGACAGTTTTAGTTCTTACTTGTAATCAGTATGCCTTTTGTTTCTTTTTCTTGCCTCATTGTACGGGCCATGACTTCCAGTAGACGCTGAATATTCATCGTGAGAGTGGACAGCTCTGCTCCCTACCCAGTCCTGGTGGGAGGACCCTGTCTTCCTCCATAAGGCACGGTGTTTGTTGGCCGTACTTGCTGGGAGTTCGCTGGTGTGAGCAACGCTCTTTACAAGACTGAAGACGTCCTTTTCTATTCCTCGTTTGCATGGTTTTGATGATGAGTGTGTTGTCAGAGCTCATTCCCCGTCGTTTGACGCGAGCGCTCACACCTGTGTGTTGGTGCATTTTTACGGCGGCCTCTTCAAAGCCTTTGTCAGTCATTACAGCATCTGCCACCCCAGAGTCAGTGTTTGCCGGCTGTGTGCTGTTTCTCAGGCCAGCTGAGGTTCTCCTGATGCTTTGCCCTGGGTAATTCTATTTATTTTTAATTTTTTTGGCTGCACCGTGAGGCTTGCAGGATCTTAGAACCAGGGATTGAACCCAGGCCCTCAGCAATGAAAGCTTGGAGTCCTAACCCCTGGACCACCAGGGAATTCCCTCGCCGAGTAATTTTAGATCTCCCCCTGGGGTTCGGTGTTCTTGATGAATAAACGCTGATTTGTTGTACGCCGCGGGTGGAACTCCAGGGCACCGAAGTGCTTGCTTCTGACAGTTCTTCCCAGGTTTGTATTTGCGTTCTGGGGAGAGAGTCTTTCTGACCTCCTCACTCCTTCACGCTGGAAACCTGTAATGTCTTTTACTACACAATTCACCCTTTCATCAACTATATTTCTTGAACACCCACAACAGAGCTGATTCTTTCTTAGCCACTGGGGACTGAACAGGTGCAAGGTCAGCCCTCCTAGATTTTACTTAACCAGCAAAAAAACCAATTAGGTTATTTCCAGTAGTGAAAAGTGCTATAAATAGTGACTTTCACTAAGCACCTGCTATGCGCCAGGTCCTGGCGCTTCCCGTTTTACCGACAAGGACACTGGGAAACGGCGAAGTGCCCCCACATAGTAGGCATTCATTAAACATTAGTCAGTAGTTTTATTTCTTCTGCAGATGGTGACCTCACCTACAGAGGCCCAGCTCCTGCTAGAGAGCCCGGCAGTCACTGCCACCAGAGAAGAGGTCTTCTGACCAGAAGGCAAGGGGCGGCCCATGCCGTGGTCCCGGTGGGGAGCCCCATTCTCCAGGAGCAGGTGGAGGAGCCCCGAGGGCCCCACCCTGCTCGGACTTTCCAGAGCCCTCACCTCACCCCCAAACGCCTGCGGCCAGAGCAACCACGCGGGCACCGTGACAGCAACGGCCCCTGGGTTAGAGCAGCACCTGGCCCCTCCCGTCCGGTCTTCACGGAACACCTGTCAGGAAGGTGCCATCACCACCCCAATCCTGGCGGGAGGGGATGGGGCTCGGGAACAGCCGGGACCCGAACCCCAGGCCCAAGCCTTGCCCCCGCCAGCCTTGGGAGCCCATGGCCATCAGCCGTCCTGCCCCTCCCGCAGTGCAGACGTCCTGCGTGTGGCCATCTCCAGCCCTCCCGACGATTTTTCTGTCACTGCTTCCCGGGTGGCTGGAGGCTCATGTGTTGCGTCCTGACCCCGCGCCCAGCCTGCCCACCCTGAGCCCTGCAGGAGCCTCCAAGCACACGGGCCATCACCCCCTGGGGCCAGCGGAAGGGAAGGGCTGACCTCTCCTGAGCTTGGCCCTTGTCCCAGACCCCGTCACCACCCACCCTAAAGACGGAGCAGCCCCTGCCCAGGCCTCGCGGGTCACCATTGGCCGCTGGGGTTTGGGAACTTGCACGAGCCTGTGTTTCCCCAAGGCTGGAGCTGCACCCGGGGGTGGCCAGCAAGACAAGGGCCCTGAGGTGGACCCAGCGCCTCCGAGGACACCAGACGGGGGTGCAGGCCCTCTGGGGGTCATCCCGTGCCATCTACGCATGGGCTGGGGTGGACCAGATGGAGGCCGAGACCCCTCACCCCTTTCCCCGTTCTAACCAGGACGTGCCCCCATCTGCTCCGGGTCCCCGATGCCAGTTGTGGGGAGTGACTGGCGGAGCCCCACCTTCCTGGCTTAGTAAATGCAGCCTTTACACGTTCGCTTTTAAAAAAACAAACAAAACAAACCCTCTTTTTGGATTATCTGATCTTGAAGTCGTTGGTGAGGTTGAGAGTGAGGCGGACAGGGGCAGGCTGGCGCAGCAGGCTGCTGGAGGGTGGCCTGGGGAGGTGGGAGACGCCGCTACCAGGGCTCCTTCAGGGAAGGCCTCCCCGCCCGGCCAGGAGTGGGCAGCACACGGCCCCCACCGCCCCTCCTTCAGGGTCGGCCTGGGCCGCAGAGCCGCCACACCCCCAGGCTCACTTCCCCCGCTGGCTGCCTGGGGCCTGATGCAGGTCACCCTGACAGTCTCTCCTCGCTCCCGGGCTCCCCATGGGACCGCCGCAGCCCCCCTGGGCAGCCACCTCAGCTGACACCACCTCTCGCCCAGTCCTGTGTCCTCCCGGCTCCCCCCACAGGTGCAGGTCACCAACACACATCCTGCACCCCAACCTCTGCCTGCTCCCAAGACACTTCTACAGGAGGGAATCCCAGACGGGAAGTGGCCACAGCGGCTCACAGCTGCGTGGCCGGCCGGCCCGGGGTCCCAAACCCTGGCGGCCAAGGGTGACCCCAGGGCACGGCTGGCCTCGCCCTCAGCCCCGGAGGCACGGGCTTCACAGGCTCTGCCCAGCAAGGGGGTCACGTGGCCTGGTCAGGCTAAGGAGGGCCCTGCTGGCCGAAGCCAGAGAACCTGGGTGGAGAGAATGGAACAGAGTTGAGGGCCACCAAGCTCTGAATGTGGAAGAGGGAGCAACAGCCCCCAGGAAGTCTCAGCTCCGAGCTGGGCAGGGGGCAGCCAGAGAACCCCTCCCGGTACTTGTCCCCCCTCCCCGAACCCTCCTCCCCAGCTGCCCAGGCCTGAGCCAGGCCCAGGGAGCCCCAGGGAGGCGGCAGCCCGGGTCCCACGGGGAACAGGTGGGGGTGTGGCTGTGTCGGGGCCGTCCCAGGGGCCCAGCACTGCTTGTGAGCCGGGTGGAGGAGAGGCTGCGGAGGCCCCGGGGGCGGGATGGCCCAGGCTGTGAGGCCGGCACAGTGACAAAGTGCTACATGCTCTCCCCCACCCCATCCCCTGGGGAGCCCCTGGGGCATCTCATCACCTGCTCCCCTCCAGGAGGTAGACCCTGACTTCAACCTCCCCACACCCGCAGCCCAGCGCACCACGGCTCTCTCCAGCCCCAGGGCCTTTGCACCTCCCTGCACTAGTGCTGAGACAGCACGCCCTCCGCCTCTGGGGACTGAGCCTGGAGAGGGCAGGGGCTACTGCTCACCGCCCCTGGCACACCTGGTCTTGCACTGCCTGCCTCACCGGTGGGATACCCATGGCTCTGGATGGCTGGAAGCCACAGCAGCGAGGCCAGCACCAGCCTCCCTCCCCGAGCCCCTCCCAGCAGAAGCCCTGGTGGCCCTCCTGCCCCTAAGCTGACCCTGTTCTCCAGAGCAGCCCCCAAGTCTCAGCTCTCTCTGCTCAGACCCTGCCATGGGATGGCTCTACCCCAGGGATCCCAATCCATCTGGCCTCCCACTTCTCACACTGCTGCTCCCCCCTCCCCCGGGAGTACTCGGCGTGCCTCCTGGGTCCCCGGAATGGCACCAACCCTCATTCCCCCAGCTGTGTCCCCTCCTGAGTGACCACCAGGTTCAGGATTTGGACAGGTCACCTCGCCAAACCCTACCCCCCTCCTGACCATATGAGCGGTCCATGGCCCTGGGCAGGCCCCTCATGCTGGCCTCCCCAGCTTTGGGTCCTGGCACCCCAGTCCTGTTGGAGGCATGCATGAGGGGCACCCTACGAGATGCCCACACACTCAGCCGCTGACCACAGGGACACGGGAGTTCACAGACGGGGCAGAGAGCCCTGTGGCTGAGGGTCCTTCAGAGCAGGACAAGCCTGGGTCTTGCTGGAACATTCCATCCTCCTGGTGTCAACTGCACTGACCAATCTGCCCTGTCAGTGAGCCCTCAGGCCTGGCTGCCTCTTCCACTGCAGGTCCTGCCACTGGCCCCCCACCCCGTCCAAGGCCAGCAGCCCCCCTGCTCTTGCCCGGCAGCTCTGAGCACTGGGCCCTCCCCAGCTCCCCCTCAGCTGAAGCCTGACAATCCCTATCCTGTCCCCCCTCACCGAGTGGGGACCCTCCTTCTAGGCCTGCCCCTCTGCTGGAAGGGGTGCCTACCTGACTCACCACCACTCCCCATGCCCGGCCGAGCCATTTGCACACAGTAGGTGCTCAGCCAACCCAAGCACTGGGTGAACAGAACAGCACACGGTCCAGTCAGGGCCCCCGTCTCACTCAGAGACCCCTGTCAGCGCCCCTGCCTGGCTCCTGTGTCCCTACCACAAACCCACGAAGGCGGTGCCCTTGTCCTCAGTTTCCCCAGCACGCGGCCAGAGCTGGCACCCGCCACCTTCGCAAACCACACAACACCCAATCCAATCATGCTTCGAGCTCACCGGGGGCTGCCCCCCACTTGGGGACGGCCCCGATGCTGCCAACTTCCAACCGGTGGTGTGTCTCGGGCAAGGGCAGGAGGGGTAGACACGTGCAACCGGGCAAGTCGGTGGGCTGGGGTGAGGGCGCTCTGCTGCCCATCCCAGGCAAACACGTGGTCAGGGGCTGGCAGCAGAGCTGAGACCAGAGGGGAGAGGTTGCCCCGCACAGTGGGCAGCTCCGTGAGGCCCTGAGCAGAGCTGATGGCCAGAGCCCACATGGACCCAAGTGGCCAATAACCCAGCAACAGGGCCCTGGTACATTTGATCCACGACCAGGCTCAGGGTTTGGTGAGCATGGGAGGAGTGGGGGATGGCAAATGACCCTTAAGAATTAAATTTGATTTTCAGTAAAGTCACCATCCAGAATTAACGCCCTGGAGGAGGGCAGGAAGACGGCCAGGCCGTGCCTGTGGTGACCCTGGGAAGCAAAGGTCTCTGGCTGTGAAGGGAGTTTGGGGTGAGGGCTTGGGGGGCCACGCGTCCCTCCTTCAGGGTCTTGTCTCACGGCTATGAGCAATCCAGCTGACCCTCGCTGTGAACCACGGTTATCTTGGAAGCCCATGAAAGATGTGGCTGGATGGGTGGCAGGGAGAGACGCTGGAACCGTCCTTTTCCCAGTGACCAGCAGGGGCCCAGTCCATGGGGACACCAGGAAGAGACGGGGAAGGCCGAGAAGGAATGAGAGTCACCTGGGCCAGGTAGCTGCACCTCCTCCAGGGTCCCCTGGCCACACTGCAACCCAAGCCAGGTCGCAGTTAGGAGGTCAGCAGCTTTGACCCCCACACAGCCCAGTAAAGGGTTACCTCCAGGGGCAGCAAGGCCGCTCCCCTCCTGGGGCCTCAGTTTCTCCATCTCCTGAGTGAGAAGTTGGACTGAGGCTCAGGAATCCTGGAGGGGTCCTTGAGGGGGTGTGAGGATATAGAGGGCCCAGCCCAGGGGGTTATGGGATCTTCCTGATGGCCCCCCACCGAAGCCACCACAGATCTCCTGAGACCCTCCCAGCCAGCAGGGGCGAGACTGCCCAGCCAGGGCCTAGTGCCAAAGAGCCAGGGAGAGGACAGGGGGACTTCCCCTCCCTACAGAGGGAGGCTGTGGGTCGGGGTGGGGTGGGGTGGGGGGAAGGCCGATTTCCACATTGGAAAGGAAGTCCTCCTCCCAGTTGAAGAGCCAGGGTGTGGCAGGGCCCAGGCCCTGCACGGAACACTCTGGGGCTGCCCGTAACTGGGGGCCTCGCCTCCAGCTACTGGTGACATCCCCAAACAGAGGTCTTTACCCCACCCACTGACATAAGCTTCCCCCTCTGCCTGCCCTCCTTTCCTCTCTCCCTCCTCCCCCACCCATGCCTTGCAAGCAGTTGGATGCAAGCTGGCGCTGAGAACGGGGAGTGGGTTCCAGAGCCCCCAGAGCTGTGAGAGAGATATGGGTGGGCTCCCCAGCTTCCCACCTGCAATGAGGTCCCTGAAGGGCTGGAAAGCTAGAGGCACACAGCTCCTTCTGGGTGGCACCCAGGCCGACAGCTGGGGGAGGGCACCCGCTGGCGGGGGCCCACGTCTGGTTGAGCAGATGTCCCCCCAGTACATCGCAGAGAAGGCCAGAGCAGAGGGGCACTGCGAGGGCTGGGCCTGTGGGGCTCAGCCCAGGACTGGGGGCTGTGGCCTCGCCGGGGCTGGGGCGGGGCCGGGATCGGGGCGGGACTCGCAGGGCGCGGGGCGGGGCCGCCATATAAGGGGGCGCGTCCGCGCGTGCGCGCCCGGCGCGTCTGGGTCGTGGAGTCGTCGGTTGCGGTCTCCTGTGCCAATGGGCTCAGTGGCTTAGCGCCCCGGTTCCCGCCGTCCGTGATCGAGCGCCGAGGCCCGCGAGGGGTCGCCGCCGAGGTGAGGGCCCGGGCGGCGCGTGGGTGGGGTCTAGCGGCCCGAATAGGAGCGACGGCTGGCGGGGCGGACCGCCCCGCATCCGGGAGGACCGAAGGGCGCGGGTGGGGAGGAGGCGGCGGGCAGGGCCCGGGGCACGGAGCTGGGGGCGCGCCGGCTGCAGGCAGGGCCGCTTCCCGGAGCCCCAGGCCGGCGGCCCGCTCACAAAGCGCCTTTGTTGTCCCGCGCGGCCTGTTCGGGCTGGTTAGAGCCGCCCGCGCGGAGAGGGCGGTCCCGGAGTTCCGGAGCCCCGCCTCGGCTCGGTAAACAAACCTGACGTCCGCCCCTCCCGAGAACCCACGCGGCTGACCCTGGGGTCCGGGTGGGGAGTGCCCTGCGCGAGAGGCAGCGATGACCGCAGGGGCTCCCCGACCCCCGCGTGCGCAGGTTTCCACCAGCCCACAAGCAAGAGCATGGCAGCCATCCCCTCCAGCGGCTCGCTCGTGGCCACCCACGACTACTACCGGCGTAAGTAAGCCCCTTGCCCGCCCCCCCACCGAGTCTGACCCGGGCTTCCCCACCCAGCTTGTGGTGTCAGCTCCAGTTCCTTGAGAATCCGTATCCGAGTGGGGAGTGAGCGGCTAAGGACCCCTGGCACTGCCTGTGCTGACAGGCAAAGCCCTGTGCTGCCGGCAAAGCCAGCCCTTGGTCCGGTGGGCTGGGGGCTCAGTGCCCTGTGGAGCTGACCTGGCCTCTTCTCTCCAGGCCGCCTGGGCTCCACTTCCGGTAACAGCTCCTGCGGAAGTGCCGAGTACCCCGGGGAAGGCATCCCCCGCCACCCCGGTGAGCGCAGGTCCACCCCTGGCTGTCCCCAGGGACTGACTGGAGGGGGTGGGCAACAGCACCGTGACCTCACTTTGCTTCTCTCAGGTCTCCCCAGAGCTGACCCGGGACACTGGTGGGCCAGCTTCTTTTTCGGGAAGTCCACTCTCCCGTTCATGGCCACAGTGTTGGAGTCCCCAGAGCAGTGAGTC
>NW_020173687.1:547581-552327 GCF_003031525.2 Neophocaena asiaeorientalis asiaeorientalis | reverse complement strand
CTGACCACGTGCTCTCCTCCAGCTCAGAACCAGCCCAGGCCTCCACCGGCATGATCACCTGTGACCCGGCTCGGGAAGCCGTGGGGAAGCAGCAGCCTGGCGGCCAGCCTGGCCAAACCAACTCCAGGCCCCCGTCCTGAGTGGCCACCACCAGCTGCCGGGTGGGCTTCCTCCCCAGGCGCTGGGCTCATCAGAGCCCCCCTCCTTCCCCTCCCTGAGAGTGATCAGGCTGCAGCCAACACAAGCAGTTGGGTTTTTAATATCAAAACAGCAAAACACCAAAAAGGAAGTTGAGAGAACTCCACTCTTTACTATCCAAGCCACATGAGAGCCTCCCCGGCGCCCTCTAACCTGTGCCTTGCACCGAGTAGAAAATAAACAAGCAGCCAGCAGCCACGTGGTGTGTGTGTGAGCTCCATGCCACCCCCACCCCCGCGGGAGAAGTCACCAACCCCTCAAACTTCTCACTTCCTGGGCCCTCCTGGGGTCCCTCCCTAGCGGGCCACCTCTGAGATCTGGCTCCGGTTCACGTGGGCAGACAGCTCCGGTGAGTGTGGAGCCTTGTATCTGAGAAGAGGTGGGGTGCCTTGCTATCCTGGGGAGCCGGGGAGAGCAGGCAGTCCCAGGGCAGCCACTGAGGTCGGGGTCCTCTGAGTAAGCCCGCCTCGGCCCCTGCTGCCGCGGCAGGAGACAGGGTCTCTGGCTTGGGTCCGGAGCCCTCAGACGCGGGGCCTGGCGCCCTCAGACGCGGGCCCGGTGCCCTCGAGGAGGCCATCCTCAACCTGGTGTGGAGCAGCTCACGCGCCCTGCTCTCTCCCACGTGCCTTCCAGTAAGGGCGGCGTCTCCTGTAGCCTCTTGTAAGGCACACTCTGGGCAGGGCCCCCGGCAGCCAAAACTTTAAGGGTGAGGGGAAGGGGGTGTGGGAGGCTCTACGGCGCCCCACCCGGGGCAGCCCAGCTTTGTGCAGAGTCCTACTTGGGAGCTCTGTGTGTGGCTGGGGAGTGCTCTCATCCAATGCTGGCCTCCTGGGGGCAGGCATGGGGGGTAGGCTGGTGGCGTCCACATGCCTCTGGCCGGCAGAGACTGACCGGGGCCTGGGGGTCAGGAGAGGGCAATTCAGTGAGGGAGCGGACAGAGGCTTGGTGTGAGGGCGGGGGCCTAGAGGGGTGGTCTCCACTGGTTAGTGGGCTGGGCTCAGCTGGCCACCCCGCCCCAGCTCCGCTCTTAAGTCACGGGAGTCGGGAGTCCATCCCAAGGCATTTGGGTGGCTCGTGGCCCGCAAAGGCTGCACCTTCTGTCCTGCCCGCCCTCAGTGTGTCCAGGCACAGTTAGCCTGACCCACCCAGTCCTTTCGGTCACAGTGTCCAGACGTGGCCCCCCAGACCCCCCGGGGGCAGCTGCCGTTTGCCGAGGCAGCTGGATAGGAACAGCGGCTGGCCCCGGGGAGAGGCGTCAGTGCCCCTGTTTCCACAGAGGACTGGGGGGTCCACACCCCCTTATATCCAGGTCTCAGGCAAGGCCAGAGGGCAAAGGGAGTGCAGCCAAAGCCTAGGTCCCCACCACGCACGGCCAGGGAAGATCAGCCCTGGTCCTGACAGCTGGTGGGCTTTGGGTCAGGACCAGGGACAGGTCCACTCCCTTAGAAGGAGGGGCGACCTGGCTCCTGGAGCCCCAGGGCAGGTGTTGGCTGTGGAGGTCCCAGCACTTTCCAGGAGCTGGTGTCAGGCGAAGGGGCAGTCCCAGCTCCTGGCTGCACTGGGCAACAGGTGGGCCCAGGGCTGCCCGAGCCCCTTCTCGGGAGTGTCCGGTTGATTCTGGGAGCTGTTGGTACCTTCAGTAAATCCTCAGTAAATCTGGGTCAGCCCACTCCCATGATCCGAGGTTGCTCAGGCCCCTCACGAGGGCTGGCCTGGCCTTCAGGCAGTGGCAAGCAGGCGGCCGACTCAGAGCAGGTTCTCGTACCTTCTGAGGCTGCAGAGCTTTTCCCGCAGCCCTTTGTAGCGGGGCCTCTGCTCGGGGTCCCTGTGCCAGCACGAGAGCATCAGCTTGTGTGTGTGGTGGGTGGGCACTCCAGGGGGCAAGGCATGCGGTAGCCCGCCTCTACCCTCAGGAAGGTATGGACATGCCTGTGGCGGGCCGGACAAGAGGGACTAGGGAGGCCAGTGCCGCCCTCCCTCCTGCAGGAAGCCTTGGGCTGTGCCCTCGCCCTCTGCATCCCTGGCACTCACTTCTAACGCCCTCCCTCTGGACGGTGATGCCTGGAAGGCATCAGGCACCCAGTGAATGGTGCAGGGGCCATGTCCAGGTGACGGCCCCCTCCCGCCCTGCCCGCAGTTGGCAACTCTGGGTGCCCAGTATCTGGACAGGGCATCTGACTGACCCCTGCTGGAAATCTCATGGAGGAGAACCCCGAAGGACCAGGTGTCAGATTTGATGGAGTAATGCCCTCGGGAGAGTGCCTCGGGGGCAGTCCACTTGTAAGGGATGCTGTGGTTGGAAGAGGTAGACGTTCTGTGATCAGACACGCTGGGGGCGGGCCTGGGGGCCGCCTGCACCCTCCCTCCCCACAGCATGGACAGGCTCCGGGAGCCCAGTGCTTGGTGGGCAAGTGTGCGGTCGGGACCCACACTGCGTCAGGGCTCCCTGGGACCCGTGCTGCCGGAGCTGAGCAGGCAGAACCCGCCCCAACAGGCCCGCCCCAGAGGACCAGAGTCGCAAAACCCAGCAGAGAGCTTCCCAGGACAAGGGGCAGAGTTTCTCTAGAAGTGAGCTGCAAGGAGACACCGGGAGGGGCGGTGAGTTAGCAGCCAAGCTGGCGTGACGCTGGGGCCCGCTCGAGGAGCACACTGGAATGGCTGACACTTAGCTCTGGGGCATCACGATTAAAGGAACCCCTCAATTTCTCAGCGTGTGACTGAGAGTCCCGGAGGTGCTGGTATCGCCTGCCTGCTGGGCCAGGCTGAGCATGGAAGCAGGACACTGGGCAAGGGCGAGTGAGGGTTGGGCCCGCTCCCCCCATGCCCTGCCACCTGCGCACCATGCCCTGCTGTGCTGCCCCCAGCCGCTGGGCGCCCGAGCTGGCCCCGTGTAGCTGTCCTCCTGGACTCAGCCAAGTGCCTGCACTGCCCTCCCAGGAGCCTCCTGATCCCGTTAAGACCCAGCTCCGGGGGCTTCCCTGGTGGCGCAGTGGTTAAGAATCTGTCTGCCAATGCAGGGGACACGGGTTCGATCCCTGGTCCGGGAAGATCCCACATGCCGCGGAGCAACTAAGCCCATGTGCCGCAACTACTGAGCCTGCGCTCTAGAGCCCGCGAGCCACAACTACTGAGCCCACGTGCCACAACTACTGAAGCCTGTGCGCCTAGAGCCTGTGCTCTGCAACAAGAGAAGCCACCGCAATGAGAAGCCCGCGCACCGCAATGAAGAGTAGCCCCCACTCGCCCCAACTAGAGGAAGCTTGCATGCAGCAACGAAGACCCAATGCAGCCAAAAATAAAATAATTTTTAAAAAAAGAAGACCCAGCTCGGGCTCCACAGCCCACATCTCACCTGAGGGCGGGAGGCCCACGGGAACCTCCAGCTCCCGGCACCCTCTGCTCTCCGCCCTCCCCTGGCCCTACCTTGATGAGCCTGCCCAGCCCCAAGTCCCCGATTTTGCAGCTGTTGTTTTCCCCCACGAGGATGTTCCTGGCGGCCAGATCCCTGTGGATGTAATTATGCAATTCCAGGTAGCACATGCCCTCGGCCACCTGTGCTGCAATGCCCACCAGCTCCGAGATGGGCAGGGTTTTCTCATCGGAGTCTGCAGAGGCCAGGGGAGGCCAGCGTGAGTGGGGCCAGCCAGGGCCAAGTCCTCTCTGCAGACTCCTGCGCTCAGGGGTGGGGCTGGGACAAAGGGCAGATGGCCTGGTTTAAAATTGGAACTGTGGACCCACTGCAGCCCTTGTGGAGGGCTATTAGGTATCAGAGCTACCACAGTCCATACATACCCTTTGGAATTTCCTTTGGGAATCCACACTGAAGCAATAGGAACGCAAAGACGTATGTACAAAGATGTTCATCACAGCGTTATTTACACGGTTAAAAACCTCAAAAGGTTTCAACAGGCACCTGAGTGGACGTGGCACATCCACGTGGTGGTGCACAGACCGTCAGGATTTCATTTCTGATGAACAATTAGTGATACAGGAAACTGCTTGCAATGATCAAGTGAAAAGCACTGCAAATGTTGCCGTATTAAAATATACCCCCCAGGGTGAGATAGGGAGGGTGGGAGGGAGACGCAAGAAGGAGGAGATATGGGGATATATGTATGCATATGGCTGATTCACTTTGTTATACAGCAGAAACTAACACAGCATTGTGAAGCAATTATACTCCAATAAAGATGTTAAAATAAATAAAGTATACCCCCAGATACACACATGTGCATACTGGGTGTCATGTGTCCTACGGTGCACGTTTCTTCCTGTTTCAGCGTCTCTGAAATTGGGCTGCATCCACGAATTGGCTGCGACCGTCTGGTTTGGGTGTTTAATGAAACACCGGGGCTTGTCACGGATGATGAGGTCTGCGCAGCAACGAGATACGTGGTGTGTGAGCGCGTGTGTGCGCGTGCGTGTGTGTAAGCAAACACCAGAAGGAGGGACTGATGAGTGGCTTTTCTTGTCTTTGTTCTTATCTGTATTTTGTCAAATTCCTGCAATGAACGGATGGTACATTTATCACAAGATATTTTAAATCCT
>NW_020173687.1:545068-547436 GCF_003031525.2 Neophocaena asiaeorientalis asiaeorientalis | reverse complement strand
AGCAGCGGCTCAGGAAATGCAGGCGCCCTCCCCGACGCCCCAGCTCCCAAGCCAGGATGCCAGGGCAGACACAGCCTAGCCCCTGCTGTTCACGCAAGGGTCCGCTGTGCCCACCAGCTGCTCTCCCCACACCCCAGGGACCACAGACACCCCCATGTGGTTTACGCCTGCCCGAGCCAGCTGTGGAGCTGGGACACCCCCTCCCAAGTGTGTTCCCTCGCACCCCTGGGCCCCTGGTTCCTGAAGTGGGCGATCCCAACCTCTGGTGGGTCCCAAGAAGATTTTAATGAACTTTTTCAGATTTCTAGTGATCTACTTATTTTAATGGATTTCCTTCCATTTATATGAAGAATTTAAAATTCCCTTTTAAGATAAATGCATTTAGATAACAGCATGAAAGGAGAACGCCACCCGGACACTGCGGTAGGTGCCACAGGTGATGCAAGTTAGGGCGGCGAGTGGTTGGCAGGGAGGGCGTCAGGGCCCAGGGCTGCTGGGCTGCCCCACCCCCGTGAGTAAAGCCAGAAGTCCCTGGCCTGGAGCCCGCTCACCTCAGATGATCACCTTGATGGCCACTCGGACCTTGTCCTTCCAGAGCCCTTTGAAGACCTCCCCAAAGTAGCCGGAAGCCCAGCTTCCTGCAGAGCGTGAACTCTTCCCGCGGCCTCTCCCAATCGTCACAGTGGGGCAGGGGCTCCAGCGCACGCTGCAGGGACACGGGGCGGGGGCCCCCATCCTCGGGAAGGCAGCCCCTGGTCTTATCCTCAAATGTAGGGCCACGTCCTGCTTGGGAGGGTCCCAGTGTCCGGCACGTGGCCAGGCTCTCCCAGGGACTGCCCCAAGCCTGGCTGACCCCTGCTGTGTCCTGCAAACTAACGCCACCACCACCCCTCCCCCGCACCTGCTCTGGGCCAGCGACACCGGCCTGACTGCCACCCACACAAAACTGCCGTCTGGCTGCTCGCCTGGGCACGTGGCCCGAGCTCCCACCAGCCCAGAGACTCAGGACGCAGCAGGAGCACAGCTGACCTCTAGCTGGCCCAAGGGTGAGAGTGACTGGGCAAAGGAGGACACGTCCCCTGCCCACCGTCCCCCCGCGCCCGGCTCTGTACAACCACGGTTCCCACGTAGCCAGAGTCCCTGGGCTGAGTGTTCCCAGGGGTCCCCCAGCCAGTCAGGGAGTCAGGACCCACACCCACCTCCACCCGAGGGTTTGAGTCCCTGTTGGGGGCAGGGGCCTACCTTTCGGCGGGGCGAGGTCAGCCACAGGCCGTGGGACAGGCTCTGGGCCTCGTGGTGGTCCACGAGCTTGGGTAGGCTGGGGAAGGACACAGCCTCGTTGAGGTGCAACTGGCCGTCCTGCCACCAGATCTTGTAGTGGCAAACGGTCTGCTGGTCCCGCACCGGACGGAGGGGACGCTTGTGAACAGGCGCTGAGAGAGGCCCACTGGCAGGGATGGGGCCAGAGATGGCGGAGGTCCAGGACATGCCTGACCCAGAGCAGGAGGGGAGACTGCTCTGCCGCCCAGCCCCTCTCTGTGGGTGGGCCGCAGGGCTGCGGGCAGCTTCCTCTCACCACTTCCCAGGTGCCAGCCTCCCTCTCAACCTTCAGATAGCACCCCCTTTCCAAATAATCCAACTCTTAAGTTTCAGACCCCTAAATAACGACACAACAGCTACAACTTACAGAGTTAGCGCCCAGGGCGCCCACGCACCCCGTCCCAGGCCTGGACCCAGAGGACATCTGATGGGCGCTTAGCCCGGCAAAGCCTCCTCCCAAGAGTGAGGTTACCGGGAGTGGTGGGCGTGCCCTGGGGGGAGGGGAGCTCAGGGACAAACACCCTATCCTGGAAGGGTCCCCACCACTGACCTGCAAGGGGGTGGAGGCAAGTGGCGTCCTTTGGCTTGAAGAGGCATCCCGGCCCGGGGCTCAGGCCGTGACGTTCCCAGGGAAGGGAGCGAAGCCTCTGGACGGTCTGAGCTGAAACCTGGGGGCGGGCCCGGGGGCTGAGACTCGTTGGTTCCTTCAGTCGGGTCCTGGGGCGGGGAGCGAGCCCCGCGCGACCTGCCCGCAGCCCCTCAGGTTGAGGGCGCCCGACCCCCACGCCCCGGGCTCTCCGCCCACCCCGCCCCCACCCCCCGGGGGGCGGGACGTCACAAAGGCCCGCGGTCCCCATGGCAACCCGCGGAACGCCGCGGCGCAAGGCTGGGCACCCCGGCTCAGCGCACAGTCGGCAGCACTGCTCCGCCTGCTGCAGGACGAAAGGCAAGTGGGCGCGGGGAGGCGGGCTGGGGGGATGCAGGACTAGGGTGGTGTGGCGGCGGTGGGCAGGCGGGCGCGGGTGGGGGTCGGTTGGGGGGAAGTGGG
>NW_020173687.1:512512-545012 GCF_003031525.2 Neophocaena asiaeorientalis asiaeorientalis | reverse complement strand
AGGGGTCTCGGAGGCGAGGAGGGTGTAGGTCTGGGGTAGGAGGGCCAGGACAGAGGCTTCTTTGGAGGAGTTCACCAGCAGCCCCTCTGCCTTTTCCACCTGAGAGACGGTGGGCATCTGGAAACACCTCGGACCCGGACCTGTAGCCAGGTCTGGAGCTAGAGTTCCCTCCAGAAGCAGCTTGAATCTGCCCCAGGCTCCGGCCACCGCAGGACTTAGGGCAGGAGTCCTGGGTCCTGGTCTCAGTTGCACCTCAGCCCAGATACCCTGTCTGCAGTGTTCAGGACCGGGGTCTGCCACCTCTGCCCCAGGAAGGTCAAGGCCTGGCGTTCGGTGGGGGAGACCACCTTGGGTCCCAGCCTCACTCTGCCCCTTAGCAGAGCAGCCTTGGGTCACTCAGCCTCTCAACTCCCATTTGGATTTCGTCCAGCCCTTGAAGCCACTGAGTCTGTCTCACTGCCCTTGGGGGTGGCTGGGACCTGGGACAGCAGCCGGGGATGCTGGTCCCTTCTGCAAGGAGCCCCAGCCCTGTGGTCAGGGCCTGCCAGCCTGGGAGCACAGCTATGCCCAGCTGTGGGGTGCACTGGCCCCTCCCACAGACACCCAGAGCTGGGAACCCAGGTTGGGGACGGGTGCAGAAGGACACTCAGGCTCCGGGGTCTACGGTGGGCTAGAAGCCTGGACTGAGAGCAAGCTACGAACTGTTCTAGCTTCAGGCACCCCACCTGTGAGGCAGGGTGACCATTCAGGGGCTTTTCTCATGGACTCAGTGAGCTCATGGAGGTCCTGAGGCCCCAGGACACAGCAGGGCTCGGTAACCAGGAACTGGCACGTTTACTTCTCAGAGCTGAGGCCGGCAGCCACCCTGCCTCCTGGGCCTGGCCCCGGTCATCTGCTCTGCACCTGTAGTGGGGTGTGGAAGGTGTGCGGGACAGTGGTGTCCCCAGCTGGGGTCTGGTGCTGTTCAGACAGGATCACACCGAATCCTGTCTACAGCTCCGGGGAGCAGCGTGACCCCCTTTCAGACACGGCCGCAAAGCTGGGCAGTGGCTGGGCTTTCCGCACGGGCCGCCCTGGCCCAGAGTCCCCGCCCGTCTCAGCCCTGCCCTGTGTCATCACAAACAACCATCAGTAGTGTGTCGTGTTGGCCCCGCGGTGTCCGCTTTTATCTAGACCTGCAGCCTGCTCACCTGGCCCTCCAAGCAGCCTCTTTCCAGAGAGACGAGCCCTCCCCACAAAGTCCTCCCCGCGCCCCCCAGCAGGCTAGAGGGCCCAGCGTGGGGGCCAGTGGGCCTGGAGTAACCCCCACACAAACACTGCCCCGAGTGAGCCCCTGGGTGGGCGGCAGAGGCCGGTCTGACCGTCCCGCTCACACCGGCCCCTCCACCCGCCGCTCCCAGACCGTGAACTTGCAGGTGACAGGCCTGGACCCAGACAGAATGAAGCTGGACAGCCCTCCGTGCCTCCTGGACCAGGAGGAGGTGGGGGAGGCCGGAGATCGGCAGCTGCTAGAGCCCGAGACGTGGCGGACCTACGCGGAGCGCCGTAACACTCTGCGCAAGTTCCTGACCGTGGACCTGAGCCCCCAGCTGCTCGAGCGCCACCACGCCCGCGTGGAGCTCCTCAGGAAGTGCTCCTTCTACATCGAGATCCTCCCCAAGCACCTGGCGCTGGGCGACCAGAACCCGCGGGTGCTGCCCACCACGTTCCAGTTCATCGAGCCCCAGAAGTTCCAGCGCATGAAGAAGGTGGGCGCGACCCAGGCCAAGATCCAGCTCCTGCTGCTAGGGGAGCTGCTGGAGCAGCTGGGCCGCGGCCGCTCTGAGCTGGACGCCCTGCTCGAGTCACCGGACCCTCAGCCCTTCCTGGCGGGCTGGGGGCTCGTGGAGCAGCGGCTGGCAGACCTGTCGGACGTCATGGACAGCTTCCTGGCCACGATGGTGCCAGGGCGTCTGCACATCAAACACCGCCTGGTGTCTGACATCAACGCCACCAAGATCCCCAACCTCCAGGTCACGCTGAGCGCCAAGACGCCCGTCACGTTTGACCGCGAGGAGTCAGTGGCCCACCAGGACTGGGCCAGCCTGCGCTGGTCTGTCACGCTCCAGCCGGCCGCGCCAGAGCAGTTTGAGCTGCGCTACAAGCTGCTGGACCCACAGACACAGCAGGAGCACGTGCGGTATAGCATCACCCCCGTGGCCGCCTACGCCTTCGACGTCCCAAACCTGCTGCCCAACCGCTCCTACGAGTTCACCATCAAGAGGGTGGAGGGCTACACGCTGGTGTACGAGCCCTGGCTGGACAGCCTCACCCTGCAGACCGGGCCGAGGGCCCTTGAAGGGCCCGCCCCCCGGAGGCTGGGCAAGCTAGGCCCGGCCCTGACCACACCTTCCTAGAAATGGTTTTTTAATACTTACGCACTAATAAAGAGGAGTATAAACACGCATAGGCAATTGAAGAAACAAACCTGCTTGCTTATTAAAGGAGGTGGCGGCCACGTGAGCGTTTTTCCTGACTCAGCCCAGCCCACCCACAAGTCCCTGCCCCCCCAGCTCCTGCTTCCTTTTCTAGGGGGTGCCCCAGGCTGGCCTTTCCAGGACACTGACCCCTGGAGCAAGAAGCCTCGGCCCTGGCACGTAGCTGCCACTGCCAATGAGGAGAGCTGCTCCAAGGCTCTGCCAGGTGGCAGCCCCAGCCCCTCCCCCATCCCCATCACAACCACCAGCTGTGACACCTGGGCACAGGCTCTGGCCACCTTTCCTGCCTCTTACGCTGGGACTCCTCCAGGGAGGGCAATACCCCCAGGTCCTGCGCGGACCCCAGTGGGGGCAGTCGCCACCTGTAGGCACAGATAGGCCCAGTACTGTCAGCCCCAGCTTCATCGAGGCCAGGGGCCCAAGGCCAAAAGGACATTTTGTTATTATTTTTTAATGAAAATAAAAGTACTCTCTTCTCCCCAAAAGAAGCTGAAGAACCCCCATTGTGAGGTGGGTTAGGGTCCTAGCAAGGGAGCCTGGTAGGGTAACCCCCCCAGACCCACACAAATGCATACCTCCTGTTGGCGGGGGGGGGGCCTCCCTGCAGCCCATCGCCCCTCCCCACCCGCTCCTGGTGTCCAGCCCCAGACGGGCGACCTAGAGAGTCTGTCCTTGCCCGCCAGTGTGCCCCCAGCTCGGCCAGCAGCCCGCTCACTTCCTGAAGGCGACGCAGTCATCGGCATCTACCTGCTCCAGCAGCTTGGCCCTTCGGGTCCAGGAGGGACAGCACCGTGTACCTTGGCTACGGCCGAGGAGGACTGTCCACGGGAAAAGGCCAGAGCCGCCCTCAGTACACTGCCAACCAGCTTTCCGTACGCACACAGTGATGGTCACTAGGACAGCAGGCCCCTGAGAAGATAAGGTGTGGCCGGGGCCAGGGGTCAGGAACAGGGCCCCTCCCCCACTGAGAAGCGGTTTGGTGAGGCGGGGACCTTAACTGGGTCAGAAAGGCCCAGCACCACGCACCCCAGCTATGGCCAGTGTCCTCTGCAGGGTTGGTATGGTCTCAGCCTGCAGCTCCCCTCCCAGGCCTCTCCAGCCACCTGCGTGCTGCTGTATGCCACCCAGAGGGTCCAGCCACACTGTCATGCTATCTGTGGCATCGTGTGGCTATGAGGGGCTCCCTCCTGGATGTCCTGCAGATGGAGTTGTCCCACGGCTCCCGGGGGTCCCGGGCGGAGTCATTGTGCTTTTGCTCCAAGGAAATGTCCGGAGCAGCAGAGACTGGGGCATGGCAGAGACAAGTCTGGGGAGGGGAGAAGGGCAGGAGAGGCGAGGGGACCAGAGATGTGGGTCTGTGCTGGGTCACACTGATCCAGAGACCCGCACGCTGGGGTGAGGGCTCGCCAAGGGAGCTGCCCGTGGGTGCTGGGGCCTGGCACGCCGTCCGAGGAACTTCGGGGTCGGCGCTTCCCTCCCCTGGCCCCGCCTCGCGACCTCCCCGGGTAAGGCGGTGCCACCGCAGGTACCCGGCTGCAGACGGCTCCGAAGCGCCCTCCCGGTGTGGCCGTGGAGGCCGGGGCACAGGTCCGCGTCCGCCCCACCCCATCGTGCCCGCGGCTTTATGCCTCGCTGGCCTCTCTCTCATCTGGACTCGTTCGCTGCCTGGCACACACGGCCGCAGGCTTCAAATCGCGCCCGAGACTTAAAAGCTTGGCCCTCACTGCGACGAGGCCCCGCCCTCCGCCCTGCCCTCGGCCCCACCTCGCAGCTGTCTGACCGCGGTCCAGCCGGGGCTTCAACACCTCTTCCTCCCGGAAGCCCTCCCTGACTCCAGGTTGATGACAGCCTGGCTCCCTGCCTCGGGGCATCTGCTCCTTCTCTGTTCTGGCGCTTTTCCGGGAGACCCTAGAATTCCGCATGCCTTTGTGGCTGCCCTAGAAGAGAAGTGCCCTTTGGAGCAGGGCCCCCCGGGCTGTCGCCACTGCACAGAGGCCATGGGGAAGTGGAATTGCACTGAGAGCGGTTTCCAAGGTCAGAGCTGCCTCGGGAAGGGCTGGGGTCGGGGGCAGAGGTTTCCACAGAAGGCAGGACAAAAATGCACCCTGAGGGGCAGGTGAAGGTCCTCAATCCTGCAAAGAAATGCACACCCGGTCAGGTTGTCCCAAAGGCCCTGACCTGGGAGCAGGCCTGAGGGTGTGAGGGGGGCTGCAGAAATCTGGGTGGAGCACATGACAGCCACCTGGGGCACCTCCATCACAGCCCTGCACCCCCGCAGGGGTCTTGTCATCTGGTTCCCCTCTCAGGGCACCAGCCCCTGAAGGACACAGGGCTGTGGGTCTGAGTCAGACGGGGCAGTGGTGGCAGAGAAAAGGCCACCTTTTCCAGGGAGGCCTCCTTGAGTGTGGGCTGAGGACCCTGTTCCAGTAAAAGACACTGGCTTTTGGTGTATTTTTTTTTAAATGGGACTTCCCTGGTGGCGCAGTGGTTAAGAATCCACCTGCCAGTGCAGGTGACACGGGTTCGATCCCTGGTCCGGGAAGATCCCACATGCCGCGGAGCAGCTAAGCCCATGCGCCACAGCTACTGAGCCTGCGCTCTAGAGCCCGCGAGCCACAGCTATTGAGCCTGCGTGCCACAACTACTGAAGCCCACGTGCCTAGAGCCCGTGCTCCGCAACAAGAGAAGCCACCGCAATGAGAAGCCCGCACACCGCAATGAAGAGCAGCCCCCGCTCGCCGCAACTAGAGAAAGCCTGCACACGGCAATGAAGACCGAACGCAGCCAAAAATAAGCAAATAAATAAACTAAAAAAAAAAAAAAATGAAGTGAGCCCCACAGACGGCACCCCGTGTGGGTAGGGACGGCCAGAGACCCAGGAGCAGCCCTGACACGACTCCCTTTCTGACCCCAAACCTTCCCAGGGACACCAGGTCTCGTGCTGGGCCAGGACCCCCCCACCCCCAAGATGCTCCCTGTCACCAATGTCCCAGCACCGCAGATCAGCAGGGAGGGTGGGATCACAGACCCTACCTCCTTTCTCCCAAGTTTGCGCACCAGGTGCGGCCTGGCCTGCTCCCAGCCCTGGAGAAGCCAAGACAAGGAGGTGGTGACTGTGTCTGGCCGCGCCAGCTCCGTGATCCCTGCTCAGTCAGGCGGGTGCAGGCGGCTGGGAGGTGGCCGGCAATGAGCACTGAAAGCACGTGGGATCCTGCTGAGAGGGGCCCCCCCAGGCAGCAGCAGCAGAGGGCTCTCCCTCGTTGTCCTGGCAGCCTGAGGGTGGTGGGCGGATGGGGTCTCCAGGAAGACACGACGGCCCCCCGGGACCTGCAGGAGGCAGGCAGCACCAGACCGCGCTGGGTCTCACGGGTGTCCAGGGGTCCACTCCAGAGCGGGCAGCAGCAGTGCGGGAGGAGCTGGTCTCCTGTCAGTGGGGGGAGGGTCCGTGGAGGCCCCCACCGAGTGTCCCTTCGCCCCGGGGAGCAGCCCCAGCCCTCCCCCACCTAGCAGCGCTTACCGATGACGCAGAGCGCCTCCTGGGCCCAGGAACTTTTCAGCCAGCTCCTCGTGCCACGGGTCCAGGCCGCTCTCCAGGCAGGCGCAGACGGTGCTCACCAGGGCGTCGCGCCGCTCGCTCCCCGGTGGGGGCTGGGGGGCGTGGTGAGGCCCCTGCTGCCGCCAGCCTCACCCTGTCTCTGGGTGGCGGAGCACACGGTCACGCCGGTGACACCAGCTTCCTCGAGTCTCTTTCTGATCTCCGACACCTGGGCATGGTAGGGCTCGAGGATGGCGATGTCCTCGGGGTCCACTGTCCCTCTCAGGGTCAGCTGTTTGGTGATGCAGACCTGAGGGACCAGGGGGTGCGGGTGAAGCCAGCCCTGGTGCCTGTCACGCCCTGGGCTCCTTCGACGCCTCTGCCTCCCCCGCCAGGGAGCCCTCCCTGTGCGAAGGGGAACAGGGAAGGTCCGGCCGTGACACCACAACTGCCGCCTGCTCTTGTTGGCCTTGGAATCCTTGCCCCCTTGGTCCGTCAACACCAGCAGGCTGTCCTCAGGGCTCCGCACATCGCCAAAGATGACAGAGCAGCCCTCCTTGTTCAAGTGGCCCGGGATGCTGGGCGGCTGCCTCAGGCCCTGCCACGTCTTTAATTTCTTTTTGTAGAACTCCACAGAAGGGAAAGCACAGACGCCCTCGTGCTGTAAGGCAAGTACGTGAGCCAGGGTCCAGCTGCTCACCATGCAGTACTGCGTGTCCGGTGGGAGGGCGCCCCTGTGCTCCCTCTCGAACAGAGACCCGTCCAGGCCCAGGTTTTGCAGCTGCTCATTCTTGACCACAGGCCGCAGCTGCCGTGGTCCCCAAGAAGAACCACCTGGAGAGACAGGCAGGCATGGTCCTGACCCCCACGGCCATCACCGCCCCACCATGAAGCTGCACCCCGGGCGGGAGGCCACACCCGGTGACATCTGCCCAAGCACCGAGCTCACTGCTCGCCTCACTCACTTTAGCCTGTGAGAAGCTCACCAGCAGGATGAGGGTCTTGGGCTCAGTGGCCGTGCCCGCCTCGTCCATGAGGATCTGCCGGACGTCCAGGTCCTTGAGGCCGGCGGAGGCTGCACGCGACATGGGGCACGTGGCCCGAGAAGCAGGCCCCTGGCTGATCTACGTGCTCCAGTCAAAGGCCGAGGCCAGGCGCCACGGTCCACAGCTGCAGGGCCGGCGCCAGGAGCCCACACTGCAGGGTGGCACTGAGCCGCAGCTGCAGCCTATCCCCGTTGCCCAGCTCCTTCTGGCGCGCCTGACCCGGCTCCCGAGGCCTGGGCTCCGTGGCGCCCTGCTCCTGAACCGGGCAGCTTCCTCGGGCAGGCGCTGCTCCTTCGCTAGCTTACAAGGCAGCATCCACGGGACGTGTGTGGGCATCAAGCAGGGTGCCAGGCAGCAGGGGGCACGGCCCAGCCACCTGCGCCGAGTAAATGCGGCACCGCCGCCACATAAGCCGCAGCCCCGGGCAGCTCCCCAGGCCGTGGGCGTGCTCGGCCAGCTGCGGGCAGTGGTAGTGGACGGGGCAGGGGTCCGGTCCCACAGGGCCCTGAGCCTGTAGCGGTTGGGTGCAAGCTGCCACCTCGCAGGCGTGACCTTTGCTGTGGACTCGTCATCCACCAGGAATGCGGCCACCAGGCTGGTGAACTAGACCCTGCACTCCCTGCCCATGACGTGGGCCGCGCGGAAGCCGAGCGGGCTGTCCTCGTCCGCTGCTTGTAACGGCAGCTGTCCTGCAGACGGCACTGACACAGCACTGGGCGAAGTGGCACGTGGCTGCCATGCAGGCGTCCACGGAGTCCAGGCAGGCCTCCTCTTAGGACGGCTGGTGGTCAGAGCGGATCACGGAGGGCGCAAAGGGCAGACTCTTGAGCCGGTCGCTGTCCTTCTCCACCGTCAGGAACAGGGAGGTGGTCAAGTGGTCCCGGCCCAGCAGGAGGCTCAGCTCTTCCCGGCAGAGGCTGGTGGCAGCACGTGCACCGGCTCCCGGTCAGGGGCGTAGAGTGTGCCGCCCCGCCTACCGGCCTCCACGTCTAGTGCCCCATCCCGGGGCACACAGCTGGCTCCGTCGACGATGTGCACGGCCACCTCGTACGTGGGGCCCAGGCCCCGGACGCTAAGGGCGCGTCGTCCAGGTTGCAGGTGCCCTGGGCGTCCACGGTGAAGATCAGGAAACGCCGGCACTCCTCCCAGCAGCTGGGCACCCGGCTTAGCTCCGCGTGGCAATCTGCAGCGCCTCGGAGACCAAGGCTGGGTCGGATGAGGCTCCCCACTTCAGCCCATGTTCCAGCTCTGGAATTCGGAGACTCTGCTCCCAGGTGGTGGCCTTGGGCAGCACCTTCAGGACGCCGCCCAGCAGGTAGTAGAAGCACTGCCGCCACAGGCCTACGCGCTCAGAAGAGCCAGCGGCGCCGGGCCTCCGCCGAGACCTGCTCCTACCCCACGTGCTGCCCGTGGCCCTGCAGGAGGCGGTAGACGGGCACCCGCAGCGGGTCCTTCAGCCCAGGCACAAAGGTCTTGGTCACAGAGCCATCGCCGGGGGTCACGACGCGGGGTCCCACTCGTCCACGCAGCACACAAAGGCCAGCTGGCGGCAGCCCCTCCAGAACACGCTCACCACGTGGCCCAGCGGCTCTGTGAAACCCTCACTGTGGACCTTCACCCGCACCTCGTCCCCCGCGAAGGCCATCCCGTGGTGCAGGCGGCCCTTGACCTGGATGGGGCCGTGGTGCTCATCGCCCGGTGGGATGGCGGTCCCCCGCTCGAAGGTCTCCTGCTGCAAAGTGCAGCGGTGGTACCGCGTGCGATGCCCGCGAAGCAGTTCTGCAGTGTGGCCCGTTGCAGGTTCACATACTGCTGCATCGGCCAGGGGGACAAGGGCCTGGCGAAGGTGTCCAGCAGCCCGTCCTCCCAGACGGCCACGGTCACACTCCGGGTCCCATCCAGGAGCTCCCGCAGGGTGGAGCTGTCGGCGCAGGGCTCCCCCGCCCCTCCTCTGGGATGGGGTCCCCGGCCCCCGCTGCCACAGAGCTCTCTGCTCGTTGGGCCCAGTGCTGCCTCTGGACCAGGCTCTGCTCCACCCGCCCCAGAGACAGGGCCCCGGGGCGGATGCTGCGATGCTCTACACACGCACCGAGGAAGCTCGTCCAGAGCTGGCTGCAGGCCCCGAGGGAGCGGAGGGCCACGGCGTCACCCACGGCCACCACCTGGGACTGGGCACGGGTGACGCTGTTGAGCATGGGAGCGTCCATGAAGAGCTCCAGGACAGGTGCCCCCGGGCTCAGCAGAGGCTCCGGTGGGCGTGTACCATGGTCAGCACCACCACCCAGAAGGGTGGGTGCCCACTTCCCCAGCACCAAGCACCCATCTGGCAGGATCTCCAAGCTGCACACAGAGACCCGGCCCAGGTTCCTCTTCCTCAGCTCCTGCCTCAGCGTGCCCACCTGGGCACACACGGCCAGGTCAGCAGGCCCGGGTGAGCTCTCAATGTGCAGTGAGGGGCCCCAAAAGGACAGCGGCCCCGACGAAAATGGGATCCTGGCCCCCACGCCCTGGGAGGTGAATCCCTCAGCCCCTTGTACAGAAGAGGAAACTGAGACCGAGGAGGCCCAGCCTGGGGGCACACAGGTCCACCAGGCCATGGGGCGGGGAGGCGGTGCCCTGTCCTCTGCCAAGCTTCCCCACTGGGAGTGGGGGAGGGAGGCTCTCCCGGGCATCCGGGGCTACCTGGGCACTGCCTACCTGAGCACCGTGGGACACAGCGCAGATGGCCCTCTGCTCCCGGGCGCCCCAGCAGTGGAGCCAGGTGTCACAGACCTCTTGCACCTTCTCAATGACCTGCACGACCTCGGCCGTGCTCAGCCAAGTTGTCATAGACATGTCGTGCTCCGGGCTGCCCGCCACGTGGCAGAAGGTGAGAGGTTAGTGTTGGGGGTGGTGCAGGATCTTGCCACTGGCGTGGACGGGGCTGCCCCTGGCCACGTAGAAGTGGCGGGAGACAAAGCTGACGATGACCTCGGTGCAGCGGTAGTTCCCGTGCAAAGTGGCATGGCCCCTCTCGGCAGCCATGTGCGTCTCCTCTCGGCAGTCCTTGGTCAGGCAACAGTAGCGCAGCGTGGCCGCGTCTGTCTGGCTCAGTGGGCAGCCCGTGTCCATCACCCAGAGTGGAGTGGCCTTGGGGTGACCGCTGCCGACATGGCTGTGGAAATGCTAGGCAATATAGATGTCTGCTGCCACGCGGGGGGCAGGGAGAAGAAAGGCCATGAGGGCCTCAGCAGCTGTCTGCTGAAGCACCTACTGTGCGTCCAGCCCTGAATTCAAATGGACACCAGAATTCAAGCGAGGCGGTCAGACCCCTCCCTGCACTGGCCCCCACGGGGCTCAAATGTCAGCAGTGGGGACAGACCCAGAGAAACAGGAAGGTCGGAGCCTGAGGAGAAATGGGCAATAGCAGGGCATCGGGGTGGTGGGGGAGGACGTGAGGGAGGAAGAGAAGGGCACAGTGGGGGCCAGGCAGCTGGGGATAACCCTGAGCCATGGGGGAGCAGCAGCCAAGGCCTCGCCCCCCAGCCCCTCAGGCGCCCAGGACCCGCACACCCGGAGGACATGCCGGAGCCCTGCCCCACTCGGACCCCTGGGCCCCCAGGCCTGCTGGGACTCAGCCCCGGGCAGAGACGGGGAGACCCTAAGCCTGAGCAGCTGCCAGTGTCGGAGAACTGAGATGCTTTTGGCCAAATGGAACCTCACAGTAAAGTGAAGAATCTGTTTCTTCAAAAAACACCCAAGTCTCGCCCCAGGAAATGCTGGGCGGGCCAAGCCACACCCCTGCCCACCACCCTGCCTGGCCCAGGGCCTCTGTGGAGGCACCCACGGCCCAAATGGAGACCGGGCAATGGGGCTGAAGCGCAGATGTCCCCTGTCCTCAGGCCAGCACTGACAACTGTCGGGGGCGTCCCGAGGATGAGTGACTGGGACCGGCCCCAGGGGCTGTGCTGCCCCCCCCGGCCCAGCCCCCATCCTCTGATGTGCTGGAACCAGCCGCCCAGGCCTCCAGTGACCCCAGGAACAAGCAAGAGCCCCAGACCCCAGGTGCCCCTCTTGTCCTGGGGTGAGGCCATCACAGCCGCGTGTGCCCGGCCCAGCGAACAGGTGGTGGGCGTGCCTGAGTGGCTCTGGCTCACCTGTTAGTGTGCGTACAGATGAGCACCTTGGTGTGGGGCTGGCGGGCGACCTCCAGGGAGGCCATGGCCAGTGTGTAGGTCCCGCCTGTGCCACAGGGGCCGCAGATCAGCGGCGGGGCGGTGGGCTGCGTGCCCCCTGCGCTGGTCCCTGTGACGACCGCCACGGGCAGCTTCTGCCTGCTGCTGCCGGGCGGAGGGCAGGGCACAGGGCAACGGCCTGGTGCCAGTGAGGGAGGGCCAGTGGGTCCATCTGGAACTGTACTTCTAAGATCCGCCTGGTCTCGGGCTGCAGCCCCAGGGATGCGCAGTAGTGGGCGGGCGGCAGCAGCCACAGCGTCCGCTCTGAGCTGGCCCGGGTCTCCACGGGCGCCTCAAGCACTCCGAGGTCAGGTGCAGGCACGGGGGCCACGAGGGCTGTGCTGACCACTCAGCTCAGCAGAAAGCCCTTGTCCGTGTCTGGCACCAGGGAGGGGATGGGCACCTGCGCGTACAGCGCTCCCGGTGGCGGGAAGAGGATGCCCAGGGCTGGCGTCTCCAGCACCGTCTTCAGGGATACCGGCCTGAAGGTTCGGCCTGGTGGGGAGGTCACGGGTCAGCTGACCAGAGCCGCGGCCCGGCCGGCCCCTCCACGCCCCCACCTGCTCGCCTGCCCCTACCACTTGGCCACCAGCTGCTCAGAGCCGCCTCCTCCTCGTAGAGACACTGGTGCAGCCTCTGCCGATAGCTGGCGGCGGAGATGGGCCCAGGTCAAGGCCGCCAGGACAGAGCTCCAGGCCCAGAGCAGGCACCTTGTACGTGGCCATCAGGGCTGCCTGCTTGGCCGTCCTCTCCACACCAGGCCCCACGTGGCCGTTGCCAGTGTGCCAGCCCCTCGGGAAGGCCAGGCGTCCCCCAGAGCCCCCAGGAGTGCACCTCGCCCAGCTGCAGCTCCAGCTTCCTCAGCAGCACTGCCCAGTGGCTGAAGTGGAAGACCACCCACTGCTGGACGGCGCCGAAGCAAGAGCTCTGCACACGCACCGCAACCCGGAACTGGGCTGGGGAGCTGGGCGTGCAGAAGCACTTCCCCAGCATGAAGACCTGGCCCGGAGAGGGGCTGGGGGCCACCCGTGAGAAGTCTGCTCCCGGCGCCTGCTTGAGCAGGGCCACGTGTAGCACGGGTGCCTGGGGGAGAAGACGATGGTGAGGTGACCCCTGGACCCTGTCCCAGCCGTCAGGGCCCAGGTTGGTGCACAGAACACTCCCTTCCCTCCTGCTTCCGGGCTGTGACACCAGCAGGGTCCTTGGCCTCTTTGAACCTCTGAACCTCGGGGCTCCCTCTGCAAAATGGGGTCACTGAGCCCCTGTGGACGCTGAGCGAGGTGATGGTGCTGTGTGGGGCCCTCAGGGTGACCAGCCTGGCCCCTCCTTCTCTGCACCAGACACCCCCCAGAATCACCCCGCAGGGCAGCCTAATCACAGCCTCAGGAGAGGCTACTGCAGAGCCCAGACCCCAGCTGACCCACCCCTGGCCGTGCTGACCCCTCACCTCAGAGTGGATAGTGAAGGTCCAGGCGTGCCGAGTTTGCTTCTCCTGGGCCTGATGCGCCAGGGGCTGGTTGCAGTGCATAGATACGCCTTCAGCGGTCTCAGCCAGCTGCGCGGGGGAGCCTGGCCCCAGCCCTGCCCCCAGCCACTCTCTCAGCCTCCACTTACCACCAGGACCTCACTGCGGCTCCGCTGGTATTCGGCCAGCGGCCGGGCCTGGTAAGGCACCAGCCCCTCCCGCCAGGCTGTGCTCCCTCAACGCCACCGTCCCGGTGCGCTGGGTCCACTCCTGCAGCTCCCGTTCTGAATGTGCCTTGGTGCACACGTCCCCGAACTCACGGAGGTTGGGCCTGGGGGGCGGGGTAGGGGGGCAAGAATAAATTCTGCAAGACAGCGCCTGGCACAGGCGGCTTCCCTAGACCTCCCTTCCCCACCCCTCAGAGGCTGGGGAGGTGCTGGCCACACAGAGGGGACAGGGAACCCTGGTTCAAGCTGAAGGTGGGTGCATCCCACCGCCCCATCCTCACCTCGGGCAGAGCTCCAGCGTGGAAAGCCCAGTAGGCAGGCTGCAGCACTTCCAGGGCACTGTCATGTCTAAGGCCAGCATCTGTGTATGCTCTAGGGAGGAGCAGCGGTTCTCGAAGGCCTCCCTGGAGCCGCAGGTGGCCCGGCAGGTGGGGCAGCACAGCTGGACTCCGGGGGGCTGGCCGTGGGGGTCTGTGTGCTCGTCCCCAGTGAGGGCACGCGGCGTGAGCAGCTCCTTGTGATGGAGACTCAGCTCTTCAGCCTCCCACACGGCCATCTCCACGGCGCGGTGGTTGCCCCCGCATCAGGACGCCCCCTGCCCGCACGGCCACCCTCGCCCCACAGACTTGCGGAAGGCCAGCGGCTGGCCATGCGGGAGACGTGGCCACACCTCCACACCTTGCGGCTTCCGGCGGCCCTGGTGCTCACGAGGGAAAGGAGAGAGGGGCAGGCTCCGTGCCTGGGGCAGCCGCCCCGGGAGCCCACAGGGCTGAGGCGTGGCAGACGGCGCTGGAAGCGTGTAGAGCAGAGCTGGAGGAAGCGACCCCCATCTCCGCGTGGATGGCCTCAGCCAGGCGCGCAGCTCACCCCGGGCCCCGCTGCCCCGCACCCGGGTCTTCAGCCTCAGACAGCTGCCGCAGTGCTCACAGTCAAAGGTCCAGACCAGCGCCTCCTCGGGGCTCCTGGCAAAGGGGTGCTGGTTGTGATGGCGCCGGCAGCCGAGCCCCAGCTGCAGGAGCGGCAGACCTGGCCGCGTGAGCCGCGGGATCGTGGGCAGGCGGTCTGCCTCACACCGCACCCTGCTCCTGGCGGCTGGCTTCAGGCGGGCCAGCAGGATATCTTGCAGCAGCTGTGCTCCAGCCTGCTCAGGAGCTAAGTCTTTTCCATCAAGCCACTGGGTGCAGCGGAAGCAGCCCAGACACAGGTCCACCTGGGCACGCAGGCCAGCCAGAGATAGCTCCTCGGCAGCTTTGCGACCCTGGCAATGCCATCTCTGATGCTGGCCTGGCTCTGTGGGGTGGTATCTGAGGCTCAGCTGGTCCTCTGCACTGTTCACCTGCGATGAGAAATCTGGGACAAGAGGACCGAGGGGCCGTGCACGCCGGGCAGGGGCTCGGACACACTCTGCCTCTCCCACGGGCAAGGGAACTGACGGCGACACAAAGGTGATGTTTTAAAAGGAAATGGAGCGTCAGCCCTGAGTCAGAGAACCCACCGCTCCAAAGTGAAAACTTGAGCCCACCTCCAGCAGGGGACCAGCGGTGCGAACCCAGCCCGGGTTGATGGCCATAAACAGGGGTGGCTGGAGCCAGGTCAGGACCAGAGTCCAGAGATTACTGACTCTCCCCTGAGCGATTGTGCCCCCGGGTGACTCAAACGTCTGAGTGTGGAAATTACCTCATGCCCCCCACTCCACCGCCCCCTCCCCCAGTACCAGGGCCGCCCCCAGACCACAGCGGTCTCTCCGCCCCTGGGGTCGCCCCGCCATCCCTCCGCTGGTCCACGGTGGGAGAGCCCCTGGGTCTCTGTGCAGAATTCCAGTCAGGCCCCGCGGGGGTCGCCGGAGGGCAGGGAGAGTGTGATCCTGGGCAGTTTGCTAAAAGGGCTGCAGGTTTGTGGGGAGAGAAACCCAGAAAAACAGAGCATGTGGAAAGGTGCTCCCAGCAGAGCTGGTGGGCGGCCCCCACCCAGGAAGGGGCCCTTTCCTCAACGGCACCAGCCAGCCTGGGTGGGAGGGGACCTGCCCTCTAACCCGGGGAGACTCTGAGGTTATATCTACCCCCCTAAAATCCACCAAAGATGTCTGGCCTGTGCCAGGCATCACCCACCATTACTTGCCGTGACCTCATCCAGCCTCACCTCCTAGATCGTAGAGCTGCCTGGACAAGGGGAGGGCCAGCCGTGCAACCAGCAGATACGGGGACGTGTCAGGGACCCCGTGCTCCTCCTGGCTCTCCTGGGAGACGCCGGAGTCAGACGCATCTCCCAGCTCCACCACAGAGACCCCCAGACTGTGCCACCAGTTAGCCACTCCCACCGTGCGGTAATAGGCAGTGAGACGACGTGGTTATGACTGTTTTAAGCCACCACCTTTTGGGGTGCTGTCTTGCACAGCAACAGATGACTGATATTCCAACACCCACCCTCCCACAGAAAGCCCATCCACGTCCACCCATGTGGGCGTCCTGCTGGGAGGGGCGGCAATGGAAGATTCCCGGTAAGTCAGGAAGTTGGCCGAGTGCCATGAATTGTCATGTCAGGAACCTCAACGTATACAAAACATCCAGCTCCAGGAAAACATTCCAAACGTAACAGCAGAAACAGAAGACCCCTGGGTGAGCCTAACGGTAAATACGCAAGAGAACTGCAGGTTCCCGAGAGCCGCAATAGAACGCCTCTGACCCTGGGATGGATAAAGGGATGCAACACGACTGCTGCTGTCGACCCTTCCTAAATGGACCTAAGAGTTTAATGCAGTTCCCGTAAAAATGCTCAGACGAATTAGAGGGCAGATAAGCTGATTTTATTTTATTTTCTTATTTTTATCTTTTTAGCGTTTATTTATTTATTTGGCTGCTCTGGGTCTTAGTTGCGGCGTGCATGTGGGATCCAGTTCCCTGACCAGGGATCGAACCCGGGCCCCCTGCACTGGGAGCCCGGAGTCTTACCCACAGGACCACCAGGGAAGCCCCTGATAAGCTGATTTTAAAGTTCATTTGGAAAAGCACAACATAAACAAACAAGAAAAGGCAGGAAAATTATTACAAAGACGAGAACTAGGAAACTGAAGGAGAGAGAACACTCCCCAGTTCAGCATTACCCTGATACCGAAGCCAGACGAGGACGCCACAGGAAAAGACAGTTACAGGCTGCTAACACCCCTGACGAAGACAGACGCACAGATTCTCAGCAAAACATGAGCAAACTGAGTTCAACAGCACATTTAAAATGCTGGGCTTGTGGAAGGGCTACACCACGACATAACAAAGGCCGCATGTGACAAACCCACACTTAATTCGATGGTGAAAAGTGAAAAGCCTTTCCTTTCAAGATCAGGAACAAGAGAGGGATGCCCACACTCGCCGTTTCTTTTATTTATTTATTTATTCATTCATTCATTTACTTGTGGCTGTGTTGGGTCTTCGTTGCTGCGCACAGGCTTTCTCTAGTTGTGGCGAGCGGGGCTACTCTTCGTTGCGGTGCGCGGGCGTCTCATTGCGGTGGCTTCTCTTGTTGCAGAGCACGGGCTCTAGGCACGTGGGCTTCGGTAGTTGCAGCACACAGGCTCAGTAGTTGTGGCTCGCGGGCTCTAGAGCGCAGGCTCAGTAGTTGTGGCGCACGGGCTTAGTTGCTCCGCGGCATGTGGGAACTTCCCGGACCAGGGCTCGAACCCGTGTCCCCTGCGTTGGCAGGCGGATTCTTAACCGCTGCGTCACCAGGGAAGCCCACACTCACCGTTTCTTTTTTTCTTTTTTTTTTTTTTTAAGTGATTTTGAGCATCTTCTTACAGCTTTATTTGCTCTTTGTATTTATTTTTCTACAAAAGTTGCCTTCTTTGTATCTTTTTTTATTTCCGGACGCGCAGGCCCAGCTGCCATGGCCCATGGGCCCAGCCGCTCCGCGGCACGTTGGATCCTCCCGGACCAGGGCACGAACCCGTGTCCCCTGCATCGGCAGGCGGACTCCCAACCACTGCGCCACCAGGGAAGCCCCTCACCGTTTCTATTCAACAGAGTACTGGGGGGCCAAGTCCTCGGCCTCTTCAGCCCCTTTCCCTCCTCGCCAAGCAGGCGTCACACACGGCATCCTGGACCCCTCCTCCCTCCCTACACCCATCAGCAAGTTGATCCAGAACCAGATGCCTGCGTCCAAGTCTACAATCCTAAGCAGCCTCCCCGCTGGGTCCCTCATCCACATCCCTCCCTGCTAGGAGCACAGCCGTCCTCTCAAAACTCTGCTCAGGAATAAATGCAGAGGTCTAGGAAAGGACAGTGTATGCAGCCATCATAGTGGTAAGTGAAGCAGGACGTCCGTGTGGTCTCAAATTATCTCCCCAAGCTACCTACTAATTACAAAGGGAAAGCCATCAGTGTCCCCAGAGACAGGACAGCCTGACTTCATCAACCCCAGGCATGATGCGCCGCGGGGGACACAGCCTCAAAAACGCAGACCTCGGGCTTCCCTGGTGGCGCAGTGGTTGAGAGTCCGCCTGCCGATGCAGGGGACACGGGTTCGTGCCCCGGCCCGGGAAGATCCCACATGCCGCGGAGCGGCTAGGCCCGTGAGCCGTGGCCGCTGAGCCTGCGCGTCCGGAGCCTGTGCTCCGCAACGGGAGAGGCCGCAACAGTGAGAGGCCCGCGTACCGCAAAAAAAAAAAAAAAAAAATGCAGACCTCAACCAATCATGAGGAAGCATCACACAGACTCTGCGAAGGCCTCTCAGGACGTCAGTCCAGGTCGTGGATGACAAAGACGGAGTCGGCCCAGAGCGGAGAGACGAGGAGGTACAGAGCTGACCGCACCTCAGGCTCTAGAGGGGATGTCGGTCAGGAAGACACGTATCCGCATCTGCGAAGTCATTCGACAGTTACCATCTGAGTGCGGGCTCGGCGAAGGTATAATCACTGCAGCAATGCTGACCTCCCTGGTTTAATAATGAAGTGTGCGGGCTCAAGGGCATGGCACCTGCAACTTACTCTCTAAGGGTTCAGAAATAAAAGTTTAGGCATGTGACAAACCACATGGGACAAAATGGAGCACTGGTGAAGCTGGACGGAGCATATCGTTCTTTGCACACTTTTTGCAACTTCTGTGTACCTTTGTTTGAAATTACGTTAAATTAAAAGGTAAACAAAGCATCTGCTAACACCCTGGTAAAGCTGGACTTCCGCACGCACCCAGCATATTTCCAAGTGGGTAAAGCTCTTCCCCAGCCGCCCTCGCCGCAGCCTGAAACCCCTGGAAAAGCCCCCGATAGCCTCCCCAGCATCACCGCGGGTGGGGAGGCCCAGCCTGGAGCCCAGGCCTGTTTACCTGTGACGGGGGGGTCTGGTCCTCAGCTGGTGGTCCCAGCAGCCTCTGGTTACACCCACCGCAGCAGAGCTTTTAAGGTCTGGACCCTCCCAAGGTCACACTCAGGGACCCTCCCAGCTGGGGGGAAGGTCACACCTGGCCCTGGGCAAGCAGGTTGTTGCGTCTGTGGGTGGGAGGGTCCCAGATCTCCTCAGCATCCCAGGAGGGTCCCAGCTTAGCCCGTGGGGAGGGGCGCAGCCGTGAGGACCTCTTAGAGTTGTCCTTCCCTGTGGGGTCATGGGGAGAGGGTCATGGGGGCCGTATCCCACTGCGGATGGGGATGGGGTGGGGCATCTGACCGTGAGGTCTCACCCCCGCCGCGCGCGCTCTCTGTCCTGACTCCAGAACGCCTCTTCACCGCGGGTTCTCACCTCCACCCTGTGCGCCCACCCCCACCCTGAACCTTGCCTGGAGCCTCAGACCAGCCCACGGGAAGAGGGTGACCCTGGGGAAGATGCTGTCCCCGGCGGAGGAGCCGGTAGGGGGCCCCCCCACACTGCCGCTGCCCAGATCAGACCCCTTCCCTCACCTGAGGCCTGACAGCTCCTCTGATGCAGCACCTTGTGGGCTGGTCAGCTCCTCGCCTGTCCCATGGTGGCCCACTCCCCCACTCTTGCAGATGACCCGAGGAAGGGGCCTCATCAGGACCGAGGAAGCGCGGGGTGGGCGGGGCGCTTCCCAAGCCCAGAGGACAGTCTGCACGGGCAACAAAGCGGGGGCTCTCCTGTCCGGGGTCGGGTGATCTGGAGGGGGCTGCAGCCCCGGCTGACCCGGCCCTCCCCCGCCCCGTCCCCAACCACAGGGACTCAAGACCAAGGCCAGCACGCACCGTCCACCGAGATCGGGCTTCCAGTCAGGGCCTCGAGGCCAGAGCCCGCGTCCTCTCTGGAAACACAGGCTCCTGAGGCCAGAGGTTAGCGTCCACACTCCTGGCCCCTGGGTCTCGTACCTCAGCATGCAGCCCGCCTGCCACCGCCCAGGGGAGGTCCACTCCTAGCTGCACGGCCCATCTGGCGCCTCCAGGACCTGCAGCTGCAGGAGGGGATTGGTCTTTGTGGCAGATGCCGGCTTGCCGGGATCCAGAACACGCAGAGCGCCAGACAGAGCCACTGCCAGTGTCAGGAGAGCGCCGGACGGAGGGACGGGAGGGTCTGGGATGACCCAGCCCCGTACCTGTGGTCAACTGGTCTTAAAAAGGCACCAAGCCAGGGAAAGGGCAGCCTTCCCACCTGATGATGCTCAAACAAATGGATAAACGGAGGGAAAAATGTCACGAAAATGAGCCTCTAGCCCAGCCTCACCCTGCACAAAAATTAACTCAAAAGGGATCATCTGAATGTCAAAGCTAAACCACAAAGGTTTTAGAAGAAAACAAAAGAAATCTTCACAGCCTTGGGGTAGGCAAATATTTCTTTAAAAGACATGAAAAGCACAAAAAAGTTGATAAACTGGATTTCATAAATATCAAAAATGTCTTCTCTTCAGAAGATGCCAGTGAGAAAAAGGAGAAGGCAAGCCATTGACTGAAAGAAAATATTCAAAATACACATATCTGATAAAGAACTGTATTCTTTTAATCTTAAAACTCAGTAATTATGGGGCTTCCCTGGAGGCCCAGTGGTTAGGACTCCGCACTTCCACTGCAGGGGGCGCAGGTTCCATCCCTGGTCGGGGGATGAAGATCCCACCTGCCGCGTGGTGTGGCACCCCCACCCCACACACACCAAAAAAAGCCCAGTTTTCTTAAAATGAACAAAATATTTGAGCAGACACTTCATATAGAAAAATATACAGATGACCGAAAAGCACATTAGAAAGGTGCTCAAGTCATTGGTCACCAGGGAAATGAACATAACAACCCAACGAGATACCACTTAAAACCCTCAGAAAGATTGGCAATACCTTCTGAAAGTACTGCTTTTACAACACGTGAGGCACTCTGAACTTTCTATCCTATTCTGTTCTACTATGTTCCATTCTGTTCTACTGTAGTCTATCTATTGTATTCACGTTTAAGAAAACACGATGTTCTAAAGTGATTTCACAAACACTAAAATGTGTTACCACCTGTTTGAAAAACAATAACCAAGAAGCTATATCAACTATTAACCTAGTAACCTAACCTTAAAGTATATAAAGGACCCAATTTGATTTCTAGGTTTAGTGGAATCCCAATCAAAATCTCAGCAAGTGGGCTTCCCTGGTGACGCAGTGGTTGAGAGTCCGCCTGCCGATGCAGGGGACGCGGGTTCGTGCCCCGGTCCGGGAAGATCCCACATGCCGCGGAGCGGCTGGGCCCGTGAGCCATGGCCGCTGAGCCTGCGCGTCCGGAGCCTGTGCTCCGCCGCAACGGGAGAGACCACGACAGTGAGAGGCCCGCGTACTGAAAAAAAACAACAACAACGAAAAACAAAAAAAAAACTGGGCAAAAGACCTTAACAGACCTCCTTGCCAAAGAAGATATACAGATGGCAAATAAGCACACGAAAAGATGTCCCCATCATATGTCATCAGGGAAGTGCAAATTTAAGCAATGAGACACCACGACACACCTATCGGAATGGCCCAAATCCAGAGCGCTAACAACACCAGACGCTGGTGAGCACGTGGAGTGGCAGGAACTCCCGTTCGCTGCTGGTGGGAACGCACAATGGTGCGGTCACTTAGGTGGTGTCACTTGGGCGACAAAACTAAGTATACTCTTACCGTGGGATTCAGCAATCATGCTCCATGTTATTTACCCAAAGGAGCTGAAAACTCATGTCCACACAAAAACCGGCACACAGATGCTTACAGCAGCTGTATTCATAGTTGCCCAAGCTCAGAAACAACCAGGATGCCCTTCAGCAGGTGACGGGTAAATAAACTGTGGTCCCTTCAGACAGTGGAATTTTATTCAGCACTAATTGAAATGAGCTCTCAAGCCGTGAAAAGATGCGGAGGAACCTGAAATGCATTTAACCGGTGAAAGAAGCCGATCTGAAAAGGCTACAGACTGTATGATTCCAACTCTATGACACTCTGGAAAAGACAAAACTATGGAGACAGCAGAAAGATCAGGGGTTGCCAGGGGCTGGGGGGAGGGAGGGATGAACAGGCAGAGCGGGACGTTTAGGGCAGTTAAGCTACTCTGTATGATACTGTAAAGGTGTATACACGTCATCTTACATTCGTCCAAACCCGCAGAACGTACACCAAGTGTGGGCCCTGATGTAATTTCGGACTCTGGGTGATGATGACGTATCCACGCAGGCTCACTGGCTTTAACACATATCCCACCGTTGTGGGTCGTTGAGGAAGCTGCGCCAGCTGGAGGGGGATGGGGGATGGGGGATGGGAAATCTCTTATTTTCCACCCAACTTTGCTGGGAACCTAAAACAGATAAATAAATAAATAAGAATAATAAATAAATACATAATAAATTTTAAAGTATTTTATTTAAGGGATGTCAAACCAACGCACCAACCAAGAGGGAGACTGTGAGTCATCTCGCTCAGAAACCGATGGATCAAGCTGAACAAAAAACATACACAAGTAAGGAAATGCCAAACAGCACAGTTAAGCATCTGATCCAACAGACGCAGAACCCACTCAGCCAAGAGAAAATACACGTTTTGTTTTCAAGCACACGTGGCCGTTTACAAGAATCGATGTGGTATGGGCACCCGCTGGCGGACACATGTCATCACATATGGGTGCTGGTGCCCCCTGAGACGGAGGACCTCAGGCAGGGCTGTGTGGGGGCTGGAGGGACACGGGGAGATGGGGACCACGTGGGAGAGGGCGGGGCCCCTCTTGAGGACATCTGGCATCTGGCCCCGCCCCCGGGGCCCGTCTGGTGAGCCCTGCTGCAAACAGATGGCCCCTGCCCCCTCGGGTTCCTGTGCCACTCTGCCCACAAGGAGTGCTCAGACACACTGGGCAGGAATTCGCTTGAGGTGGGCAGTGCCCTCGTGCCCCAGCCCCTGGGAGGGGACGGGAACTTCTGTCCGCCCCCTGGCTGTGCTAAGAGGCTACACCCGCACCCGTGACTCTCTTCAGTATGCTTTCAGTGATCAAAGAACCGGTTTTTGAGGGTGATCTGCAAATCGCTGGAGGAGAAAAGTTGACCCGAGGTGCCCCCACCAGGAGGTTGCCCCGCCTTCAAGTCCCCACCCTTTCCGGACCCTGCTCTCCACCGGCGCTGCTCTCCCTGCCGGGGTTCCATCCAGCCCAAGGCTGCAGGAACCAGTGCACGCAGGCCGAGGATGAGGGAGACGCCGGGTCCACTATCAGTTTGGGACGCAGAGAAGGAAGCATCAAGTGCCGTGAGGCAGGGTCCTCACTCCCGGGTCCGGGCGCTGGGTGCAACGGCCCCTGCTGGAAAGCCACCCTTCTGAGTTTCGGGGTGCTTCCGTGCACACCCTCTCTTGCAAGAACCAGGGGTTAACAAGCTCTCGGCTGCATTCCCGCCCCGCCCCCGCCCATGCTGGCTCACCGGGGCCCACCGTCCCTGAGGCATCTGTGGGCACCCCAGATCTGATGGCCCAGGACATAGTTCTGGGGGCATCGCCATCCACCCAGCTGCTCAGGCCAGCCTCCTGAGACCTCACCTCCAAGACACAGCCCCTCCATCACGCTGAGCCACGGTGACTGCTCCGCTCCGGCCTCAGGCCTGCCCCCTCCCTCCCACTGCCCACTCTCCACACGTGGTCTCTCCTGCCTGCCCAGGCGCTGACACTGCCCAGGGCCCCTCAGTGTGCTCTGCCCCTGGAGTGGCTATGCCCTGTTCACGGCCCTGGACACCTTCCACTCCCGACATGCCCCCTTGCGTGGTTCTCAGGCCACAGGAGCCAGGCTCAGAGGAGTCAGTGGGGTCCTGGGCAGGCCCCACAGCTGAGAACACGGGAGCAGCCAGTGGGAGTGGGCGGAGGTGGGCGGCCGCCTGCCTGGGCTGCAGAGCCTCCCCAAACACCTCGGCCACGGACACGGGCGAGGAGGACCCTGCGGCGTGGCCAGGGGCTTTCCTCCTGAGGAGTGGGGATGGGGGATGGTGGTCACGTGACCCCTAGAAAGGGCTGCGTGGAGATGCAAGAGACCGAAGACACAGAGGGACCCACAGCCTCTCCAAGGACCAGCCTAGGCGGTCAGCTCAGTCAGCAAATGCAGCTTCTGATCAGGACCAACCAGAGAGAGCCAACGTGTCCCCCAAGCCGGTCATGAAGGATGCCCCCCGCCAGCCCCTCCCCCCACAGGCCTCCGCAGCGTCGGCACCGCCCCGAGGCGAGCCCTCTGCCCATTCTCTGTCGGGGCTTGAGGGCGAGAGAATGGGTGCTGGGGACGATGGGCAGGAAGACCCCAGCCCTGGGCACTGGCAGGAGCCTCCGACCCGGACGTACAGGGAGCCCCGTTCCCACACCGGTCCTACACCTGCTCCGGACAAGTGGCTCAACCTCTACCACGTGGAGGGGTCATCAGGCCGTGGCCCATCAGTGCGGCAGCCCACGTTTGATTCCAGGACCCAGAGGCCTCACCGCTGCCTGTGAGCAGTTAAGCCCGAGCACCCTCACGTGGGAGAACGCAGAGCTCGGCCCACTGGCCGTGGCCTGCTGGTCATGGCGACTCCAGGCAAGTTCACTGCACACGGGGGAGATCCAAGGCCAGCCGCTCGACCTCAGGGCAGCAGAAGGGCCGTGGGCCCCCGGACCACCCTCTCCAGAGCAGGCTGGGGAGCGGGCAGGCACCGCCCCCAGGGGGCACGTCCCCATGTCACCCACCCACTCACAGCCTCTCATCACCAGACACACACACGTTATGAAAAACGTTTTTATTTTAAATCAAAGTACCAAGCAGATACTTGCAAAACAACATACAAAGTAGAACTCAGATGCCTCCCTTCCCCAGGCTGCCTCCGAGCCCCACAGATCCGGTTCTACCTTCCCAGACGCCCGAGCCGGGACAGCCTGCACGCGCCCAGTGGGTGGAAGGGGGAAGTGGCGGGTGGCGACAGCGAGATGGCCCGACCCCACAGCGGGCTGAGGTTTCCTGGAGGACAGTGGGCCCCTCCCCACACCCCGGGTTCAGGGCCCGCCAGGTGCCGGTGTCCGCCGGAGCAGCTGTCGGTGGCTTCCGTCCGTGTGGCTCTGAAACCAACTCTCCTCCCGGTGCCACGTGGCCTGCGGGCGGGGCGGCTTCCGAGAGGTGGCAGGTCTGACCGGAGAGGCTCCAAGCACAAGACGCCCGGCTCCACTCGCAACGCGTTCTGATATGGTCTGAGCCAGACTCGGGACGGGCTGGGCGCCTAGTCCACGGGCTCCCACCACACGTGTATCAGAGACGCGCCTGGAAGAGGAGCGTGTAGCAAACAGGGAAGTGACACCGCGCTGAAACCAGCAGGCCCGAGACAACGGCCAACCAGACCTGACAGAAACAAAACAGCCTCAGTGCTTGATGCGGGGCGAGGGCGCTGAGGTGGGGTCCGGGCCACCTGACAGACGGAAGGACGGATGGACGGATGGACGGAGCCCAGTTCCCTTCAAAGTGCGAGGCGGGCTGTGGCTTCTCTCTGGGTCTCCACAGGTGACAGACAGGAGGCCCAGGGTGCCCGTGGGGAACCACTGCTGCAGTGGCTCAAGGCCTGCAGGAAGGCCCCTCCCTGGTCTTCCTCCTGAGTCCACAACCGACTGGCCCACGGACATCCTTCCCGCGAGCATCTGGGTGCCCCCACCTTACCCAGCACTGGCCCCGAACGCCTGCCTCCAGGAGGGGGCCCCACCAGCACGCTGAACACAGGGGATCACGAGCCCTGACCTGAGGCGCGTCCCAACTGGGAGTGAACCCTCCAGAGCCCCTGCTTGTTCTTTCCACGCGCCCTCCTCAGGCCAAAGCCGCGGGGGACGCCCACCATCTCGCTCCCCTGGGGCCTTCCTGACAGTCCCTGTGTACAAAACACTCTGGAACCCAGAACAGATCGGGAAGCCTAGGCACTCAGCGTCGTTTAGGTTGAAAACACTATAAACCTGACTCTTCCTAGAAGCCTACTAAGAAGTTCACTTAAAAATACCCCCAGAGCGTGTGCAATGGCCCCTGAGCCCCTGAGCATCTGCCAGGCAGGAGTGGGGGCGGGGTGCCCCCCCCGGCCTGTGCTGCTCAGGCCCCTCGGCCCCTCTGGCCAGGCAGGTGCCCCGGGGTCTGCACCCCGACCCCTGGGTGCCCTGCAGCTCCACCTGAGCCACCTGCAGACCTGCAGCACCACTGATGCCTGTTCCAGAGATGGGAGAACAGGGTGCTGGCCACACTAAACCTACAGAAAACTGTGGGAAGAAACCAAATCCATAGGATCCATGGGTTTCCACACTTGGGGACAGTTCCCAAGACATGTGTTAGTAACGGCCTAGCCCAGCCGGTGGGCCGAGGCCCCGCTCCCCGCCCTGTTTCTGCTGCCAGCTGCACCTGGGCCCCCTTGGCCTCCCCGACCTGGCTCCTGACCAAGGCCCCACATGTAAACAGTATTAATAAGCAACAGATGGAAAAATATTATTTCCCAGAAAACAGGGGAGGAGGCTCAGAACCCGGGGACCCGTCTCAGGCCGCTGCCACGTCCCTCTCCTCTCCGTCTGTTTTGGCGTTTCCTCTCTTTGGTTCAGCAGCCCCGCGTGGCCCGCCAGGCGCCGGCGCTGTGCTCCCGGCCAGCCACGGCCTGCGGAGAGGCGGCCAGCCCTGTGCTCACGACGGGCCTCGCCCTCCGCCAACGGCTACTTGTGCTCGTGGCCCTCCGCCATGGCGGCCACCTCGATGGTGGCCGTGTGCTCCTCGGGTCCCGGGGCGGCCACGGCGCTCTCAACAGCCCCCGTGGGCACCGTCACAATGGTGCTGCCCCCGGGCGACACCTGGGCCACGTTCTGCAGGGTGGGGCCCAGGCCGGGCAGGGTGAGCAGCTGCAGCGGGCTCACCACCTTGACCACAGTGCTGCCGTCCTGCATGGCGGCTGTGCTCAGGACCGTGAGGCTGGACGCGTCCGGGTGGATCTCCACCGTGCTGGGGAAGGTGGTGCCCGAGGAGGCCAGCACCGTGTAGCCCCCAAGCAGCGGCGAAGCGGGGGAGCTTGCCGGAGCAGCCTGGGGCACGGCCTTGCCCAGCATGGGGGAGGGCAGGGTGGACACCACTTTGCCCAGCGGCACGCTGGTGAGCTGGGAGACGGGCACGCCGGGGGTCAGGGCGATCTGGGCGGACTGGGCGAGCACCTGCGAGGCGATGGCGGCCGGCCCAGACGTGGCCCTCGCGAGCCGGGGCCGCTTCGCGGGGGGGGGCAGGGAGACGGGCGTCAGCGTCATGAGCACGTTGCTGAGGTGCTGCGACTTGTGCTTGAGCTCCTTGGCCCGGCGGCGGTGCTCGTCACACTGCTGCTCCAGGGCTGCGGCGACAGCGACAGGGCGTGACGCGGGGCACCGCGGGCACCCACAGCCTGCCTGGCCGGGGCCTGCGCTGACTTGGGGCCTGACCCTCACGTCCTCACGGTGATGCTCTGTCCCGTCCCCCACGGCCCTTGCAGTGACACTCTGTGTGGGGCCTGCTCTGATGGGGACCCACCGCTCTGAGGAAGCAAAAGAGTCGTCCTGAGCAGCTACCTTGCTCCGCCCGATGTGGGGACAGGCCTCCCCTGTTCTCTGTACTGTTTCCAATCATCCTAGCGCTCGCAGGAAAGCTGCCTTGGTGACGTACTAAGATAAGGAGGGCACAGCGTAAGCAGCCTGTCTCACGCGTGGCCGCAGGCACCCCCCCAGGAAGGTGCCACCTCACAGGCGAACCGCGGGGCCGAGGGTGAATTCACCGGAAGCCTGGCTGGGGTCATCTCAGGGTCACCGACCCCGCGCAAGGCCAGCGTACCTGCCAGGTCGCGGGCGTACTGCTCCCGCGAGCGGTCCATCTGGCACTTGTGGCTGGCCAGCACCTTCTTCACGAGGTCCAGCATGCCGAAGTTCTGCACGATGTTGTTGAGGAGGACGGCGTCTACAAGGGCAGGGCGAGCACACGGTGAGAACGCACCAGCCCACAGCAGGCTCTGCGGCACTCCACGCCCCCCGGTGAGATGAGGGACTGGGCCCAGCAGGTTCCTGATTCCCGGGCTCAGCGTCGTCCCAGTGGCAAGGAGGGACCTGGTGGGAACAGGCTAACTGCCCACCCCCGCCAACGTTGCTGGGCTCAGCTCGGAGCCAGAAGGAGCAGGCTGCACCCACGGGCATCCTGAAGCCGCCCACCACCGCCACCACCACGAGCAGAAGAGGCCTCTGGGCCCACAGACCAGGGCAGGGCAAGACCGCTCACCTTGGAGCTGCAGGGGAGGGTCCTGGACCCGCTGCTGCAGACCCTTCATGGTCTCCACCAGCTCCTGGTGGAACTCCTGTATGACCTCGTCCAGCAGGCCTGCGTCCTTCAGCCCTCGCCAGAAGGCAAACGTGTCATCTGTGAGAGAAGGAGCGGCCCAGAGATGGGGAGTCCTGCACAGGCAGCCCCACCGCTGGTTCCAACCACACGGAGGAGCAAAGAACTGCCAGGAGGACACGGCTCTGAGGGGCAGTAGTGCCCCCCACAACCATATGCGCAAGTCCAGTGGGTGGGCCCTGCACTTCCTGCAAGAGGACGCCCGGCAGGCGGGACCAGCCGCAGATCGGAGCCCCGCCCCAACGCACCCCCTCGGTGAAAAGCCACGGGAAGGCCCCGCCCCCGCCACGAGAAGCCCAGGAAGGCCCCACCCCCACCGTGAGAAGCCCAGCCCGCACCTCCGACGGCTGTGGTCCAGTCCCCAGGGTCCTCACAAGTCTCGATGGTGATAGTGGCAGGAGCCCCGTTCACTGCAACCAAGATGAGCCCGGTGAGCTTCGCCTGCGACAGGCCAGCGTCCCACCCACCACCCACCCCAGCTCTGACTCGCCGCCGCCACCCACATTTTCACAAAATTGACTGAGCTGCACGAGCACAACAGAGCATACACGTGCCCTGCGTTCTAAACTCACTGTTAAACATGTAAAAAGAAGGAGCTGGAACATGCCTCCTCAAACCTGTCCACGTGTCCTCAACATTCTGCTGTCCTCGTCACGGTCACAAGCTTCTACAGCCTGCTGGCCAGGGGCCACAGGCCAGCCCTTCTGCCTGGCCTGCTCTTGGGGTCTCTGTCTCACTGACACTAAGCATCCATCTCAGCAGCTACCATGTTTCCATTTTTGTAAATCAGAAGTGGGACTTAGAGATGCAAGCCACCCAAGCTGGTTCACCTCTGACTCCAGTGTCTGCAGAGTCATGGACACAGTTTGGATTTGGCCATTTGGGGCTTAGAAACAAGCCTGGAAACCTAACCTCTGGGTAAGCTCTCTGACCTCATGCCAGCCTCTTTCACATCTGGCAAAGACGTCGTGCTGGGGATGTTAGATGCCTGAAATAGCTCCTTCTTAGTCTGGGCTGGTGCAGAGAGACAACTCAGGTGTTCTGAGGACTCTGGCTGAAGAGACCACCGTGGAGGTGAGTTTAAGCAAAGCGACACACCATCCAAGCCACCCAGGGACAACAGGCTTCTAAGAGCTAAATCCCAAACCCCATGTGGCCTTTACCGGACACGGCGCTCTGACTGGAGCGTCAGCACCCAGAGCCTTCCTGGAGATCTGTCACTGCGGCCGCCTCTTACAAGGCAGAACAGAGAGTCTGGACCCAATGACCCGGAGGAGGCCCTGTTCCCACGGAAGCCACCGGCCCACCAGGAGTGCTGTCTCCCTGTGTCTCCTGGGGGCGGGGGCGGGGGCCTTACCGTGACCCAGCCCCTCCCACACTGTGTAGTGCAGTCCCAGGGCCAGCCCTGACTGCCGGCAGCCTGCGTGTTCCTAGAGCTCCTGGGAGGGACTCCCAAACTGGGCCAGCTGCCAGCCCGTGCAGGTAGGGGCAGGGACTCATTTGGGGTGAACCCCAGGACCTCACTTTGCCCCCGAGCCTCCCTCTCCATCCTCCTAAGTACAGGACAAGGCCCCTTGACCAACCACCGTCTGGTCAGCCATAAGGACAGTCCCTGGCCACACGGCAGCAGGCCCAGACTGACCTGTGGAGCAACAACTTAGGGACAATGCAATTCCCATCACAGGAAAGGTAGCGCCACCAAGTTATCAATGGGCAACATGAACAGGGAACTTGGGACCGGATTTCATGCTAACTTGTTTTAAAAAGAATCTCTGTATTCAAAAATCTGGAAAGAATTCCAGGAAATGTTCAGTCCTTCTACCAGTCAGAGCAACAGATGCCAACGCAGAACATCATAAACACATCAACAAATCTCAAGTTGCAGGGAAGTGCACGAGCCGGAACCAAGTGCCATGGGGAGCGGCCCCAGGGCAAGGACAGATGGCAGACCCGGCGTGTGGGGCGTTCCCTGAACTGGTCAAAGCTGGGGGTGGGCACTGGACGTTTGCTCTGTTATTCTTCATACTTTTCTCCACACGTGAATCATTGCATTTTATGATAAAAACGGCTTAAAGAGGAAGTACTTCAGCCTTCCCTGTGGGTGGGACAGCGATTCAGCTAGACTTCCTCGGTGAGGAAGGAGGTGGCTGCTGACCCCTGGGGCCTGGAAGGGACAGCTGAGTGGACGGGGAGGCCCCACTTGTGGCCGGCAGCAGAGATAGCCCAGCACGTACCGTCGGCCGTGGCAGGCGTGAGCGGGATGTACTCGGCAGGCGTGGGGCTGCCCAGGGATGCACGGGCCCCCGAGAGGTCGATCTTGGTGCTGCGGCAGGTGTTGGAGCAGACCCTGTCATGCTGGTAGAAGTCCAGCTCCCCGGAGTCCATGATCTTCCTGTGCAGAGGAGGGCGGGGTGTCAGCCACGGAAGGCCTGCCCCGGGGTGGGCCCAGAGTGGTGTGTCTGCGTCGGCAGGATCCACCGGGGCTCCCGGGCAGGCCTCTCCAACACCCCAGCACAGCTCTCTCAGGTGGCGTGGGGATGCCTGCGTGTGGCTCTGTCCACAGGAAGGGCGACCACAGTGGCTGGTGCTCCGAGGGAGGTGGCTGTCCAGAGATGCCGGTCAGCACCGAGGGGCTGGGCCTCTCCGAGATGCCCTGCTGCCCACCAGCCCCGGGGTGGGGGGGGACGACTCAGGGCCAGAAGAGGTGCTGACGGCGGCACACCCGCCTGGTGCGTGGCCCAAAAATCGAGACCCTCCAGAAGCACCAACAGCACCAGCGCCTCTGGATTCTCGCTGTATCACCTCCCAGCCTCAGTTTTACCAGGAAGGCACCACATGTACCCTGCCTGCTGGGACGCCCCCCAGGCCCTCCTCTCTGGCCTCTCCCAGAGGTCCTGGGCTTCAGTTCGGTGCATCTCAACTGGCCCGCCTCGACCCACGAAAGGATCGGACGGCTCTGGGGCTGCCGCCCACCTCGGCCTTGGGGCAGCGTGAACGCGCTGGCTCCGGGGAGTGCAGCAGATGGCACCTCCCGGCGGTGCTCTTCCAATGAAACAGTCACAGCCGCACCACCAAGATACTCACGCCCGGCGGCAGGTGGGGCTGAGAGAGGAAAGAGCTGGGTTGATGGGAGGGTGCAAAGCTGCTCCGGGGGAAGGAAGGGGCTCCCCAGGGAGAGTGACAGGGCTCCCACGGGCTGCAGGCACCCAGGGCAGCAGACATGCCCAAGGACAGCAAGAAGCCGCTTCCCCCGGGAATAAACACAGGAGGGAGAGGGGCCCCTTCAGCAGCAAAGCAACCAGATCCCGCCCCTCTGGACACCATGAAAAACCATGGCTGTCTCTGGACAGGCACGCAGCAGGGGCCAATTCGGAGGGGCGAGCCGTTACCACCGAAGCAGGAAATGTTAGAACACGGAAATCAGGCATTAACGCTCCTGGGGGTATAAATACAAAAGCCTAGTCTGTCCTCAGCCTTCTTGGAAGCGGCATCACCCTTCCCGTTTCACAGGTGGAAGGGAGGAGCTCCGAAGGCCACCCGTGACAGGCCACACCCACCAGGGCGGCTGGTGGAACGGGCACCGCAGAGGGCCCCACGGGAGAGCCTGAGCAGGACACTCCAGACCCTCGACATTCCAGGACCTGATGTCGGTGTGAAGTAGCGAAGAGCCAGCCTGAAGCTTCCCACCAATTCCTACTTAATTTCAAAGGGAAGACGAAGTGTACAGGGAGAAAGGTGAGTGGACGCCACACCAAGACCCCGCCACCAACAAGGGAAGCCGATGGGGCGCAGGCCAGCAGGACTGACTCTAAAAACAGGAAAGTTGGGGCTCTAGGCCAAGACACCCTGAAAGCGTCAACGCCACGACTGTCACAAGGTCACAGGAACAGTGCAGCGTGCAGGAGACCGATGCTGCCAGTGAACAAAGACAGTCCGGACAGGACCCTTGCTGGCAGACTGGTCATCCAGAAGGGACAATGTCTGGACAACTGGACAGACCAACACACAGCAGCTTAAAGAAGCGCAGGCTCAAAAAAAAAAAAAAAAGAAGCGCAGGCTCTCAACAGGGACCCGAGTCTGGAGTGATGGTGGGAGACACACGGGGGTAGGCGCTGCCTCAGGAGGAAGAAGGCTGCCCTGGCCACTGTCCTGACGTGCAGACAGCTTCACGGCCAGTGCCTTCCTGGTGACACAGTCACAGGTGCCTCAGTAAGGGACTGGTGGCGATCAAACCAAGACAGAAAGGGCTTCCCTGGGGGTGCAGTGGTTGGGAATCCACCTGCCAATGCAGGGGACACGGGTTTGAGCCCTGGTCCGGGAAGATCCCACATGCCACGGAGCAACTAAGCCTGTGCGCCACAACTACTGAGCCTGAGCTCTAGAGCCTACGAGGCACAGCTATTGAGCCCACGAGCCACAACTACTGAACCGACGCTGCACAACTACTGAGGCCTGCACCACTCCTAGAGCCCGTGCTCCACAACAAGAGACGCCACCGCAGTGAGAAGCACGCACACCGCAGCGAAGAGTAAGCCCGCATGCAGCAACAAAGACCCAATGCAGCCAAAAACAATAAATAAATTAAAAAAAAAAAAAGCAAGACAGAAAGCCCTGCAAGTCTGACAGGGTCACGCGCTGGCAGGGGTGTGGGCGACCCAGCCCCAGGACACTGTCCACAATCCTCACGTAGAAAATGCCCCTCATCTTCAAAACGCAACACCCAAGGAAAAAGCAGTGGCCACAGTGCTCCCAGCCACAGGGTCA
>NW_020173687.1:487375-512255 GCF_003031525.2 Neophocaena asiaeorientalis asiaeorientalis | reverse complement strand
CACCGACCTGAGCATGATGCCGTTCATGCGGATGGCGCGCTTCCAGTCCTTCAGGGTGGACTTGCCGGCCAGGTGCACGAACTCCTTGGGGCTGATGACATGCTCATCGTACTGTGGAGGGGAGAGCAGAGCAACATCAGGACAGAGCCTCCCCACCGCCCTTCTCTGCTGCCTGACACCACCGTCCCCCCAGAGCTGGCCTGGGAAAGGGGGTGGACGGCAGGGCAGATGTGGTGGAGCCGTGGGCCGGCTCTCAACCTGACGTTCAGGATTCAGGAAAGAACCACCACGTGAGACGAGCCTGACCCTTGTGCACAGGGGCTGGAGTGGGGAGCTGGCCTCCTCCTGCCCCAGCGGGTAGTCAGACACTGACCCCCAGCGGGGAGGGAGCTAAGTGCTTGGCGCTTCCCCCCAACCACACACCCAACGCCTGGGACCCAAGGACCCCACACCACTCAGAAAGGCACAGAGCTCTCTCCCTCCCTTCAGACAGCAACTGGCAAACCTCCTTACGCATAACTTATTCCACAAATAATGTACACATATATCACACCAAGTAACAGGAGACACAGTGCACAGGGTCAGCTGTGAATGTCCCTTCAGCCGGTCTGGCCCACCCCTAATGGCACCCTTCACGGCCCAGGAGCATATGTCCACTTCAAAGTCAGGGAACTGCCCCCACTCCTCACAGGTCTGCTAGTTTCCCCCAACAGTGGCCTGAGAAGGTAAAGTATCCTATTCAGTCTTATTAAACAAAAAATTACTGGAACCAAAGAACCAACATAAAACTGCATTTACTCAGAAAACAAAGGACTTCCCTGGTGGCACAGAGGTTAAGGATCCGCCTGCCAGTGCAGGGGATGCGGGTTCGAGCCCTGGTCCGGGAAGATGCCACGTGCCGCGGAGCAACTAAGTCAGTGCACAACAACTACTGAGCCTGCGCTCTGGAGCCTGCGAGCCACAACTACTGAGCTCACGTGCCACAACTACTGAGCCCACATACCACAACTACTGAAGCCCATGCCTCTAGAGCCCGTGCTCAGCAACAAGAAAAGCCGCCGCAGCGAGAAGCCCACACACCTCAATGAAGAGTAGCCCCCGCCCTCTGCAACTAGAGAAAGCCCGCGCACAGCTTTATTAAAAAAAAAAAAGAAAAGAAAGAAAACAAGCAGGCTGGGGATGGATAAGTCACTGGTCTCAGCAGAGGCAGAAACGAAAGCTCCAACTGTGGCCTGGAGGCACAGCTGGACCCCAGCCAGGGTGCCGTCCGTCCCAGGCGTCCCCTTCCCGGGCGGCTGCCTCTCAGGCGCCCTGCAGTCTGTGTCAGGTTGGGCCCAGGTTACCATGCCGCTGGAGCAAAAGCACCTCCACTCAGCCACACTTGCTCTGTAGCGCTCCACAGATAGTCATATTCTACAAATTGGAGGTTCGTGACAACCCTGTTTCGAGCAAGGCTATCGGCGCCGTTTTTCAAGAGCAGCTGCTCGCTTCAGGTCTGTGTGACACTTTCCGGTAATTCTCGCAACATTTCAAACTTTTTCGTTATTACTATAGTTGTTACGATGATGTGTGAGCAGTGATCTTTGATGTTACTACTGCCGCTCCGAAAGCTCAGATGATGGCTGGCATTTTTTAGCAATAAAGTACTTTTAAGTTAAGGTATGTACATCATTTTTAGACATACTGCTATGACACCATTAACAGAGTACAGTCTAGTGTAAACACAATTTTTATATGTGTGAAGAAACCAAACAGTGTGTGTGACTCTTCTTATTGAGACATGGGCTTTACTGAGGCGGTCTGGAACTGAACCTGCAGCATCTCCGAGGTCTGCCTGTATCTCCAGTGCACTTGGTCGCGGCAAACGCCACCAGCGTGGGAAGCCCCTCTTGACAGAAGCAGCTGTCTTAATTGCCTGAGCCCTGCACTCTTTCTCTCTGAGTCAGGAAGCCACTCATCCCCTCAGCCAGCTGGTCTGGAGCCAGGCCTGAGCCTGGGCAGACAGGCAGAGTCAGAGTCGGAGGACCTCGCTGGCCACTGCCCGAGCCCAGGAAGTCCACACTGGGCCCGGCCTCTGCCCCCACCACGTGACACCCTCTCTGGCCATCGCCTCTGGCCCTGCCCGCACCCGGACACTGCAGCACCACCTGCCGGCCTGTCTCTCCCTTGCATCTCGTGCGCCCCCCCATGCCACCTCCCTCTGGGGGACCAGGCTCTCCTCTGCTGGTTGGGCAGGTGTGCCCCACTGTCAGGGTGGGCCAGCTGATCCCACTCACAGCCCTCCAACCATCCCACCACAGAGCATGCGGAGCCTCCTAGGACACACACCAGCACTGCAGAGCCCATCACCTTAGACTCACCCACCTCCTCCACTCTCCACGCCTCTGGCCACCTAAAAGCTCCTCTCTGGAACCACTTTCCCTCTGCCTGAAATCATTTCTTAGAATACCTTTAGTTACGACTTGCTGGTGGCAAACACAGTTTTGCCTGAAAATGTTTTTGTTTCCCCTAATTTCTGAAGACGACTTCACTGTGTACAGCTTTCCTCTCCTGGCACAAGGAGACCCGCCCTGCGCCGGTCCTCCGGCTCCCTGGGAGTCTTTAGAGCTCAGCTGCCAGGGGGTCTTGCTCCACCGCTCTCATTATTACACCTCTTTTGCTTCTAACTTTTAATTCTGCTGTGATTTCAACCTTACAAAATAGCTGCAGGTACAGTACAGAGCCGCAGCGGCCCCTTCCCCAGGCTCGCTCTCCACACAGAGCCCATCTCTAAACGCTCGTGGGGTAGCCGCCCTGAGTCCTTCACACCTATTTCCTGAGAACAAGGTTCCTACATAACCACACACAGCTCTCAACATCAGGAAACTACCATTAATGTATTATTATCTGATCCACAGGAAATATTCCAATTTCACAAACTGTCCCAATAACGGCCTTTGTGGTGACTTTTCTCTAATGCAGGACATGGCCTGACTTTGCGCTGCACTGACCACTGCGTCTTGCCTCCTTGACTCAGAGCAGTTCCTCAGCCCGATGGTGTCTTCCTGACCTCAACATCTGTGAAGCGTGCAGGTCAGTGTTTTTGTAGACAAAAATTGTGCCCCTCAGTTTTTGTCTGTCTGACGTTTTCCCGAGTAGAGTCGGGTTGTGGGGTTTTTTGTCAGGAATGCCACAGAATCCCTGCCCATTCGATCAGGAGGCCGGGATGGAGGCTGGTCCCGATACTGATGCCCAAACGTCATCACATTTAGGGAGTGATCTGCAGGCTTCCCCCTGCCGTTCCTGCTTTGCCTCTGTAAGCAGTACCTCAATGATGGGGGTACCTGGAGACCAACTGTCCCTCATCCAGCTTCCCCTGACTGGTTTCAGCACCCCCTTGTGGCACTCTGGCTCCAGCACCCCTTCTACATTTGTTAGTTGGTGTAAGAGTTTAACCTCTCCCTTGTGTCAATGTAAATAAATAACATGAAATACACCGCAATAAATACGGGCCCATAGATTCTTGTTTTTACTTGAATCATAATCCATAACAATCATTCATTATTTTGATGCTGAAGTGTCCCAGGAGCCAGTGGGAGGTCCTCTGCGCTGGCACCTATATAGATTTTGAAATGTGGTTGGTTTCTTCTTATTCATTCAGTTTAGGATCTGTTAAGTCTCTTGAACTGTGGGCTGCTATCTTTCCTTGGTTCTGAAAGTTCTCAGACGCTCTCTCCTCTCAGAATTCAGATAGATGCATTAGACTTTCTTGTGCTTCCATTTTTCCTCATGACATTTTGGGGGATCATTGTCTGGATAACTTCTTCACTTCTATCTTCCATTTCACTAATTATCTCTTCAACTATGTCTAATGTGCTGTAAAATCCAACACTTAAGTGTTCAATTTTAATTCTGTTTTTCACTTCTAGTTTGTTTTTTTTTTTTTTTAAATAGTTAGTTATTTGGTTGCACTGGGTCTTAGTTGCAGGAGGTGGGCTCCTTAGTTGCAGCTCACGGGCTCCTTAGTTGTGGCATGTGAACTCTTAGTTGCAGCATGCATGTAGGATCTAGTTCCCTGACCAGGGATCAAACCCGGGCCCCCTGCATTTGGAGTCGTATCCACTGTGCCACCAGGGGAGTCCCTGTAGCTTCCTGTTGTTGTTTTTAATTAATTTGTGTGTGTGTGTGTGTGTGTGTGTGTGTGTGTGTGTGTGTGGCTGCGTTGGGTCTTCATTGCTGTGCATGGGCTTTCTCTAGTTGCAGTGAGCAGGGGCTACTTTTCGTTGCGGTACACGGGCTTCTCATTGTGGTGGCTTCTCTTGTTGCGGAGCATGGGCTCTAGGTGCGTGGGCTTCAGTAGTTGTGACACACAGGCTCAGCAGTTGTGGCTCACGGGCTCTAGAGCGCAGGCTCAGTAGTTGTAGCACACAGGCTTAGTTGCTCCGTGGCATGTGGGATCTTCCCGGACCAGGGCTCGAACCCATGTCCCCTGCATTGGCAGGCAGATTCTTAACCACTGCGCCACCAGGGAAGCCCTCTTTTATTTCTTGAAGTAAATTAAACATAATTATTTCATATTCTGTGTCTCCAAATTCCAACCTGCAGCATTTGTGGGTCTGATTCTTCTATCTGTGGTTTCTGTGTGCACTCATTCAGGTGCTTTACTTCCTGTGTGCTCAATGTTTTGTTTTGCTTTACTGTGAGCTGCTCCTTTTCTTGGAACTTTGTCTGTCAAAATTACTTGAAACCTGAGATAAAGATGAGTTCTACCAAAAAGGATTTTTCACTTGCTTTTGTCAGATCCCTGGGGGAGCTGCCAGCCAGGAACAACCTACGGCTAAACTCTTAGCTAAAGGTGTTCACACTATACAGGCCACATGTGAATCCTCAAGAGGGTTCTCTCTTCCACCCAGTGCTAAGACATGAGACAGGAGTTTTCCATGCCCTGGGGGATAGAGGGGACAGGGAGTATGTGATTAGCATACTCTCTAACCCCCAACACTGAGGGTAGAGACCTCTGGAAGTAGCAGCATCACAGGGATAATCTCTGCCCCCAACAACACACCCAAGTTGGGAGCCCTGGGCTTCACCCTCTCATCTCCAGCCCCATGAGGCTGAGAAAACCAGTGTCAGGCACAGGCTCTCAGACAAAAGCCAGGGTTGGTGCTTGGCCTCCCTCTATAATACACCTTTATTCAGGCCCTGGGCATGACTATTTCCTCCTCTTTTGCCAGCTAAAGGAGGCATCTAGAAGATACATTACGAAAATATCTTAAGTGCCACTTTCGGCTGTTTTCAGTACAAGGTGAGTCTGGGTACCTAAACTACCATGTTGCAGAAAGAGCAGGCCTCTCCCCTCCATCTTACTCATGACTGCTAATGAGTCTTTGCAAAGCATCCCTCTCGTTCAACCTGCCCAGCAGAGTCACTGCCGATCCCAACGTCAGCAGAGCTGCCTTCCCAGCCTCTCTCCACAGCTTTGCTCCAGGAACAGAGAATCTCTGCCCTGAGGCTCTCCGTGTGCCCCAGCGACAATCCTGTCTGTCCCTGAAGGCGCCTTCCTTCTCCTCTGCTCTCCCAAGCACGGGATTTCTGCCTTCTGAACTGCCCCCTACAGGTCACACCCCCTGCCGTAGGGGTCTTCTTCTGTTTGCTTCACAGCTGCGGGACTGGGGGCCCCTCCCTGCAGCCCGGCACGCAGGCCTGCGCTCTGGTTGCATCAGATCCCTCACCTGAACACACTTCACATTGATGCCGGGGCACACAAACTTCCTCCAGATCAGGTTGGCTCTGCTGTCCCCGCAGGTGATGGGGTACATGATCTCGGCCTCCAGGCTCTCCTCCTCTTCAGCCATCTTCACTTCTCACCAGGTGTGTCGACAGGGAAAGGGGCAACACAGAAAATCAGTTACAACTTCTCCAAAGCACTTTCTGCAAAAGCACAACATTAACTACCAACCTGGAAACCAGAAACTAAAATCCAGGAGGGACTGAGACAGGACCAAGGTGGGCGGGGACATTTCTCATCAGCCCAAAGTAAAGAGCCACTGAAGGAAACAAACTTTACCTGGCACAATTCCAGAGAAAACCTATTCGTAACATTTGGAAGAGCTCTGAGGCCTTCAGTGTTAGTCAACAGGAAAAGACCAAAGCTGATAACTCATCTCCACCGCCGCTCCCTGACAGCTACACTAAGTAGAACCACAAGACCAAGCTCTCCCCTCCAGCCACCGGCCACGGCCACACCTGGAGACTCTGGAGCCAGGGCCTCTGTGGCGCCACCTCTGAAGAAGAGCCCACAGAAGAGCCTCGGGAACCTCTGACTTGTCCCCTACTGATGGGAGGACCGCCCCCTCGGAAAGGCCACCTCCAGAGCTGCCTACGGGCACTGCCACGAGAAGGCAGGCTCCCTACCTAACACGGCCTCCTTGAGCTGCGAGGACGCTGTGAACGCGGCTGCAGCAGCTGCCGCGGCGTTTTCCGTCTCCATGTTACCCTCCGTCAGGTCACTCCTGGGAACAGAGGGGAGGAGAGAGGAGACATTAACACCCCCAACAACAGCCAGCCTCGCGCTCTGCTGCCATTTCTGCCCGACTTTCCAGTCCAGCCCGAGGTCACGGCACGGCAGGCTCAGGGCCATGCGCTCACCGCGCTGCTGACCCCACAGGCGTTGCTCCTCAGGTTCCCTTGGAAAACCCAGTTCCTAACTGGCCCTACTGTGTTCTTGTCAGAGGAGAAGTTACCGTGCGCTCAGGGGCACGAAGCCATGACCTTGGTGTCGGGAGAAGAGTCGGGGAAGCGTTACTCGCTCCTGGCCGGGTGGCGGCTCTGCGTCCCCTGGCGCCCCCTGCCCCCAGGCCGGGTGCCCATCCTCACCCGTGCGGGGCCAGGTTGGTGGTGACCAGCACGGTCTTCACCTCCTCCATGCCGCTGCCATCCGCCGCCGTGTCGGGCGTCGTTACCACCACCACCTCCTCCATGTGGACGCTCACGTCGGGGGTGGCCATGGCTCAGCGGACAGGAGGTGCCAGGGCACCGGGCCTGCAGGGCAACAGGGGGGCACAGGGTCTGCACGGGGACCTCGCTACCTTCTGACAGAAGCAATGCAAGAGAAGGGCTCTTCCAGGCCCTCGGGCTCTGGCAAGGATGGAGTGAGCACTGAGAAAGGAAGCCCTGGAAGAACCTCGGAGCCATGACAGGCCTGAAAGCCCAGTGGTCACCTGTGGGGGGCGGGGAAGGAACCAGAATGTGGGCAGACGCCTCTGGAGGTGGGTCCCACGCCCTGAACTCAGGGCTGTGCACAGAAAGCCCGCGGAGGGACTTCCCTGGCGGCCCAGTGGTTAAGACTCTGCGCTTCCACTGCAGAAGGCATAGGTTCGATCCCTGCGGGGGAACTAAGAGCCCGCATGCTACAGCACAACCCAAAAATAAACAAAAGAAAGCCCTCAGAGATGAATCCTGTCTCTGGTCTGGGAGACCCTCCCAGGCATTATTTTGTCTTTGCTGGCTCTGCCCTCCAGCAAGCCCCAGGCCCTCTAGACTCCATGACAGTCACGGCCAGGCAGGCACCGTAAACTCCGGGGACCCAGAGGCACCCCACTGCTCTCCTGCTCTCCATCCTCTGCGCTCGGCTCAGGGCAGACCAGGTACTGATGCATCGCAGCACAGAGGACACTTAAGAGACCTGGCTTTCAGCCAAAGCACAAGGAAGGGGGTTCTGGGGGTCAGAGAGTATGCAGGAGACTGCGGAGACGAGGGAGGCGGAAAGGGCTTGCCCCCAGCTGTGTACGAAGGACTGGGTCACTCCTCACTTGTCCGTGTGTGGACCTGACCCTAAAGGGCAAACCAAAGATTTCGAGGACCGACCTCCAGGACCGACCCCCACCAGGTCTCAGACTGGCCTTGGGTGGCACCTATGGGACAGATCCAGAGAAGACTGCACAGGCTGGAAGGCTGAACTGATTCAGAACCATGCCCGCCCACAACCCAGGTCCATTTCCTGCTACAACAAAATGCTCCATCCTCCACGGGGTTTAAACAAGAGCCAGAACCTGACAACACAATATTCAGAGTATCCAGAATACGATCCAGAATTATCTAACAGACAAAGAACCGGCAAAGTCTGACCGATTCTCAAGGGAAAAATTATACAAGAGAAGCCCAATCCAAGGCGACCACCGGAACCCACAGTGACCTCAGAGCTGCGGGCGCTCCTGCTTCACAAGTGGAGCCTGCCGTCCTTGAAAGGGCTGCCTCAGGAACCGAAGTCACAGCCAAGCGGACATTTGAAAATTAAAAACTATAATAACAGAAATTTAAAGATCCACCTGGTGGGCTCAATATCAGAATGGAGATGAGCGAGGAAAGAGATACAGCAATGAAAATAAAGACAGATCAGTACAAACGATCTAATCTGAACAACAGAAGGTGGAAAAACAAAATGAACAGAGCTTCAGGGAATGCAGAACAATATAAAAAGTTGGCCATCTGTATCACCAGAGTCCCAGAAGGAAAGAAGGAAAAAGTGTGATGCTAAAAAAACTCTGAAAAAATAATAGCTGAACACTTCCCAAATGTAGTGAAAACTATAAACTTATACATTCAAGAAGCTCAACAAACCTCACACAGGATAAACTCAAAGAAATCTACGCCCAGAACATAATCAAACTGCCAAAAACTAAGGACAATGTTAAAACATCCCCAAAGCAGCAGATAAGAAGGTGTGTATTTCCACGTGAGAACAAGAATTTGAAGGCCTGCGGGGCTCTCCCCTCAGAAGCACAGAGCCCGACGCAGGGACATTCTTAACACGTTGAAAGAAAAGCGCCTCGGCCCGGATTCTACAACAGCGAGAAGACCCTTTAGAAGTGAAGGCACAATAAAGACATTTCCAGATGAAGGAAAATGAAGAGAACGGGCCACAGTCAGACCTAATGCAGTACTTCAGACAGAAGGAAATCACAGCAGAGGGAAGCCTGGAACATCAGGAATGAAGGAAGGCAACCAAAACGGGAACTATCTGGATAAACACGTACATGGCCGTTCCCTTCAGCTCTTCAGGCACGTCTGACAGCTGAAAGCAAACACTCAACACTGCTGCTGGGACTCGATGCGCACAAACATAGGCCATCTACAGCCTCAAAGCGGGCGGTGCCAGGGCCTACGTGGTGGTCCCGCTTCCATACCCCCTGAAGGGGGAGAACGCTGTGCTAAGCAGACAGAAAAATCAAGTCCTTCAAAATGCGAATGGGTGAGCAAGCTGGATATTCCATGTAATGACCTCTGGAAGGTCATCCAGAGACAAAAGAAGTGAGGTATGAAGCCACAGAAAGACACGGCGGGGACTTCCCTGGTGGCACAGTGGTTAAGAATCCGCCTGCCGATGCAGGGGACACGGGTTCGAGCCCTGGTCTGGGAAGATCCCACATGCCATGGAGCAGCTAAGCCCGTGCGCCACAACTATGGAGCCTGCGCTCTAGAGCCCACAAGCCACAACTACTGAGCCCACATGCCACAACTACTGAAGCCCGCATGCCTAGAGCCCTGCTCCACAACGAGAAGCCACCACAGTGAGAAGCCTGTGCACCGCAACAAGAGTAGCCACCGCTCGCCATAACTAGAGAAAGCCCGCGCGCAGCAAGAAACACCCAACGCAGCCATAAATAAATAAATTTATTTATTTAAAAAAAAAAGACACGGCAGACCCTTAAATGCACACTGTGAAGTGACAGAAGCCACCCTGAAGAGACCAGTGGTTGCCAGAGGGTTGGGGAGTGGGCAGGAGGATGAACAGGCGAAGCACAGAGGATGTTTAGGGCAGTGACGCTACTCTGTGTGATACCGTCATGGTGGATATTCACCATCACGCATTTGTCAAAACCCACGGGATGTACAAAACCAAGAGGGCGCCCCAAGGTAGACTTTGGATAGTTCTGATGTGTCAATGTAGGTTCATCCTTCGTAAAAAAACATACCCTTCTGTTGAGTGATTTCATTAATAGGGGAAGCCGTGCACGTGTGGGGGCAGGGAGTACACGGGAAGTCTCTAGAACTCTTTCTCAATTTTGTTGTAAACCTGAAAGTGCTCTGAAAACTTAAGCCTTAATTAAAAAATATAAAAATAAAACATACACTGTACAACACCAAAAATGAACCCCAATGTAAACTACAGACTCTGGTTGCTGATGGGTCAACTGGGGTTTGTGATTGTAACAAACATACTACCCTGGTGAGGATGTTCGTGCTGAGGGAGGCTGGGAACTCTGGGGGCTCCTGCTCAACCGTGCTGTGAACATAAACCTGCCCCAAAATGAAGTATGTATGTTATAATACAACGACTAGAGAATATAGTGAAAATGCAAAGACAAGCTATAGGTGGAAGAAAATGCTTGCAAATCGCATGTCTGACAAAGAACTTGCATGCAGAATATAAAAAGAACTCAACAACAACAACACAACTTAAAAGCAGGCAAAAGTGGGGCCTTCCCTGGTGGTCCAGTGGTTAAGAATCCGCCTTCCAATGCAAGGGACGTGGGTTCGAGCCCTGGTCAGGGAACTTAGGATCCCGCATGCCGCAGAGCAACTAAGCCTGCACGACGCAACTAAGACCCGACGCAGCCAAATAAACAAATAATTTTTTTAAATAAATAAATAAAAGTAGGCAGAAGGTTTGAACAGACACTTCACCAAAAGGGAAGTCCAAATAAGCACACAGAGGGACTTCCCTGGTGGTCCAGTGGTTAAGACTCTGCGCTCCCAGTGCAGGGGGCCTGGGTTTGATCCCTGGTCAGTGAACTAGATCCCGCATGCCGCAACTAAAGGAGCCCACGTGCCGCGACTAAGACCCAGTGCAGCCAAATAAATAAATAGTAAAAGAAAAAACAGTAAACACATAGAAAGATGCTCAGCATCATTAGCCCACAGGAAAATGCAAACCCAAACCGTAACAACACTGCCACACCTATTAGAACGGCTCCAACGGCGCCAGCAAAAAGCTGGCGGTACGAAGACTGTGAGGATGTGCGGCAGCTGGCACTCTCACGCAGCTGCTTGGTGTGGCCACTCTGAAAAGGGTCTGGACGTTTCTCAGAAGGCTACGTGTACTCTTATTACAGGACCCAGCAACCCCACTCCTAAGTATCTGCCCCACAGAAACGAAGACTTGGATTTCCTTAAAAACCCGTACACACAATTCTATGACAGCTTTATTCATAACTGTCAGAAACTGGAAACAACTCACATGACCTTCAGTAGATGAAAAGAGAAACAAACCTCACAAAAGAATACTCCTCAGCAATATAAATACATAAATAAATAAGCTACTCGATATGTGCGACAACCTGGCTGGATCTCCAGAGAATCACGCTGAGTGGTTACACACGCAGACCCTGGAGGTATCAGCCACCACGATAAAGTGAACGTCACCATAAAGTGAGGCACGTGGCGTTTTTCGTTTCTCAGTGCATATAAAAGTTATATTTACGTTATATTATAGTCTACTATGTGTACAACAGCATTACGCCTAAAAATGACATACATACCTTAATGAAATAATAAATTTATTGCTAAAAAATACTGACCACCATGTGAGCCCTCAGAGTCTTAGCAGTAAGACCAAAGACCACGGATCACAGATCGCTGTAACAAACATATTAATAACGCAAGAGCTTCAAAAATTCCGAGAATTACCAAAATGTGACAGAGACCCAAAGTGAACAAATGTTGTCGGAAAAATGGTGCTGATAGACTTGCGCGATGCAAGGTTGTCACGAACCTTCAATTTGTAAAAAATACAGTATCTGCGAAGCACAAAAAGTGAAGCCCAATAAAACAAGGTGGGCCTGTAGGCTGTATGAGTCCACTTACATGACATTTTGGAAAAGACGAAACTCTAGTGATAAGAGAACAAATCATTGGTGCCAGGGGCTGGGGGAGGAGGATAGGCATAAAAGGACAACACAAGGGAGATTCTGGGGGTGACGGGATTGTTCTGTATTCCGATCATGGGGGCAGCTACACGATAAATCTATACAGGTGTTAAACTCATAGAACTGTACACCAAACAACCATAAAAGTTTACCATTTGTGAATCTTTTAAAAAAATTAAATTGGCCAAAAAAAAATGCTACTGTATCCTGGCATATATGGTCAACTGATTTTTGACAAGGGTGCCAAGACCATTCAATGGGGAATGGGGACAGTCTCATCCATATGTGGAGCTGGGACAACTGGACATCTGCAGGCAAAAGAATGAGGCTGGACCCTTACACCACAGACAAAAATCAACATAAAATGGATCAAAGATCCAAACGTAAGAGCAAATACTGTAAAACCCTTAGAAGAAAACACAAGGGAAAATCTTCCTGACACTGGATTTGGCAAAGATTTCTTTTTCTTTTTCTTTTCTTTCTTTTTTTCTTTGTTTTTGGCTGCACCAGCACAGCTTGTGGGATTTTAGTTTGCTGCCCAGGGATGGAACCCAGGCCCTCGGCAGTGAGAGCGCAGAGTCCTAACCACTGGACCATCAGGGGGTTCCCTGGCAATGATTTCTTGAATATGACACCAAAAGCACAGGCAACAAAAGAAAAAACACACAAATTAGACTCCGTTAAAATTAAAAACGATTGTGCATCAAAGGACACTCTCAGGAGACTGAAAAGACAACCTACACACTGGAAGACAGTGCCTGCAAAGCACGTGTCTGCCAAGGGATTCACATCCAGGATACAGCTCAACAAGAACACAACTTAAAGCATGGGCTAAGGACTCAGAGTAGACATTTCTCCAAAGGAAATACGCAAATAACCTGTAAGCCACTGAAAAGATGCCCAACATCCCTAATCACTAGGGAAATGCACACAAAAACCACAAGGAGATGCCACTTCACACCCACCAGGATGGTTATTATAAACAAACGGAAAGTACATGTGGTCAGGATGCGGGGAAACTGGAAACACTGTGCACCATTAGCAGACAAGCAAAACGGTGAAGCCGCTGTGGAAACCAGTCTGGCAGTTCCTCAAAAGGCTACACGTAGGGGGGCTTCCCTGGCGGTCCAGCAGTTAAAACTCCGCGGTTCCAATGCAGGGGGCACGGGTTCAATCCCTGGTTAGGGAACTAAGATCCCACAAGCCACACGTTGGCCAAAAAAAAAAAGACCACTTTAAAATCGCCCTTAAAGTAACGTTGCTCCGTGGTGCTTGGCTCTCACCGAGGTACCGCTGCTTTCACCGGGTGGACTCCAAGGGGGCCAGAAAGCCACGCTTGAGCTCAAAGCTGCAGAAAGGCAGGGACCCACCCTATGGGTGGCTGTCCTCACCCACATCTCAAAACCGCACAGAGCGCTAAGCGGTGGGAACACACAAACCGGAATTCCTGCCTCTCCAATATCAAGTTTTCAAAATTCTTCTTTCCCAATTAACCTTGAGGTAAAGAAGATAGGAGGAAGTATTTCTAAAGTAGCATTCTTAGGCATAAATATACAAAAACAGGACAAAAATGTGAGTGTGCGGTCAGTACATTGGATTCAGATCTGACTTTCCGTTGTCTTCCAAATAACCACAAAATTTTTTTTTGATAAAAATACCACTAGAAACATAGCAGAGGTCACAAAGCAGTGGCCAACGGACAAAAGTTTTATTTTTTTAATATTTATTTATTTATCTTGGCTGCGCAGGGTCTTAGTTGTGGCACGCCGGATCTTCATTGCAGCACGCGGGATCTTTAGTTGTGGCATGCGAATTCTTAGTTGCAGCATTCATGTGGGATCTAGTTCCCTGACCAGGGATCGAACCCAGGTCCCCTGCATTGAGAGTGCAGAGTCTTACCCACTGGACCACCAGGGAAGTCCCAGCACAATTTCTTTGATTCTCACTGTGTTTCAAAATTTTTAATTAGTTGCCAGCTTTTTCAAATTTTACAGGGTTCACATTTTAAAAATCAGATTTCCGGCTTCTCTTGAAAAATGTCACAAGAATTCATCCCTAGAGGTGGTCCCCCTAGTCCTGCATTTCCTTGAGAATCTGGGCTTCCTGGCCCTGCCCTCCTGGGGGCAAGGGCGGCGCAGCGCACTAGCTGACCAGTCTCGACCACACCCTGAGTCACACCCAGCCAGGACGCACCGGCTCTTAAGTGTATGATGTATATGTACAAATCCCCGCCCCACTCCGCCCCCCGTCCAGTATGTCTTCCCAAAGTTTTATACTTCCTACAAAGAAACAATTTTTTAACAGTCTGCTTAATTTATCTTATTACATTTGGAATTTAATCCATTTGGTTTTACCCTAAACGGACTGACCTACACTGTTGGTGGGAACATAAATTGGTGCAGCCACTATGAAAACGGTAGTACCCAGGTTCCTCAAAAGACTAAAAATAGAACTACCATATGTTCAGCAACCCCACTTCTGGGTGTACATCGGAAGGAAAACAAATCAGGATACCCAAGAGACACCCGCACCCCATGTTCACTGCAGCGTTATTTACAATAGCCAAGATATGGAAGCAACCTAAATGCCCACGGACAGATGACTGAATAAAAATTTGGTATACACATACAATGAAATATAACAGCCTTAAAAAAAAAAAAAAGGAAATTCTGCCATTTGTGACAACGTGGATGGATGTAGAGAACGTCATTCTAAGGGAAATAAGCCAGACACAGGACAAAATACTACATGCTACCACTTACATGAGGAATCTATAACAGTCAAACGCGGAGAAGCAGACAGTGGAATGGTGGTTGCCAGGAGCTGGTGGAGGGGGAATGGGACACATCAAAAAGTACAAAGCTTCAGTTATGCGAAATGACTAAGTCCTAGAAATCTAAGGTACAGCATAGGACCTATGGTTAACAATATCGCACTGTATACTTAAAATTTTGCTAGTTAAGCCTTCTTATCACAAACTAATGAGAACGGGAATAAACTTCTGGAGGTGACTGACACGCTAATAGCGCAGACTGTGGCTTTACGGGTGCACACAATTCATCGTTATATACGTCAGTTACGCACAGATTTCTGTAAGTTAGAAAATACTGATGTAACGGAAACTGTATTTGCAGTGTCAGCAAAGAAAGAAAACGTTGATTCACTGGAAGTGTCGCTCGACTACATGAACTATAAAGTTAAACAAATATGTGACAGGTCATTACTGGCAATGGACCCATATTGATCGGTTCCTACCACGGGGACCAAGGAGATACGGGTCTCACCAAAGGGTTGCACGCACGCAGCCCCCACGGGAAAGGGGGGGCATTCACCAGGCCCCCACGAGAGGGGGGTGTATCCACAAGGCCCCCAGGGAAGGGGAGAATTCACGCGGTCCCACGGGAAGTGGGGGTAGCCACGCGGCCCTCTCCATGCAGCCCGGCCTAATGCCCTCCCCGGCACCCGCAGCCCGCGGCCCACAGCCTTCCGGCAAGATGGAGGCCGCGCCGCCGTGGCGGCCCGGGCGCGCGCTTCCTAGTGACGCAGGCGGCGGGGCCGCGCACGCACGGGCCAGGGCGAGCCTGGATATTTATTTGGCGCTCGGCCGGGAAGCGGGAGGTGTCGAGAAATAAGGCCCGGCTGGGCCCGACGCGCGTGCGCGCGGGCGAGGGCGGGGCCGGAGGTGGGTGCTTAGGCCCGTTAGCTGGGCGGCTGCTCCGCGCCCCGCCCGCTGGCTCACCTGCCGGGACTGGCCGACACACCAGCTCGGCGCGGAATTCCCGGGGAGAGGGTGCGTAGGGGGACGCGCTTAGGGTTGGCGAGAAAGGTGAGTGACCTGCCCGCGTGTGCAAAGGGTCTCCCCAGAGGCAGGCGGGAGGGCTGCCCCGGGAGTCGTACAGTCCGAATCCTGGGATTATCATGGCTTATTTTTGTAGCAAGCGTTAAAAACGGCTTTAAACATCCTTTAAACTTCTGGATTCGCGCGGCTCCCCGCAGTGTTCCTGTGTCGACCCCCAGCCGCGCTCTCCTGTGCTGTAGTCACTGGTCACGTGTGCTCATTTCAATTTACGTTAACTGAAGTTAAAATTCAGTTCCTGCGCTATCACAGAGGCATTAAAAGACACCCTGATGAAGGGTTAGGAACGCCCTGAAAACTCTCTTTTTTAATGGCTGGAGTGCAGAGTCCCTGCGTTTTCCAGAACGTGAGAAGGTTAGCATCACTCAGCTTTCCTGGAGTTCCTTTGACTTGGGAGCGAGTACAAACAGGCCTTGCTGTTTGATTGAAAGGTGCAGTGGGGGCCCAGGGGGTGGTGAGTGGGGTCACCTGCCCTGCCCAGGCCGGGGCACTTGTGAGGCATCCTGTTCCTGCCCCAGGACTCCTGGAGGAAGCGCTGCGGCCGTGGTGGTGTTGGGCACATCCCCACATCTCCCTGTGCTCTGTCTCCCCACCTGCACCGGGCAGTCAGGGGGACCCAGAGGGTGGCTGAGGCTGGCTGTTCTCAGACCAGGGAAGGCACGTACGAAGTTTCCTCGTGTGTGGTGTCACTGCTCTGGCAGCTGTCAGCTGCGGGAGACTCCGGTGCCCAGTGAAAGGCTTCAGGGTCTGCGGATGCTCCCTCAGGAGACAGAGAAGGCAGAAAACAAATGCCTTCTTCAAGACCAAGCCGTGAACCTGTGTTCATACTTAGGTAGGAAGACCACTGAAGGCCATTTCCCAGACTGGGAAGTTTCAAGCAAACTTCATTTCAGGGATGCTATAATTGGGAGAGTTACCGCTTTCATTCTGTTTTCAATAATATAGAGTGTACTCAAGCAAGTGATGAAAAAGTCACTGTTTTTAAAGATTAAACTATTGAGCCTATGTCAGTGCAGCTATTTTATTATCTGGTAAATACAAGAGCAGGTGTGTCTGGTCTGTGCATATCATTTATTTGAGTTTCCCTGTCCTCACGTTCCGGAAGTAAATGCCCATAAAGTCAAAGGGAGAGGGCTTCCCTGGTGGCGCAGTGGTTAAGAATCCACCTGCCAACGCAGAGGACACGGGTTTGATCCCTGGTCCGGGAAGATCCCACGTGCCACGGAGCAACTAAGCCCGTGCACCACAGCTGCTGAGCCTGCGCTCTAGAGCCTGTGAGCCACAACTACTGAGCCCAACTACCGAAGCCCACGTACCTAGAGCCCGTGCTCTGCAACGAGAGAAGCCACTGCAATGAGAAGCCCACGTGCCACAAGGAAGAGTAGCCCTGCTCGCCGCAACTAGAGAAAGCCCGCGTGCAACAACGAAGACCCAACGCAGCCAGAAATAAAATAAATTTTTAAAATTAATTAATTTTTAAAAAATGTTAAAGGGAGAAAGCTCAGAAGGATGCAGGAGGCAGACCAGGCCAGGTCCTGCAGCTGCACAGTTGGGGTGAGCTGTGGCCGCTGGCCTTGGAGTCTGGGCACCCCAGACTCCCCAGTCTGAGTTTCCACTGCTGCGTGGCCTCCACGTATTTCTGCCACAGGACCTCAGGCCTGGCATTTGAACCTGCGCTCACGTTTTCTGTCTCCGAAGCATTGGACTCTGCTTGGCTGACAGGATGGATTAGTTCCTTCTGGGGTCTGGAGTGGTGATTTCTCCCCTGTGCTCCCAAGGGGAGGGGAGCTTCCACTCTTGGTTTACTACAGAGGAGGGTAAACCAGGAGAGACTGTCATCATGGGCCCAAGGATGCTGTGGGGTTGTCATGCCCCACCCTCTACTTGGGCTCCACCACACACAGTCCCTGACCACACTGGAAGCAGGACCACGGCAGGCCCGGCTTACCCAGCAATACCCTGGCCCTCCCTTCCTCCACTCTGCAGGCCCTGAGGCCCAGGGCCTCCTGCCTGGGGGAGGGTGGCACACGCACTAAGAATTACAGAACCATGCATGGGTAAAAGGTGTGTTTAGGCTCAGGACAGACCATTCAACCGTGGAAGAGTATGAAAGGTTTATTGCTATGGCTTCAGATTCACAGTGCAGCCAACCTTTAAGAAACTACCCCTCATCTAGCTTTGGTTTAGTATTAAAGACCAAGCTATTGAAATAGTTTCTTTTTCCAACCATGTATCTGTGTATGGCTAGATTTTTTTCTCATATGCTTCAACCATTCTCACTAATTCTTTTCTTTTTTAATGAAAACGTCACTTTTTCATTTTAAAATGTTAACATGTAATGGGTGTATCATTTTTTAGTGACTTTTTTAAAATAAATTTATTTATTTTATTTATTTTTGGCTGCGTTGGGTCTTCATTGCTACGCGCGGGCTTTTCTCTAGTTGCAGAGAGTGGGGGCTTCTCATTGTCGTGGCTTCTCTTGTTGCGGAGCATGGGCTCTAGGCGCACAGGCTCAGTAGTTGTGGCTCACGGGCTTAGTTGCTCCGCAGCATGTGGGATCTTCCCGGACAAGGGCTCGAACCCGTGTCCCCTGCATTGGCAGGCGGATTCTTAACCACTGCGCCGCCAGGGAAGCCCCTGAATTACTGCTTTTTTAAAATATGTATTTGGCCGCGCCGGGTCTTAGCTGCACCGTGCGGGATCTTTAGTTGCAGCATGCAGGATCCAGTTCCCTGACCGGGGGTCGAACCCGGGCCCCCTGCATTGGGGGCGTAGAGTGTTAACCACTGGACCACCAAGGAAGTCCCTGAATTACTGGCGGGTTTTTTGTTTGTTTGTTTTAATTTTTGGCCGCACCACATGGCTTGCGGGATCTTAGTTCCCTGACCAGGGATCGAACCTGCGCCCTCAGCAGTGAAAGTGCGGAGTCCTAACCACTGGACCACCAGGGAATTCCCTGAATTACTGTTTTTTTAATTTCTGCGTTTTAATTCCCAGTGTGGTCCCTGTCGACCCGAATAGCCCACATAAACAGAGCTCTTTGGGGGTCCTCCATAAACTTTAAAATTATAAGAGGTCCCTGAATCCAAAAAGTTGGGGAAGTTTTCTCAGAAATCCTAGTACATCCATGAAATAGATGATTGTCCAACGCTTGAAGCGATGTTTGTGAGGATGTAGGATAAGTGCGAACACATCACTGTGCACGTCTCAGAGGTCTGAACTCGGGCTCACTTCAGCACCTCTTGAGGGGTAGGTCCTCTCCAGGGGAAGGAGTTTGGTGGATCAGGATTTTTGTCTTTACACTGTGTAGTCTGCAGTGAGCATGTATTATGTTTGTAACCAGAAAAAATGTTAGCGTCATAAGATAATGCCTACTCTGTTTTCCTCATAGTGGGCCTGGTGAAGGTTAAAAACTTTTCTTTCTTTTTTTTTTTTGCGGTACGCGGGCCTCTCACTGTTGTGGCCTCTCCCGTTGCGGAGCACAGGCTCCGGATGTGCAGGCTCAGTGCCCATGGCTCACGGGCCCAGCCGCTCGGCGGCATGTGGGATCTTCCCGGACCGGGGCACGAACCCGCATCCCCTGCATTGGCAGGCGGACTCTCAACCACTGCGCCACCAGGGAAGCCCGGTTAAAAACATTTTAACGTGCTTTAAAAAATCATAAACTACCATATGTAACATAAGGTTGTATTGACTAACATGCAGTTTCTCACAGGGCAGGGCCTGGGTGTTCAAATCCATCAGTGTTCTCTGGAGTGAGACACACAGATGGAATAAGCACTCACTAACTCATGTTGAAAACACAAATTAGTGCATGGATGTTTTAAAGTTACGAGTTGACTTGTGTCCTCCAGAGATGTGGTGACATCACAAGTCCCAGGACCTCAGAATGAGCCCTTATTTGGAACTAGGGTTGTTGCAGGTATAATTAGTGAAATAATGAGGTCGTGTTGGACTGGGGATCCCTAATCCAGTGACTGGTGTCCCATAGGGACAGACACACAGAGAGAGAGGCAGAGACACATGTGCTGCGTCCACAAGCCAAGGATAGCCGGTGTCCAGCAGAGCCCAGGCTCAAGTTCCCAATCCCTGGGGAGGCCCCCACTGCGTGGAGGCTGGCACTGCTCGTCACAGCGCCAGCCGCCTGCAGGGGATAGAAGTCCAAACACTTCGTTCCCGGCCTCCTGACATCCAGGTCGCCAAGGAGAACGCGAGGCAGCCGAGCACCGACAGGACAAGCTTTACTCAGGAGAGAAGAGACCAGGTCGGCTTCCGCCGTGGGCCTCGTCCCCACGCCGGGTCCTCCCCACCCTGCTGGCCTGCACGCACCCATCTTGTGCTGCAGGAAGGACCTGACCCCTCCTGAGGAGTCTGACATGCTGAGCGCTGGGGTTGCATCCATCTCACAACCGGAGGGAGGTCCACACACAGGCTCTATGGGCCCCCATCTATTGAAAGGAAACGGTGCCGTTTGTAAGTGGCCCTTCGGGGACGGAGAGACGGCCTTTCCCCACAGCTGAAGCTGGGAGGGCTGATCGTGGTCCCCCCCTCCCCTCCAGTCCTGACAGAGGTGGCCTGGCAGCACCTGACTTCCAGCTGAAAGGAGACACCTCTGTGGTCTCAAGGCCCCCAGTCTGCTGCACACGTTACAGTCGAGAAAACTAATTCTGCCAAAGAGCCCAATGATTTTTCCTCAGCAGCAAGAGAAGCAGCTGCAGTTCGTACCATCCCTTCTACTCAGCCACACCCGAGCTCGCCCGGCAAGGACGTGTGAGGGGCTGGAGCGAGGCCACGCTGCGACAGGCGTCTGTCTGTGCTTCCACCTTGCCTGCCTCGCTGGACACCCTGTTTCACGGTGGGGGCCCACTGCTGCCCCCAGGCACCGAGCCAGCACCCACTGTGTCCAGAACTCATAGGGTCATCAAGGCAGAGTGTCTGAGGTTTTGAAACCTGTCCCCAGAGTCTGTGACATTCCTCCTTTCCAAAGGTGGGGCCTCACCCACCCCACCCCTACCTTGAGGGTAGGCTGTTCTTAATGACTCACTTCTGCTTCCGTGACTAGTTCACCCCCATGTGAGCCAGCCGACTTGGAAGTGGGTACTCCAAGCCCACGCAGCCTCCAGACAACCTCCACTGATGTCCTGACTGCAGCCTCCTGGAGGCTCTGTGCCAGAACCACCCAGCTCCTGGAGTCCTGACTCAACAGAAACGATGTTTGTTGTTTTCAGCCACCGCTTGGACTCACTTGTTACACAGCAGTAGGTAACGAATACAGCCCTAACTGGCTTCCCAGGAGTCCCCCATTCGTTTGCTGCTCTTTGTTAAGGAGAAGCATGATTGCTTTTCTGCAAAGGATTCCCCATCATCTCCCAACCTCAGAGGCTCCATACGGTGACTGTCCCTCAGTGCCTTACCAGGGCCGCCTAAGAGGTAAGAGGCCCTGACCTTGATCAGCTGCTCTTCTGGGAGTTCCAGGGCTGTGCGCTTCTATGTGGTGAGCCTGTGTCTGTGAACCCAGATGACAGGCATACATAACTCACGCCTCATAAAAATATTTTCCATGTATTTCCTTCCACTCCTGCAGATTTCTGATGCCTCCACCTTACTGGAGGCTGTGTGTCCTGGGTTCTGACTTTCCCACCTCTCCCTGGACAGGGGAAGGTGGGGAGATGGTGAGAGTTCCCTGGAGCCTGGGGAAGTAGCTAGGACTGCCCCAGGAGAGGGCTGTGGGTTTGGGGAGAGGTGAGTGGGTCTCTGGGTCCTGGGGAGCAGGCATCTCTCCAGGGCCTGTACCTGAGGTCCATGTGTGGACCTGAGCATGGCTCAGCGTGGACATTACCAAACATGCCTCCTCTCCAGCAGAGGGGTCCCTCCCTGCTGGGCACCCCAAGGGGCAGTTCGGGGTCCCCTAGGACAGACATGTCCACCAGTGTGAGTCACGATGTCTGCTTGTCTCTTTTTGCCACTGCAGGTCCCCACGTTGGGACCAGATCTGTGTCTGTGAACCGTCAGCTGCCCATCGGGGTCCACAGTGATGGCACACACCCTGGGATTCTAGGACCACCCCCCATCCAAGCAAGACCCACAGCCGTGGTGAGTAGGGCAGGCCCCAGACCTCAGACCCTGGTCTTCCTCTGCAGCGGCAAGCTGAGAGCCCGGCCCACAGGAGGGCGCAGCCCTGGGGGAGCTGGGGCGGCCCCACCTGCAGCGGAGGGCCCAGCCTCCCCCCTCCCACCCCCACTGTCTCCTGGGGCTCCGGAGGGGAAAGTGGGCTTGCGTGCTGTTTATATGCTCTTTTCTTAAAATCGCCATTGTCGTGAGAACTGTTTGCAGTTGTGGTGACGACGCACGAGGGTGGGGTTTCCAGGGGGACGCCTGCACAGGCAGTGGCCTCGCAGCTCATCTGACCCCACAGATGCAGGACACACGCTGGGAGGGTTCAACCGTTTCTTAAACACACACATTTTTTTAAATTGTTCATTTGATTTAATTTTTGAGTTCACTTTTACTACGTGGATGAGATGGGTGTGTATTACACTAGGGCTTCCGCTATGAGAGAGCTGCCACCGCTCAGAGAAATCCAACCCTCAGTCCCTTTCCGCTCCCCTTTCTGAGTCCCACAAAAGCCACCGGTGGGCACTGCTGGGTTCCAGTCCTGGCTTGTCACTCCCTCGGGGGCTGTCTCAGTGGGGACAGGGATGGGGGGCACAGGTCCCAACTTCCCCAGAAGCCCACTGCAATGGATCAGTACCCACCCGTGCTCCCGGGCTTGGCTCTGGGAGGTCACCAGCAGTGTCCCCATAGGTTTCTGTAGAACGAAAGCCAGGGGCACTGAGGGCTGCAATCATCTGGTTTCTGAGGCACTGGCTCTGGGTCCTTCCTGCAAGAAACGCCTCAGGCTTTCCACCAAGAGGCTGGCCAGTGAGGACTCAGACCCCAGCGCCCAGTCGTGGGGCTGGGCTGCCAGGGAGAAGAGGAGGCTGCTGCTGTGTCCAAGCAGGTAGCTGTCCTCAAAGGCTGGCGCTGGGGGGTCTGGAGGGCCCCCAGACTGAGGGAGGGGGAGGAGGCCAGCCGAGCAGGGTCTTGGCAGGAGATAGAGCCAGGCCTCCAACCTGCAGGCTGGCCAGAGTGGGCCACCAGCCAGGAATGGAAGGATGGAGGAGGTGGCTTGGGAACCCTGTCCCCTGCCCCCCGACATCTGAATCTTCAGGCACTGGTCCCCCGCCCCCCAGCATCTACTCAGGGCTCCCAGAGGGGCACTTGTGGTTGCCACCCACTCACACTGGGCCACCTGTCCAGAGGTGCGCCTGAAAGCCCTGTGGCCAGGAACAGTGTGGGAGCATCTTTTGACCAGAGCAGAGGGCACACGGGAGGGGGCTGAGACTCCAAAGGGATATAAGGATGGGTCCTCCAAGGGCATCCGCAAAGCGTGGAGGAGAGGAGGGACAGTGGGAGGCTGGCTTCCCCGCACAGGTGCTGGGCCAGAAGGAGAAGGCCCTGCTGGGAGGAGGGGCCGGCACGTGTCCATGCTGCCCACAACCCTCTAGACCACAGCAGCTCGCTCACAGGTCCCTGGTGGAACATGCCCACTCCCCTGAAGACCCAGGCCAAGCCACACCCCACCACCACTCCAGCCAAGGGCCATGACCGAAGCCTCCCAGGCCAGCCGAGGGTGCCAACCTCAGGCCAGGGGGTCTCAGAGGGCCCCTGTGCCACCACATTAAAGCGTGCTGCAGCTCCTACCCACCAGTTCCAAAAAGCACCACTGCACACGGGATTCCCAGGGCTGGCCAGTGACAGGGTACCTGCCCCCCACTGCCCAGAGATCCTTCTCTGTCCCAGTCTGTCTTCCTCCGCCCACTTCTGCGTGCCCAGCCCCTCTCCCAGAAGAGGACATCCAGGTGGAGGTGGCCCTGCCTGCCGGCAGGAGCTGCCTCAAAAGACGTGCCCTAAGTGACAAGGTGCTCACAGCACAACGACCTGCGTGTTCCTGCCACCATCGCTGGATTTATTGAGGTCGCCACCACGTCCACTAAGAGGGCTGCCAAGAGGGGACCCAGCCACGGCCAGCCTGGGGCCTGAACTGCGGGGCTGTGTGCCACGCCCTGGGGGCTCCACAGGGAGAGCCTGTGGGCAAAGCCTTGCCACGAGGGCTGGACAGCTCGGAACGCGGAAAGAGAAGCTGAAGCTGGGAGAACAGGAGGGGAGGAGGGACGGGAGCAAAAGCCGCATCTAGACAAAGTCGAACAAAACAAAACCGAAACCCAGATGTGTTCCTGTCTCGTCTCGGGATCCAGGCGCCGCGGTGTCCAAACGGCCCCTTAGCCGGACGTCTCCTCTCGCTGCTCCCTGTTCCTGCGCACTTCGGCAGCGTGCAGCTCCTGCGGGACAGGCGGGGTGGGCGGGGCCCTGCAGCCGGCAGGGGCGGGGTCCTGCCCCCCCACCCCTCCTGGGCTCTGGGGGCCCTGCCTCCGGCTCCCGGGCTTCGGGAACCCTGGGGTCTTTTCCTCCCTAGACTGGCTCGGTCCCAGGTGCGGCAGATGCGACCAATGAGAACACCTTAGTGACCAGGAGCAACAAAGGGCAGGGGCAGGCCTGCGTCACGGACTGCAAGTGCGGCTTGAGGGTGGGGGCTGGCCCTCGGGGAGCCCGGGGTGGTGTCCAGACCCGAGCATTGTGACTCCGGGAATTTCCCGAGGAGTGCAGGCTCGGGGCTCCCCGGAACTAACCCGGTCCCGCTCGCAGGGAGGCTGCTCCGGCCTGCGCAGGGGCTCGCCTTACCCTGGCTAGCCCCAGTAGGACGGGGCGTCACGGGGAGGCCGGACTGCGGGAGCGCCGCTGGCGTAGTGGGCAGGGACCGGCCAAAGGCCAAAAGAAGGGGCTCCTGGGGGCCCCCTGCTTCGGGCCCCGCCCCGGCGCGCACCTTCTCGCGCAGCCGCTCACGCAGTGCGGCCAGGTGCGCCTCGCGGATCTCCTTGCTGAGCTCCATCTTGTAGTTGAGCTTCTCCTCGGCCAGGCGGCTGAAGTTGTTGTTCTCCTCCAGCGCCTTGTGCAGCACCTCGCGCTCGTGCTCGCGCCGCTCCGCCAGCTGCTTCAGCACCTGCGCCTCCTGCGGCTG
>NW_020173687.1:476132-487179 GCF_003031525.2 Neophocaena asiaeorientalis asiaeorientalis | reverse complement strand
CCCAGCGCCTCCCGCCCACCGGACTTGTCCTCGGGGGGTTCGGGCCTACCCTGTCCTGCCGTTGGCTGGGGTGACCACCTCATCCCCAGGCAAGCCCTCCCTGTCCACCCTCGGCCGCAGAGCTGCCCCTCCCCGCTGGGCTCCGGGCGCCCCCCGCACCATCCCGCTCCAGAGTCCCAGCTGCCCTCGGGGAACGTGGGAGGAGTGGAGGAAGCTCTTGTGGGCTGTCACGGAGCCTTCCCCGTCTTCTCCTCAAACGTCTGCCCGCTGAGCACGAAGTAGGTGCTTAATACACACCGGGTTCTGAGCTCCCTAAGGTGCCGGGGGCATGGGAGGGGTCCCAGGGCCGCTAGGGAAGGGACGAGTTGGAACGAGGAGGGTGGGGCTGCTGGCGCCACTGTCCAGCCCTGCTGGTGGCCGCGGGAGTGGACCCGAGGCTCCCAGAGGTAATTAGCCTCCCTCAGCCTCCTTCAGAAGGCTGCTGGGCTCCACCCACGTGCCAGTTACTACTAGTTAACCCTGAGAAGCCTGGGTCCCCAGGGCTCACCGGTCCTGCCGTAAGGGGGATAGAGCTGCTGCCCCTGCCCAGTGGACTTGGGCACCAGGACTGCACTCCTGAGAGCACGTGCTTCTCTGCGTGTGTCTCAGTTTCAGAGGGGCTGGTGTGAGAAAGGGTGGGGAGGGGCCTGCTTCTCCCAGGGGCCCCCTGAGCTCCCAGCTCATGGAAAGCCCTTCCTTCACGCTCCCCTGCTCAGGAGGCTGTCGCCCAGCCTCCTCTCCCAGGGCCCCTCCTGGGGCTACCACCTGACCCTCCCACCCTGCCAGCATGGCCAAGGGTGCCCCTCCCAGCAGTATCTGGTTCCTGTCTCCCTCCAGCTGGCTGCCATTGAGGAATCCTTCCTCCCCCGTCTCATTCTGATGGCTCAGGAGGTGGCCCCGGGACCGTGAGACCCTCTCTGCTACACAGGCCCACAGCCAGTCGAGTGCTTGGAGCAGCCCGCACCTTGGGGACGCTGTCTGTGGCCAGCAAGGCCCCCGACCGTCTTTAGCAGGACCCAGAGGGGTGGCTCCTTACCTTCCTCCGCCCCTCAGCTGCCTCCAGCCGCTTCTGCAGCTCCTCCAGAGAGGTGTCCTTCCTCTTGGGGGGGGAGGAGAGCATGGGACTCTCCGGGGAAAGGTCGGAAGGGGATTTGAGGATGACCTCAAAGCTCTGGCCGGAGGCCCTCTTGTCCAGCTGCTTCACCTCCATGTCTGCAGGGCAAGAGCAGACGGGGGCTTCAGGAGGGCTGCTCAAGGAGGGGGCAGGCCGAGCACACACCCAAGTCAAGGTCTGAGAGGAGGGCTGAGGCTGCTCACGTGGGACTCCCAGGACCGGCCCCTCCCCACAGGGACCTCTCTCCGGAAGGCAGCCAAGCGCGGGTGCACAGACACCACGGGAGGGGGTAGCGAGGTCAGGGCAGCAGCCGGGCACACTCACCCCCATACTGGTAGACGGTGTTGGGGTGCGGCTGTGAGTAGAAGCAGGAGCAGAGGAGTGACAGCACCGACAGCTCCTTCATCTTCTTGTAGGCTGTGGGCGTGAGGCCGGCCTGAGCAGGCGCCGTCCCATCGCACCTCCAGCCCCACCTCCCTGGATGCCCAGGCCTCCCTGCCTCTGCCCCCGTTGCTGCCCCCTGGCGCCTGTCTGGCAGCCTGTTTACCTTGATCTTTTGTGTCCCACATCTCTGACTCTCTCCGTCCGTCCCTCCCTCCCTCCCAGATGTTGGCTGTCTTTCCCTGGGCACGCCTCCCTGTGGGTGTCCTGCATTGGTCTTTCTGTTCCTGTCTCTGAGTCCCTGCCCCCCTCGCTCTGTCTGTCTCTGCCTCTCTCTCCCTCCTTTTCTCTCTCTTGGCATTTCTGTCTCTGTCTCCGTTCATCCTTCTGTCTTTCTGGCTCTCCATCTGTCACTACCTCTCTTTGTATCTTTACGTCTCCATGATTCTTTGTCACTGTGTATCTTCCCGACTCTCCCCTCCCCCTACCCCTCCGCGTACTTCTCCTTCCTCCCCTTTCCCTCTCGTGGACACTTGCCCGGTCGGTGGAGAGGTTAACCACCACACTGGTGACTGGGCCAGCACAAATGTAGAGCTTCTGCAGGCAACACTTTCTTGGTCTGTGCACTTAGGTGAAGCCCTCAGACCCTCCTGTCTGCCCCCCAGCCCACCCCCCATTTACCCTGTAGTGCGCCCACCGTGGGGTGAAATCAGGTTCTCACCAGACACGCACTGGCTGCTCATCAAAAGCCAAAGGGACGGGAGCTGTCCGTTCAGCACCACAGCCCGCCCTCTGGCCTTGCAGGGTGAGTGCCCACAGCCAGTGTCCACACTACCCAACCAGAAAAGGAGGTAAGCCTGCTGAGGCCCTGAGCCTTGTCAGGGAAGGGGAGATGCTCGCTCTCAGAATGGAAATAACTGAGCTCTTTGTGGTTGGTTCACAGCAAGCCAGGCCCCAAAGTAGACACATGGGTCTGAAGTCTCACTGGCTCTCAACAAACCTGTATGCCCAATACTGTCACCCCCACTCAACCAAGAGAACACTGGGCCCAGTGTTCTTGTTCAAAGCTCCTCCAGAGCAACCCCAGGTGGTCTGTGTTCTTTCCACCACTGCAGTAGGTCCCAAAGACTTGGGGGCTCAGACCCATGCACCTGCCTCCCTGGCTGGAGAAGCTAGTATAGGTCTCTAGAGAGATACTCCACGGAGAGCGACTCTGGCTTCCATGAAGAGCACGCATAGTTACCCACAGCGTTCTTCCAAGGGGCAGACAGGTTGGACAAGAGACTCTCTGATGAAATTTCAGTCAAGATAATGTTTTTAAATTGATTTCACATAAAACTGGGGAAAGTGCTGGTGTAGAAACAGGACACAGGACAGAAGTGACTAGGCCCTGTCTGAGGGAACAGCTTGCTGTGAGCAGGGTCCTCCAACAACCAGTGCAGAGAATGATGTTATTTGATCTAAGTGTCCTGATGACCCAGACTCTTCCGGAGAGAGCCCGAGAAGTTGTGACGGGAGCACAGAGGATTCCTGAGCGAGCAGCAGGGAGAGCCTTTGGGGTCTTGGAGGAGACGCGGGGCAAAGACACATGACTTGGTCATTGGCTCGGGAGTGTGGGAGGGAGTGCCAGGTAGGGGTGGGCCTCAAAGAGGATTTTGACCTGACTTGTCGATTTTGCTTTTTCACAAGCAGAATCTACTCGCGTATTACTTATGTCATTAAAAGTTAACTTTAGAAAGGAGGCTGAGGGGTACCTCCCAGGATGTGTGCTTGGGAGTTAGAGGAGGCAGGACCAGGCAGAGCGGCTCTCCAGGAACAGCAGAGCAGGAGATATTTGGACACTTGCAGAGGCTGGGGAGGTAGCCAGGCCTGTGCTCAGAAGGGAAGGTGGGGCAGGGAGTGACAGGGAGTCTGGTCAGGGGCCTAGCTGGGTCCTGGGAGAGGCCAGGGAGGAGGGGCCTCAGTCTAACCCTGCCAGCACCCACCACTCTGGCAACAGACACCAGCCCCCTACCCTGACCTTTCAGAGAGTCCTTTCTCATCCCGTGTTAAAAGCTCCGAAAGAGTTTACCTTACAGGCCAGGAACCTGGGGCCTCACAGCTGCTCAAGGCCCTCACTGCCTCAAGCCTGAGATTTTCCCAGGAAAAGGGTTGCAAATTAATAACAGAGGAATTTTACAGACAAATGCCAGGGGCTCCCTTCCAGGCAGCTGTCACCTCAGCCTGGAGGGGGGCTGGTGGCAATTCAGGGGCAGGAGGGGGAGCTTGGGCAGGTGTGAGTGTAGGCAGGTGAGAGGGGAGAGGGCTGGGGGCTCAAGACTGAAGTCAGAGTCTCTGAGGTCATGGCTCTGCCCAGGGGACAAGTGTCCAACTGGGAAGTGAAGGACTATGTCCCGCGGCTGCAAACAGGGATGCAGCTTGGCGTCTGGTGGTCGTGGAGATCCCCTGGGTTGGTGGCCTATGAGGACCTTCCTTCTCAGAAGACCCTTCCTCAAGAAGCCCAGTGGGAAGGGGCAACTCCCCAGGAGGGGGCTTGGGAGTGAGGCCTGCGCTGTCGTCTGGTTGTAAGTCAGAGGGGGCTGCATGGTGGGTGGGGAACCGGCAAATTTGGAGACAGTGAGCAGGGGGCAGCCTGCACCGGGGTTGGAGATCAGGGCTGGGCCCAGCCACATGCAAGACAGGAGGGTACGCCTGTATTTTCAGAGCCGGAGGGGCTTAAAGTTCCTCTCATTGCAGAGGGAAGAGGTGGAGGCCCAGACCTCTCCACAGACATAGCTCCAGCCAGGAAGTGGGGCCTCGAGGCACGCCCTCCCTTTTCTCTCCTCACCAGGACCCTCTCTTCCGTCCCCATCACTGACTTCAGAAAGTCATTAAAAACAAATCTCTACCGTGAACTGGATTGCTTTGATCCCCCTTCATAGTAAATGTTACACATGCAAAAGTGCATATTGGCCTGTTGGATGATTACATCTCAGAAGAGCAAGAGTTAGAAGGCACCAGGTCAGCCTAGAGTACCTGGTGACAACAGTAATCGTGCCCAAGGGGGATGGGGTGGGCACACCACACCCTTCCTCCGGACTGACTCTCGAGACCAGCCAGACCAGGCAGACACCCTCATCAGCCTCATTTCTACAGAGGAGAAGGAGGTGCAGAGAGGGCAAGTGGCACCCCCAAAGTCACACAGCATGCCAGGATGGCAGCCCTGTCACGAGCCCAGGCCTCTGCACTTTCCTGTTGGGAGCCTCATGGTGGGTGGGTGGGGGGTCTTCCAGAACTAGGAGGGAAGGGGGCCCACAGATTCCTGCTCACCCCTAAAAGGGCCCTGGAGGCTGCTGCTAACTGCCTCCTGACAGATGGAGCTTGTTGCCACCCAGGCTGCCCCTCTCTCACTTGTCAGAGTCTCCTCCCTCAGTGTCGGGAGCCCAGCATGGCAGGAGTTGACAGCAGCATTCACCTTTCTCTGGGAAAGGTGGCTGCAACAGTCATGCTGCCTGGCGTGGACTGGGCACTCACCTTTTGCCAGGCCCCGGGCCAAGCACTGTTTCCTGAAATAGCTCATTCAACCCTCAGAACAAGCCTAGGGGAGGTGCTGTCACTATCACGGTCACCCCGATGGGGAGATTGAGCCCCTGAGCGGCGAGGTAGCAGGTGCAAGGCCTTGCAGCTTGCCAGAGTTGCATAAGGGGATGAACATGAGCGAGTCTACAAAAGTGCCTGAAGAGCTGAGCACCTGGGAAGGACACCAAGACACAGTGTCCTCAGAACACGGCCCACCAGGAGGCACTCAAGGGCGAGGCAGGGGCAAAGCTTTCCAATCTATGCACAAAGATGAGGCTAAGAGCAATCCTGCAGCGGCCACAGACCAGAGCAGAGGTGACACTTCAAGGCCACTGAGGCACGAAAGTCTGCTCCAATCAAAGATGTGTTTTCAGAGAGAAGCCATAGCTGGTTCACTTACACCAATTTTGGCCACAGTTACCGGCGCTGTCACGTAGCCACTTCTGGGCCAGACCTCTCTCCTATCAAACTGTTATGGCCGGGAGAAGCTTCAGGGGAGCACAGGTGTGTGTACACACGGGCTGCACTCTATAGAGGGCAGTGCTGATGACAGAACATGAAAGGCCCAGCCCCATGTGATGTCAGCTATGAGCAGTTCTCCAGCTGGTACTGCAGTATGTCTTTGCTGGCCATGCTGGACAAAACTGACCAATGGCACTCATGGTCTCCTTCTTTCTTTTTCTTTAAAAAAAAAATTTTTTTTTTTGGCTGCTTTGGGTCTTTGCTGTTGCACGCAGCCTTTCTCTAGTTGCTGCGAGCGGGGGCCCCTCTTCGTTGCAGTGCACAGGCTTCTCATCATTGCAGTGGCTTCTCTTGTTGCAGAGCACGGGCTCTAGGCACGTGGGCTTCAGTAGTTGTGGCATGTGGGCTCAGTAGTTGTGGCGCACAGGCTTTGTTGCTCCGCAGCATGTGGGATCTTCCCGGACCAGGGATCGAACCCGTGTCTCCTGCACTGGCAGGTGGATTCTTAACCGCTGTGCCACCAGGGAAGTCCCATGGTCTCCTTCTTGACACCAGGGGTAACTTGGACACCCAGAACAATCCTGGGGAAAAGCATGGGTCAGCAGTGCCCCAAAGTCTGGCCAAGAAGAGGGTCTGGTGCCAGGAAACTCTGAGGTCGGAGGGTCTGGGCCCAAGCCCTGATGGCCATCGATGGTGTGGCTTCGTCTGCGTCCCTCCAGCGCCTAACCTCAGTCTGCTCATGTCAGAAGGATGAGAAGGAGGCCTGTGCAGGGGTTTTACCAACGAGGTGAAAAGCTGATAAATGCTCCCAGAAGTGGCTGCCCACTGTCCCCCAGCTCAGGCACAGATGGTGAATGAGGACGCACAGACCTGCCCCAGTGTGGGACTGGGGCCACACTGGCCACCCTCACCTGCTGGTCCCAGTATCTCTGGGGATGTCAGGGAGAGGGCAGGGGGCGTATGAAGTCCAGATGGATAAGACCCCCAGATGGATGTGTGGGGGGGTGGTCAGTGACGCACGTGGTCCCCTGCCAGGCTCCTGCAGAAGTCACTGGGGGCCAGAACCGCCGGCCCTGAGGGGCGGGGTCAGGGCGTTGCACACGTGGGTGGGCGGAGCTCTGGCGCCTCAGACAGAAGCGGGCACTGCGGACAGAGGCGAACTATCTGGGGAGAGGGGATTGCACAGAGCCGCCCCCAGGGCGGACGGAAGGGTGGGCGAGGAGACGGGGTGGAGGTGGGGGCCGCCTGCCCGCCTAGCCATCTCGGGCACCGAGTGCAAAGGTGAAGCCGGTCCTGGGAAAGCCAGACTGGGCAGAGCGTTCCTGAGGAGAGCGACCCCCGCGTCCTTGCCCCGGGGGTCGCCTGGCAGCACTCCCGCGTCCAGTATGTGTCCCGCGTTTCCCGTCTCGCCCGGTGCCCGCCCCTCCGCGGCAGCTCCGCGCCTTCTGCAGGCCCGGGAAGAGAGGGTCGTTGCCTTTGAGGGCGGTGGGTCTGCAGCTGGGGAGGTGGAGCGGCGGGGGAGGGAGGGGCAGATGCCCCCATCCTAGAAAGGCTCGGAAACAGCGGCAGCCCATCCCCCATCCAAACCCGCAGCGTAAAGGGCGGTGGCTTTTTCGACCGGGGCGGGTGGCACCGTGTCACAGAGGGTGGTCCCGAGCCCGCAGCGGCGAGGGGAGGGGCGGCGACGCGAGGTGCGGGCGCGGCTCGGCTCAGGTTTTCGTTTCCCTTCTTCTCGTAGCGCCCCCTCCCGTCCCCCGGCCCCTCTGTTGGCGCAGGGAGAGCCCGGGCCCCGCCGGCCCCGGGCTGGGACTCCTGCAAAGGGTCCCGCGCTCCTCCCTCTGACCCCCGAGAAGGCGCGGTCCGACCCGGGTCTGGGGTCCCCGGGCGCCTCCAGGGACCCTGCCCGCATCCCGCGAGCGCGCCCACCCACCCATGGGTCTCGGAGCCATCCTGAGGCAGTCGCTCCCGGCCTGGCACAGCAGCGCCCCAAGGGGCAAGGGCACCCCCGCACCGATGCCCCCACCCCGAGCGGAGCCCCTGCTCTGCGGCCCAAGTCCGTTAGGCTGGCGCCGCAATCGCCGCCTTATGGGCACCGAGTCTCCCCACCCGGCGGCCCTGAACCCCGTCTCCTGCGGGTTCCGCCCGGAGAGCGCCCGCGCCCTTGCAGAGCGTGGGGTCCGAGATGGGAAAACACTCCGTAATCGGCCCAGCGGTGGGCGAGGCCAGACAATAGCCTCTGCTCAAATCCGCCGCCCCAGGACTCCCGATGCCCCGGAGCCTACCGGACACGGTGCTGGCCATGGTGCTGGCGGCGGTGGGGTTGCGGAGGCCGGAGAGGCGCGGGCGGTGGCTGGAGCTGCAGTCGGCGAATGCTGCAGTGTCGGGGAGGGGAGGGGGCAAGGGAGGGCAGGAGGCGGGAGCAGCGGGGAGAGGGAGGGAGGGGGAGAGAGGGAGAGAGAGAGAGAGAGAGGGAGAGAGAGAGAGAGAGAGGGAGGGAGAGAAAGAAAGCGCCTGGCTGTTGCACGGGCTGCAGCCGTCAGAGGGAGGGGATGATGGGAGGGGAGAGATCAGCCTGGGACGCAGAGCTGAGCGCTGCAACCCGTTGCCCATCCTCCCACCGCTCACCACTTGGAGCTGGTGCCCCCCCCAACCTGGCTTTGTGCACTCCCCGGGGGGGTGGCGGAAACAGCCCCCAATTCCCCAGGGTGGGTGCAGCAGGAGGCGATGGGCCTCAACATCAGAGTGGGGTAGGAGAGCTCTTCACTGAGGCCAGTGGAGGCTGGGTGGTGCCTTCTGTGCGCCCAGGCTTGTGCTGAGGGCTAAGCGAGTCATGGATGGTGAGTGTGGGGGCTGGTCTGGAAGGCCTCCAGGGGCATCCGAGAGCAGCTCCTTAGGCAGAGAAGAGGGTAAATTGATGTGAAGAGGCCTAGAACAAAGGCTTTGGAGCGAGACGGAGACTGGAGCCAATCCCAGCTCTGACATCCACTTGCTGTGTGACTGAGGGCGAGTTTCTGACCTCTCTGGGCCTCCATTTCTCGGGTGTGAGATGAGACAATGGTGTCAGTGCCCAGGTGGTGTAGGAGAGATGTGCACACTTGGTGAGTCGGTGGCGTCCTGCCCCTCCCCCCGCCAGACTCAGGGGTTTGGTTGATACCCCCAAAGGCAGAGCTGTTCCCGCAGTGACCATGTCACCTCTTTGGTGATGGGGATGGGAAGTCAGGCAGATGGAGCGTCATTCCCGTTTTAGGGACGGCGCCACTGAGGCCAAGAGAAGTGCTGACTCCACAAGCAATGAAGTCCTAGAACCAGAGCTAGATCTCTGGGAAACCTCGGGAACACACAGAGAGATGAGGAGGGCCCAGGACCTCTGTGTGCACACACAGCAAGCATGTGACTGGTTAACATCTGTCCTGTGGTCCACATGGGGTCGGGTCCACCGTGGGAGTCCCACAGAGCCTGGCAGAGCAGACACTCAGTGCAAGTTGGTTGACTTGCTCGAGATCGCAGTGCCTGCTGAGTGGGCTTGCTATGGCCAGCCTTCTTCTCCCCTTCTGCTCACCTCTCAGGACTCAGTACCACAGCATTTACGTGTTATAATTAATAGGAGCCTGGGCAGGAGTCCCTATGCACAATGTGTGACCAGGGTCCTCAGCTCCCTTTCTGGCCCAGGAGTTTGCCAAGTCTCTGGGTCCTGGACTTCCCTTCCTTGGACTTTTGTGGGGGAAATGCCATTACTCTCAGAAGATGGGGAGTGTGGAGGTGAAGAGTGGGACTCCTGGCTCTGGGACTTGCTGCCATCTTCGGGAAATCTACTAACCACCCACCCCCTGCTTCCTTTCCTCACTTGTAAGGAGTGGATCATAAAAGCACTTATCTCAGGGGTCGTTGGAAGGACAACCGTGTTAATGCCTGCATGGATGGTACTGAAATGTGTGCCTAGTGAGCATTCAGCAAGTGTGTGGCTGGGTCTCCTCTTCTCCAAGCTCCCTGCTGAGATAGACACTCTACTGTCCCCTCACTGGAACAAGTGGGTGTGGGTGGATGCCAGTGTGTGCCAGGGGCTTCCCCAAGCATGATCTCACACACATCAGCCTAGACACTCATGTGGCATTAAGGTGCCATCAGTGGGAAAACATCTGGACATTAAACAGCCCACAAGACCCTCTAAAATCAGCCTTGCCAGCTGACTGTGGGCTGTCACTTCAGCGTCAGTTTCTTCCTGGTGCTCTTTGGGGCATGCTGGGGTCACCTAGACAAACACTTCTTTTTTTTTAATATTTATTTATTTGGTTGCGCTGGGTCTTAGTTGCGGCTCATGGGCTCCTTAGTTGTGGAATGTGAACTCTTAGTTGCAGCATGCATGTGGGTTCTAGTTCCCTGGATCAGGGATGGAACCTGGGCCCCCTGCATCGGGATTGCAGAGTCTCAACCACTGCGGCACCAGGGACGTCCATAGACAAACACTTCTGACCACACAGAGCTGTGCAGACCCCTGGAACCTCCCTGTTGACTGCCAGCTGGTGCTGGGTGCTGGGGATTCAGAGGTCCTGCCCTGACCAGTGGGGTACATTGACCGGAAAAGCCGCTGGACCTAGAGGACAGTAAGGAGAGGATCTGGTGAGGCTCTCAGGAGCCGAGTCACGGGCAAGGGGAAGCCATTTGCGAAATTTAAGGAGAGTGATCAGCTCAGACTCGAGTCTTTAAAAGACCTCTGGGTCTTTCGAGAAAAGGGAAGCCACAGGAAACCTGTTAGAAGGCTTGTGCTGTTGTCCGGGCAGTTGTCCGAGGGGGCTTGGCCCAGGGGGGAAGTGGAATGGAGACCCTGGTGGGGAGGGAGGAGACGGCGGGACCCCAGGTTCGTGCCCGCGGGCGAGGAGGTGCCGGTCACCGGGCTCAGGGTCAACTGAAGGGGCGGGTGCTACGTGGAACGCTGCGCGCCAGCAGAGCGCGGACCCCGAGGGAGGGGACCAGTTTCCGGCCGGAGCACTGCGCAGCGGACCGGAATTGGGGGCGGAAGTGCAGCGCGTTCACGGATGACTGCGCGCGTCAGCCCGCAAGGTCGGACCGGCTGCCTCCTGAGGACGCGGTGGTGGTGAGTCGGACGGACTGGGGCGAAGTCCTGGAGATCCGGGTCATGGAAGGCTCCCCGCCGAGACCCTGGCACTGGAACCTGTGCCCAAGCGGCGGCTTCCGCAACTGCAACTCCCGGCAGGCCCCGCGCAGCTCTCGGGCCGCGCGCTGGCGATTTTGGCGCGTTGCATTGTGGGGCGCGTAGTGCCCGCCTCCGAGCTCGTGGAGGGCGCCGGGTACGCGGGAAGGGCGGCCCGGCGGGGTTTAGGAGCGCGGGCTGTTAGTCCGAGTGTCCATGCGAAACCAGGCCTCGGGGGGCTGAGTGGTTTGCTGGGCGCCGCACGGATTCGCGTCCCAGGTCAGAGCAGCACACGTGCTCTTTCGCTGCCCACCTGGGAGGGATGGGGCTGGTCCGTGGACCAG
>NW_020173687.1:453801-476054 GCF_003031525.2 Neophocaena asiaeorientalis asiaeorientalis | reverse complement strand
TGTGGCCCCTCAAGCTGTGGCGGAGGTCAGTGCAGTGTTATTGCGGGTGGAGCACGTGGAGCTGCATCTGGCCCCTGCCCTGTCGCCTCTCCCGGAGCACGGTGGAGCTGCCTGGGGCGGGAGAACAAGACAGGGCCGACACCTCTCCGAGCTCCTTATGACAGGATGTCACAGGCTCACCTTCGGACCTGTTTGCGGAGGCACTGCCTGAGGGCACTGGTGAAGTGGCCTGGCGCTCGGGGAAAGGGTCGCTACGAACAGTTTTGTCATTGCAGTCTCTGCCATAGGGGCTCCCGTGGAGAACGTGTCCCAGCGGCACAGGCTGGCATAACTTACCTGGAGCGGCTGAGACCCTGAGATGTTCGGAGAGGGGTTTGTCTCGCAGACCCACACAGCCTGCGTTTCAGCCAGCCTCTGTGTCCGCCCGAGACAGAGAGTAGGCCAGTATGCCCAAGATAACTCTGAATGGCGTGACAGTGGATTTCCCTTTCCAGCCGTACAAATGTCAAGAGGAGTACATGAGCAAGGTCTTGGAGTGTCTGCAGAAGGTGAGGCTGCAGACGGAGGGGCTTGTTCCCGGGGGACGGGTCAGAGTGGGTAGAGCCTCAGCAAGACCCAGTGTACACGTACTGTCCCATTTACTCCGGTCAGGTCCTCCTGGTGAAGCCACCCTTCTGGACGTGGGAGTCGGCCATAAATAGGGCTCATGTTTTAGGTGGGGTAGGAGAGATGCTAAGCAAATAAACAAAAAGGATAATTCTAGACGGTGAGGAGTGCTGTAAAGAAAAGACATAAGGTGATAGACTTAAGAGCGCCTTGGGGGCCTCTCTGCGCAGGTGGAATGTGAGTGAGGCCAAGCGATGAGGGCGTCCAGCTGAGGGTCTGGAGGAAGTATTTCCACACAGAGGGACAGGTGGTGCCCAGCCCTCCTTAGGGGAGGTCGTTAAACCTCACGGGTTGCAGCTTGCTTTCTGCTGGGTTTCTGGGCATGCCCTCTTGTACCCTGCCCAGGCCCCCAGCCCTTGAGGGCTGCCTGAAGCTGGGCCCATGTTCCCATGCCTGCGGCAGCTGGGGGCAGCTTTGCAGACATGGCTGTGTCGGCCCAAGTTTCCACTCAGGCTACCGGCTGAGAGCTATGTAGACCGTCGGGTTCCGTTCAGGTGGTGTAACTGCTTGGATCCAGAATCAGAGTCAAACTCCCATCCTGGGGCTTGACACCTAATTAGTCATCTTCCTGTTTATATTAGGCTGAAAAATACCGTGGTATTTTGGGTAATGCTCTGTAAATTGTTTGCTAACGAGGCCTGGTCTGGTCTACAGCTTTTGGTTTGAGAGTGGAGAGGTCGTGCGGCATTTTACGTCCCCCGCTGAGTGGGGGCAGGGGCTGCAGGGCTTGTCTCAGGTGGGCTGTGTGGCCTGCACAGCCTGCCCCTGCTCCCCCGTGACCCTGTTCCCCACCCCATTTAGAAAGTGAACGGCGTTCTGGAGAGCCCCACGGGCACGGGGAAGACGCTGTGTCTCCTCTGCAGCACGCTGGCCTGGCGGGAGCAGCTCCGAGACGCTGTCTCTGCCCGCAAGATTGCCGAGAGGGTGTCAGGGGAGCTCTTCCTTGACCGCGCCTTGGCGTCCTGGGGGAACGCTGCCCTGGAAGGAGATGTCCCAGGTGATGCCCCTTTTTGCCCCTTTCCTGGTCCCGGGCTGGGAGGCGGGGAAGGAAGGGGGGTCGTAGCTGCCGTGTCATTTCTCGCCATCCTGGCTGTAAACCTAGGGTCAGAACCTTATGGCCAAATGAGGACCCTGCAGAGACCCACTGCACTCCTTCGTGTAGCGAGTGTTGGGCATCGATGCTTAGCTGTCCCCGGGCCGAGTTAGCTGAGTGCCCGGGTTAACTGCACACGCGGACCATGACCTGTCCTGTTCCCTTGTGCCGGGCAGCGTGCTACGCGGACGTCCCAAAGATCATTTACGCCTCCAGGACCCACTCGCAGCTCACTCAGGTCATCAGTGAGCTCCGGAACACCTCCTACCGGTGGGTCAGGCGGCGTCCACCCCTGCCTTGGGGTCACGGGGGTGTTCTGCCTGGACCCCACCCTGGGGTCGCGCCATGCTCTGGCTGTGGGGCTGCCGCCCTGACCTCAGGCTCATACCCTGAGCTCCTCGCAGCCATCGGGGTGTCAGCTGTGGGCGTGGGTCAGGGCAGCTGTGCGGCGGAGGCCCTGCCCCGTGTTGGAGCCCCCAGCACTGCTACAGGAGAGTTGGTGTCCCCTCCCCGCCGGCCTCCCACGAGAGGGAGGATGCAGGTGGCAAGGTCTCCCTGAGGCCTGCCCCAGTCTCTCGGCCTCGCCCTGGATGCTGACTCAGAGCAGGCCCGTGCCACGGTGAAAGCCCCTCTCCCCTCTCGAGCCTGGGGCGGATTTCCGCCCCAGCCACTCCCTCTGGCTGCCCGGGCGTGTGAGCCAAGCTTCCCTGGGCTCCCGGTGCAGCCCACGTGGCTCCTGCCGCTGGACAGCACTGGGGCCCCCGCCCTCTGATCCTTGGGCCCCCCCAACCGTCTCCTCCACCAGGCCCCGAGTGTGTGTGCTGGGCTCCCGGGAGCAGCTGTGTATCCATCCCGAGGTGAAGAAGCAGGAGAGTAACCACATGCAGGTGGGCTCCTGGGGCGCCCAGCCTGGCCTTGGTGGGTCTGCTGCTGCTGCGTGGGTGCTGCCCCTGGGGGACGGAGGGGTAAAGAGCTGGCGGGGGTGGAGCTGGGAGGGGGTGCCTGGCTGGGGCTGGGGCAGGGCTCGGCCGTCACACGAGCCCAGACCTCATGTTCACCCAGGTCCACTTGTGCCGCAAGAAGGTGGCAAGTCGCTCCTGTCACTTCTACAACAACGTGGAAGGTGAGAAGGCTCGAGGTGGTGCCTCCTGCCCACGGAGAGCGCGCTGCAGGGGGAGTGGAGTGTGGGCGCCTCTGAGGGCTGGGCTCAGCGGCCTCCTGGGCTGCTGGCTGCTGCCCCTCAGTGCCCCGCTCTGGGCTGTCGAGGTGCCTGCGCTCTGTCTCCTGATGACCGGCATTGGCGTGCGTGCAGAGGAGCTCACGCGGTGGGGCCGAGGAAGGGCCTGAACCGTGCCAACAGCATGCTTTGTGCAGAGTGCGTGCTCCCTTCTGGAGGGCTGGAAATTGGGCGCCTGCCAGTCAGGGGTGCCCACGTGAGCAGCCCCCAGTGCCCCCTGGGCGCTGGGTCTCTGGAGAGCATTTCACTCGTGGTCTCAGCTCGTTCTGGGGGAGTCAGCCAGGGAGGGGGTACTGGAAGCTCCTCCACGTGTTTTTCCCTTTGCTGATTTTGTGGTGCATCCTGTCACTGCCGCCTGTAACTCGGTGGGTGTGACGTGCCCCGAGCCCCTGGGGTCCTCCTAGTGACTCCTCCAGCCTCATCCAGAAACGGACGAGAGTGGAAAGCGCAGTGTTTGTGACAACGGCCGGCCCAGGTGCGGCGTGGTTGTGTGACCGCAGGTGCCCAGGGCCCTGTGAAGGGGACCCTTTGTCTCCTGTCACTGACTTTCTTGGGGCCCAGAGTGGAGGGGCGGCACTGGTGCCCTTGCCTCCGAATTCCTGCTTTTCCGCCTGTGGCTGCCCTTTGTGTCTGTCAGGACTTCTGGAGCCAGAGGTGACGGCAGAGGCTTCTCTGTGGTGTGGCCTTTCCAGACGGGGCTGTGTGGCCTGGGGGCAGGGTCACGCTTCTGTGGGGTCAGGGTTCCCTCTGTTTCCTGCCTCAGGGTTGGGACTCAGACCCTGCAGTGAGCCGGGCCCCAGAGAGTTCACATTGGTGACCCGCAGGCCACCGTCTACTTGGGTTGCGAGAGCCCAGCGGGCCAGGCCTGTGCTAGGCAGTGGGTCAGGACAGCAGTACGGTCCCAGAGGCCTGAGCTGGGAGTCCCAGCGCCCTTGGAGAGAGGGAGGGGGGTTGCCTGATGCGGGCTTGGGTTCTGGCGGGCCGGCTGTGGGTAGGGCTGCACGGCTTGGCCTCTGGGGCGATGACCCAGGCTCCCAGGCTCATTCCTCACCGCCTTCCCTTTGGCGGTGTCCCTTGGTCTGGTGGCGCCAAGGACCCTCAGGACAGCAATGAAGTGTAAGGCTGAGGATGGCCTGTGGCAGCTGTCGTGGCCCCGGGCTGGAGACTGCTGGCCGCCAGCTCTGCTGTCCCGTCGGCGTCAGGCCTGTGGGTGTCGGGTCGCCTGAAGGCTGCTCTCTTGTCCTCGTCCCCCTGCTGCTCGGCCTTCTGCCCTCAGTCCTGCCTTCCCACGGGCCCTGGTGTCAGGCCCGTGATGCTCGACAGAGCCGTCCCCCCTTTGCTGCACTGTGGCTGCCTCCCCTGTCCTTGTCCCTGGCAAAGGGGGTTCCAGGTGTCCTGTTGGCCACAGGCCAGAGCCGTTAGGGTGTGAACCGCTCCAGCCACGTTTCCACAGCAGCTTGGAGTGGCCAGCTTGCCCACTCTGCTGGACCAGCCCTCACCTGCAGGGTCCTGTCCCTCACCTGCAGCACCCCTCACCTCACCTGGAGAATCCTTGAGGAGGGAGGGGCCAGGAGGCCAGGGGACGGGTGGGAGCTGGGGGGAGCTTCCCGTCCATGGTGGAGGCACCCTTGGAGCTGCTGCGTGTTGGGCCCCTGGCTGCAGGCCCCTCCCCACTGCCCCAGGCCCTGTGTGGCAGAGCAGGGGCTGTCCCAGCTGGCCTGCTGGCTCCGGCCTCTCTGTCCCCTCCCCAGTCCCTGCCCCTGCTCTGCTGTGCTCTTTCTGCCTGTTCATCGAGGGCATCCACTCACCGTAAGCCAGTGCCCCCCGGCTGTCTCAGCCTCCTTTACCAGCTGACGCACGGGATGCGATGGGGTGTCTCCAGCAGGTGCCCAGGCCTTGCAGGGGGAGAGGAGTGGGCAGAGACCCCAGGAGGGGTCTGAGAGGCGTGCAGAGCAGGAGCCCTGCCTGGCTGCGTCCCGCAGGGAGCAAGCAGTGTGGCCCGGCCAGGCCCCTCCCTCCTCTCCACTGCCCGCTCCCCAGCCCCCCTCGCCCCAGGTGGGTGACTGAGCTGTGGGACCGGCCTGCTGCGGAGCGTGCCGATTGGCTGGTCTGTTGCTGTGGTGCTGCTGAGTGGATGGCTCTTCTTCCTTCCCCTGCCTGCTGTCTGGGCGGGGGGGCACCCTGGGGGCGGCCACTGCTGAGGGCCTGTGTGTTCTGGTCTGTGCTGTTAAGGGCTGGGCCTGGTACCTGCCCCAGTGGAACTGGGAGCCGGGGACCTGTGTCCACATGGGGCTGCCCTGAGACTCTGGGTGCTTATTAGAGGAGACCTTTGCTCCCATCTGCTGGGACAGGCCTGGGTGTCGCTGGGTTATAGTACTTCCCTGGCCGATTCCTACGGGCCCAACTGGGGGGCCTGTGTCCCTTGAGGCCCGTCCCGCCCAGGGACACACAGCCAGCAGGGAGTGGGGCCTGTCTGGGCTGCATCCTGAGGAAGGGGCGGGGCCCCAGGGCTGCAGGGCCTCAGGTGGGCTCTGCGCCTCCCGCCCCGACAGCACAGGCAGTGACAGCAAATCGTTTCTGCCGCTGGCCGAGTGCAGCCTGGCTTCCTTAAGAGGGAGACTCTGGGCTTGTTCTTGGGGGAGTGCGGTGAAGCTAGAGGAAGGGACTTGCTGCCAAACTGAAGCCTGATTGCAGGGCAGGAACCCCGGCGCTCACGGGAGCCGCCCCGGCCTGGAGAGGGTCTGGTGGTGACAGGCTGAGGGCCGGCCCCCACCCCACCCCACCCCGGGGTCTCCTCTTGGTGTTCAGCCTCAGGCCTGCATCTGCCCAAGGCACAGAGCAGGGCTCCCTTGGGACTCGCTTTAGGCTTGGCGCCCTCCCCAGGGGCTGCCTGTTGCCAGGAGCCATTCCATCCCGGGTGCCTCCCGCGGTCCGGGTACTCTGGACCAGAGAGCCTGTGTTTACGCCCGCCCATGTCCCCAGAGAAGAGCCTGGAGCCGGAGCTGGCCAGCCGCGTCCTGGACATCGAGGACCTGGTCAGCAGTGGGACGAGGCACAGGTAACCCGCCAGGGCTGGGCTCCCTCCATGCGCACAGGCAGGCACGTTTCTCTCCTGAAGCATCGGAAGAAGTGAGACGGTCCTTCCCAGCCCCCAGCCCCCTGCCCCCGCCCACTGGGCCTTTGTTCCTGGGGCATCCAGCTCGTCCTCCACCTGACACTGCCCCTCCTCTCTGAAGCTGGCTGCGACCTTGTAGCTTCAGGGCTCCAGTCGTGGTGACACATGCCCGACTGCCCTGCTTCTCACCATCTCATCCACCTGCCCAGGATCAGGCTTGGTCTTTTTGTTTTTGTAGATTTTTAAATGAGTGACCCACTCACACGGTTGAAAACTGATGGTGTGAGGGGTGGCCGGCAAGCCTTCCCGCTGCCCCAGGCCATGGCTCTCTCGCGCCCCGGGGGACCCTCCCAGCCTGCACTGTGCCCCAGCACCTCTTCTCCCTCCAGAGTGTGCCCCTACTACCTGTCTCGGAACCTAAAGCAGCAGGCCGACATCATCTTCATGCCCTACAACTACCTGTTGGATGCCAAGGTAAGGCCTCGGCCTGCGTAGCTGACGATGCCTGATGGCAGGGCACGTCCCAGGCTCAGGAGGGGCCGGCAGAGCCCGTGCTGGGATCAGACCTTCGCTCGGAGCCAGCGCTTGGAGCCACAGGCTGGCACCGAGGGACCAGCCCCTCACCGGCCCGAGGCTGTGACTCGTTCTGAGCTCCGGGAGTGTGTGGCCTGGTAGGAGTGAGGGGACCCCACGCGGCCGGGGTCCGTGTCCCTCTCTCCAGCTGGACCCCGCGAGACCGCCTGGGAGCATCAACCTCAGCCTGGCGTCTTCCTCTCTTGCTGTAGAGCCGCCGTGCGTATGGCATCGACCTGAAGGGGACAGTCGTGGTCTTTGACGAAGCTCACAACGTGGTGAGTGTCTGGGTGGCCTTCCCGACACCCCCTTCCTCCAGCCCACTTTCTTGTGCACGACAGCTGGGCCTTTCTGTCCAGACCCCCGCGTCCCACCATCAGGACCAAGCAAAACTGGGCAAAGTGGGCTGCCGACCTGTGCTTGCCATTTGCACGCAAGACCCCCAGACCCTTCCTGCCATCTCATTCCTTCTCTTCCCTTTTGTCCCTGGTGGCTGCCTCCCTGCTGCCTGCTCGCCCTGCCCCTCCTGTCCTGTGGCCTGTGTCAGGGCCCAAGGACCGTGTCTCCAGGAGTCGTGGACCTTGACCAGAGCACTGGAGGAAGGCCACCTGGGGAGCCTGGAGGGGTCCACAAGAGCCTGGCATCCTCAGCCCCACTGGGTTCCAGGCAGTTGTTGGCATGGGGACGGTGGGCCCATGGGCCAGATTCGGCTTTTGAGAGAAGCTAGAAGCTAGAGTTTAACGGGAACTTTTCTAACTATAAAATGTAGGCAGGTCAAGTAAAATTGTTTTCAAACACTGTCTGGGTCAGACATCCATCTCTGGGCCAGTTTGAGACCCGGCCTTGAGAACACAAGGGGCCTCTTGCTTCCCCTCCCTCTGCCCCCCGTCACCTCTGCCTCATCGAGCCCCGTGACGGGTGTGCTCGGGCTCACAGGAGAAGATGTGTGAGGAGGCCGCGTCCTTCGACCTGACGCCCCACGACGTGGCTTCGGGACTGGACGTGATAGACCAGGTGCTGGAGGAGCAGGCCAAGGTGGCGCGGCAGGCCGAGCTCCACCCGGAGTTCAGCGCGGACTCGGCCAGCTCAGGTGCGCTCGCGGGCAGGGACCGCAGACCAGACGAGGGGCCAGCCTGCCCAGGGCCCTTCTTTCAGGTCTGCCTCAGGGGCAGCGCCAGCCTCTGTGAGAGTCTTGGCCTCACAGACGGAGGTGGGGAGGTGGGTACCGCCCAGCCTGTCAGCACTCTCTCAAGTCCTTTTCACCGTTTCCCCAGGGGTGTGAACTTGCCTCTACTGCAAGGAAGTGAAAACCGAGGGTGTCAGCTGTAATGACGTTTTGTAAGGACCCGCGAGCATCGTCCACAGGAACGGCGCTCAGCGACTCACACCCCGCGTTTTCCTTTTGCGGCAGTGATTGCAGTGTGTGTAGAAATACTTGGTGGACGCGGTTGGTTTGTCCAGACATTCTGCGTGGCCTTTGTTAGTGTTAGGAATCCACCTTTTGCTCGCCAGACCACTTTGTAGCAAGCGTTCCTACTGTCGAGTTGCTGCAGGATCGTAGCATTTGCGCCCGGCCCTTTGGACGTCACCCACGTCCCGTCGTGTCCTTCACGCGAGTGAGGGGCGGGGCGTGAACAGCCTCAGCTTCCCGGTCCCTTTACAGTCACACACATGGACAGACTCCAGAGGGCGCAGAGGCCCCTTCTCCCGCCAGGCCACCTGCTTCGGCCCCCTCTGCGAGGGTCTCCAGGCCTTCTTTGACGCGCTCACAGGCTGTGTTGGGGGAGAGAAGGTTTGTAAACGGCTTTGTGTGTTTAGCACAGAAGTTCTCAAACGTGTTGGCCTCAGGACCCTTTATGTCTTAAACTTTACGTTCTTTTTTTTTTTTTTTCTTCGCGGTACGCGGGCCTCTCACTGCTGTGGCCTCTCCCGCTGCGGAGCACAGGCTCCGGACGCGCAGGCTCAGTGGCCATGGCTCACGGGCCCAGCCGCTCCGCGGCATGTGGGATCCTCCTGGACTGGGGCACGAACCCGTGTCCCCTGCATCAGCAGGTGGACTCTCAACCACTGCGCCACCAGGGAAGCCCAAACTTTACGTTCTTGAAATGTACTGAGCTTTGTTTATGTGAGTTACATCTATGGATAATTAGTGTATTAGAAGTAAAAACTAAATAACAAACTCTTACGTGTCAGTTTCCTAGGGCTGCCTTAACAAAGTACCACAAGCTGGGAGGCTTCAACAACAGAAGTTTATCCTCTCAGTTCTGGGGCTAGACGTCCACGTGTTGGGTGTCAGCCGGGGTGGCTCCTTCTGTGAGTTCCTGGGGCATGTGCTCCAGGCCTCTCTGTCCCAGCTCTGGCAGCTACTGGCAGACCTGGGCTTGTAGACGCCTCACTCCAGTCTCACTCCCATCTTCACATGGTGTCCTCTCTCATAGGGATGCCTGTCACTGGTTGAGGGCCCAACCCAGTCCTTTAGGACCTCATCCTAACTGACCATATCTGCAAATAAGGTCACATTCACAAGGGTCAGGGTTTAGGATTTGAACATAGCTTTCTGGAGGACACAGTTCAATCCATGACATGTTAACATAAATAATACTTTTTTGGAAAAATAACTATATTTTAAAAATTAGAAGAGTGGCATTATTTCAGTTTTGCAGATCTCTTTAATATCTGGCTTAATACAAGGTAATTGGATCTTGTAACTCTTCCTGTTTTGGGCTGACGTGATACTACACACCATGGCTGTATTCATTTCCTAGTGCTGCTAAAAGAAATTTCCAGACTTAGCTTAAAGCAACTCAAACGTATTACTTTATGGTGCCCAGAAGCCCAGGATGGGCCAGCAGTGCTCTTCCTTCTGGAGTCTGCAGACGGGGATCCGTTTCCTGGTCTTTTACAGCTTCTAGAGGTGCCACGTTGTTTGGCTTGTGGCCCCACGTCTCCGACCTCTGCTTCTTCGGTCTCCTCTGATTCTGTAAGGACCCTGCTGTTCCATTTTGGGCCACCCCAAATAATCCAGGATTATTGCCCCATCTCGAGGTCCTCAACTTCATTGCATCTGCAGGTCCCTTTTGCTGCGAAGCTGACCTATTCATGGGTTCCAGGGATTAGAACGCGGACATGTGTGGGGACCAGTATCAGCCTCTGGGAAACTACACTGTATATTTGTGAGAGAAAGAAGGAAAAAGGCAAGTCGTGTATCCATAGGAAGACAGTAGCGGCAGTAGCAGCACCACGGAAATAGGTTGGCCCTGCGGCCGTCCTGGGCAGGTCTTGGGCCAGGTCCCTTGGCCTGCTGTGCTCTGCTGCTTAGGTGTCCTCGTGGATGCATGGTCCTTGCTTCACCGTCTTTACCTGCGATGGGAATTTCTGAGTCAGCTGCTTTCGACCCCGAATGCATGTACGTGAGTAAATAGGTCAGCGTTTCTCCAGGGATGTATCTAGGAATGGATTTTCTGATTGGCAGTCACGTGCATCGTAAACCTTGCTGTTTTAAAATTGTCTTTTACTTTTAAAGTTGGATGTTGTTTTAGGACTTTTTTTTCTTTTGAAAGCCCAGTAATTTTGCTGCAGTTTGTCTCAGTGTTGATTTTCCGGATCGACGTCTGATGACCTCTTTCAGCCTGTAGTTCCAAGTCTCCTCTTACCTGGGGGGATGTTGTCCCGCACGGCAGTGCTCACGGCCCGGCCTTGGCTTCGGTTTCTACTCCAGGGATCATGTCGTGTCTCTTCCACCTGAGTTCAGAACCTGTTACTCTCTCAGATCCTTTTGTCTCTATTTTTCTTTGACTTATAAAAATTCCCCCCTTTCCCCATCTGTTTCTTTTAAGATGATGTGGCATGGATCTACTTTTGTGTTCTTCTAATTTAATCTTTATTTCTCAAGTGTTTTTTTCTCCTAGCTGTCTCTGAGTTCTGTTGCTTCATTTCTGAGCTTTAGAAAACCTGGCTCGTGTTGTTGTTTCATGTCTTTTTTTTTTTTAATTATTTATTTATTTTTGGCTGCGTTGGGTCTTCGTTGATACACGCGGGCTTTCTCTAGTTGTGTCTAGCGGGGGCTACTCTTCGTTGCGGTGCGCTGGCTTCTCATTGCAGTGGCTTCTCTTGTTTCAGAGCACGGGCTCTAGGCACGCGAACTTCAGTCGTTGTGGCACGCAGGCTCAAAGCACAGGCTCAGTAGTTGTGGCGCACTGGCTTAGTTGCTCCGCAGCATGTGAGATCTTCCCGGACCAGGCCTCGAACCCATGTCCCCTGTGTTGGCAGGCGGATTCTTAACCACTGTGCCACCAGTGAAGTCCCCGTTTCATGTCTTATATCCTGTTCCGACACCGTCATTTTCTGTTTTCTCGCCAGCTCACAGATAACTTGCTACAGCTGCTGCGTGCCTTCCCCAGACCCCGCGGCTGATGCTCTGCCCCATTTGACCAGCCCCCCACTGAGTGGACAGCTTCCCTGTTTCTCTGCCTCCTTCAGGGCGGTTGCCGGCCTGACACCTTTACTCTGTGTCTTAGCGTGTGTTTCCTGAGAACAAGGACATTCTCTTTGACGATCCGATCATAAAACCAGCATCCGTACTGCACTCTCGTCTAATCGGCAGCCGCATTAGAATTTTCCCAGCTGTCCTCGGTAAGGCCCGAAACACAGCCACCCCTCTGCCCGGTGCCGTGGTCTCCGGGCCTGTGAAGAGAAAGGCTAGTTACTTCGTCGACTGTCCTACAGTTTGGATTTGTCCGCTGTGTTCTCGTGGTTGGATTCAGGGTTTGCATTTCGGTGGCAATACCGCGGACTTGCGTCGTCTCGCAGGTGATGTTGGTGGCGTTAACTTCAGTCTGGTTACGTGGCGGCTGCCGGGTGTTTCTGCCGTGCGGTCACTGCTTTTCCACTTGTGATTCTGAAGTCGCCTGTGGTATCCATTAATGAGTCGTCCCTGAAGTCAGGATTTCCACGATGTTTGCAGAATGATGGGTCTTCTTATCCTCCTGTGTTCTGCGTGAGGTCTTACACTAACCTCCGCATCCGTGTCAGCGTGTGAGTCCATGTGCTTAGGCACTCACCCCCACGCCCGTGTGCGTAGAATTGTGAGTTCACGCTCTCCCCCGCCCCAGTTTTAGTCCAGAACCACGCAGTTATTCTTCTTTCCTCCCTTTCCACGTTTGTAACGCCTTTTGTGAGGAAACGAGCTTTCATTTTTTTCTCAGTATCGTACTTAATTTGTTTGATCCTAGAACCCACAGACAGTTGTTTGAGAATTGCCAGCCCACCCACGATAAATGAACATCTACTCACTAGGTTTAATGTTTGTTCACGTCCTTTCCGTCGTTGGTCTGCGACCACAGAGTGGAAACGCTCATTCAGAGGCTCCTTGGGTGGTTTCTTTCCGCTTCACTGTGGTCATATTACTCATTTTAAGCTCATTTGTAATGTTTATATTTCATTTCGTACTCCATTTTTTGCCGTTTATGTTGATCTTATTTACTTATTTTTGGCTGTGTCGGGTTTCCGTTGCACGTGGGCTTTCCTCTAGTTGTGGCGAGTGGACTGTATTTTTGGCTGTGTCGGGTTTCCGTTGCACGTGGGCTTTCCTCTAGTTGTGGCGAGTGGGCTACTCTTCATTGCGGTACTCGGGCTTCTCATTGCAGTGGCTTCTCTTGTGGAGCACGGGCTCTAGGCGCACGGGCTGCAGTAGTTGTGGCACGTGGGCTCAGTAGTTCTGGCACACGGGCTTAGTTGCTCCGCGGCATGTGGGATCTTCCCAGACCAGGGCTCGAACCCCAGACCAGGGCTCGAACCCAGGGCTTAACACACGCTAAGACACAGAGTAAAGCCCGCTGCATTGGCAGGTGGATTCTTAACCGCTGCACCACCAGGGAAGTCCTAGCAGGTGGATTCTTTTTTTTTTTTTTAAAGAAGGTGTCAGGAGTAGGAGATTATTTATTTATTTTTGCTGTGTTGGGTCTTCGTTTCTGTGCGAGGGCTTTCTCTAGTTGTGGCAAGCGGGGGCCACTCTTCATCGTGGTGTGCGGGCCTCTCACTGTCGCGGCCTCTCTTGTTGCAGAGCACAGGCTCCAGACACGCAGGCTCAGTAGTTGTGGCTCACGGGCCCAGTTGCTCCGCGGCATGTGGGATCCTCCCAGACCAGGGCTTGAACCCGTGGCCCCCGCATTAGCAGGCGGACTCTCAACCACTGCACCACCAGGGAAGCCCTCCTTTGCCTTTGTCCAGGACAGTTTCTCAGACCTCCCTTGGTGGTTTGGAGGAGGACTGCTCTGACGTTGTGTAGAATGCCCCTTCATTGGGGTTTGGATCTGTGTGATGTTTCTCCCCTGGACGTACAGGGGTGTGGGATTTGGGGAGGAAGGGCTCAGGTGCCCAGGGCCCGCCTCAGTGTATCGCATCCAGGTCCCTGCAGTTAACGCTGCATGACTTATGACCTTGATTGCCAGCTGAAATCGGCTTTGTCAGGAGCTCCAAGTTACTCGTTCCCCTCCTTTCCACACTGTTCTCTTTGGACGGAGGTCACTCTGCACAGCCCACACCTAAGGAGTGGGGTTATTCACCCAGGTGTCTATCTCCATGACCCTGCGTCAGGCAGCAGCTTCTTAGAAGTAACACCAACAGCACAAGCACCCAGAGAAAAAATAGATAAACAGGACTTAACAAAATCAAAATCGTTTGTGCGTCAGAGGCCACCATCAAGAAAGCAAACACATCCCACAGAACAGGAAGAATTTTTTGCAAATAACATATCTGATAAAGGATTTGTATCTAAAATAGGGAGGAAACCTTTTAATGACTCAACAAAAAGACAACCCAACCAAATTGAAAAATGGGCAAAAGATATGAATAGACACTTCTTGAGAGGCACACAGATGGCCAGTGTGCACGTGGAAAACGGAGCCCATTGGTCACCAGGAAAACGCAGCTCAGAACCACGTCCACGTGCATAGCCACAGGGTCTCTCTGAAGGTGACCGCCCCCCTCAGTTCAGGCTGCTGCTTCCAGGTCAAGTTCCAGCCGTGTGGGTTTCAGAGCCTCTTCTGTCAGTGTCTTGCCCTCCACACCAGCATCCTGGCTCCTTAGGACAGGGTGGTGGAATTAGAAGGATGCAGACTTGTGCATTTGCGCTTTCCTTTGCCCAGGGCTGAACTTGGAGCTGGAGGACCTCGCGAAGCTGAAGAGTAAGTGCCCCCTCCCCCCGCCTGCCGTGGACTGCCCCCCACAGCCCCGCCCTGAGAGCCCCTAACCCCACAGCGATCCTGCTTCGTCTGGAGGGGGCCATTGACGCCGTGGAGCTGCCTGGAGGTGACGGCGGTGTCACCAAGCCTGGGAGGTGAGGGACCTAGCAGGCGGCTGTGCTGGGCTCTGTCCCTGCAGCGTTCCACTCCATGTGGCCTGGAATGTCTCTGGGTCAAAATCCAGAGAGTCTTTCCGTCTTGGAGGTCCGGGAGGGTTTGGTCATTGAGAGTGTCGGCACCGCCACCCTCTCCTCTGGTTCACCTCTGTCTGCACTGCAGTTGCCTTTTAGAACGAGGCGCCTGCCTCCGTGCCACCTTCTGTTAGGACGAAAAGTCACCTGGAACGTTCTGAACGTCCCACAGGCCTCCGAGCCGCAGGGTTTGTTCCCCATGGGATGGTGGCCTGGGGCAGGTGTTACTCTCCTCGGTGCACCACTGCCAGCTGCGCTGGGACCCAGGTCCAGGTCTTTCGAGGCAGGGAATGTTCTGGAGCGCTGGGCCGCCTGCCTTGTCCCTGAGCCCCATCTGCTCCGCTCTGCTCAGGCCCTCACAGGGCCCGGTTGCTTCCCAAATGGCCCTGACGCCTCCCCGGCTCCCACACCCACAGGGCTTCCTCTGCAGCTTCCACTGCCCACCCTCCCTCCCGACTCTCCAGAACTGCCCTTTGAGTGCCCTGCCCATAGCCACCACCTCAGGGAGGCCCTGATGACCTCCTCCTGGCCCCCATGCGGAGCCCGAGCCCCGAGCCCAGGCCTTGTTCTGGGTACGCTGGTCTCCTGCAGGCCACTGTCCTCCCCAGTGAGGCTCCTGAGGGGAGAGGCCTTTCACCTCCAGGTTTGGGCCTCCCCAGAGGCCCAGAGCTTGTTTCTGGGTGAAGGAAACTTAAAATGCTTTTGGCTGTTAGGTTCCCAAAGTGCAGCCTCATCTCCTGCCAGGCCTGAGCTGCCTCTTTCCTCGTAGCTACATCTTTGAGCTGTTTGCCGAAGCCCAGATCACATTTCACACCAAGGGCTGCATCCTTGACTCCCTGGACCAGATCATCCAACACCTGGCAGGACGTGAGTCCCCGGCCACCGTGTGCCCTGTGGCTGACTCCTTACTCAAGGGCGCAGACTGACAGGAATTTGGCCCATAGAGCTGCCTTTCTGATTCGGATGTTGAGATCTTAGCATGTTTGGTGGCGTGTGTCCTATAAAGAGCGGTCTTCCCTGTTTAGCCCCTTTTAGGAAAGAGCAGTGAGGAGCATGGGTGGGGCAGTGAGCTGTGGGCCCCACCATCCTCTCCCCCAAACCTCCTGCGCTCTGTTTCTGCCCAGAGGGCTTCCATGGGCCCTCTTCCCAGAGGCTGTGCCACGGAGCCCTCTGGTCTCACCGGAGGCGCCCAGCCTTGCCAGGCTCCTGGGCTCTGGGCAGCCCCAGCCTTATCTGGCTGCAGAGCTGCGCTTGTCCCACTGACCCGCGGGAGACCCACTGGGAAGACAGGGTGAGCTGCCCTCTGAGGGCACGCCCCAGCTGGAGAGAGCCCAGTGGATGATCAGCACCCACTGCCCCTACAGGTGCGGGGCTGTTCACCAACACGGCAGGGCTGCAGAAGCTGGCAGACATCATCCAGGTGGGGACCGCCGCCACGAGGATGTGGTGCCTCCTTTCCTTTCCTGGTGGAAGCTGGTGGGGCTTCCTTCTGCAGAGCTGCGGTAGATTCAAGACGTGGGGAAGGACAAGGCTCCCCCAGCACATGCTTCAAGTCCGCACTGCAGGGCTGGTTTCCTCTCGCCCCGAGCACCCGCCGCAGGCCTTGAGGGCGGGGCCAGGCGGGGAGTGGGGCCGCTTAGGGTGAAAGTCTGGCAGGTCCCTCCAGTTTTCAGACAGGCCCAGCAGCTCCTGCCCAGCCAGCTGCCCCCTGTTCTCCAGTTTCTTGCTGACACAGCTTTTCAGGGGAAAGTTAATGCAGAAGCCCGTACCGGAGTCGGGGGCGTGGACTCTGTCCCCCAGCCCCTGTTGCGTTGCTGGGCCAGCCTCGCCCAGAGGGTGTTGAGACGAGGGGTGAGTGTGTCCCGTCGACGCCCATTAGGTGGGGCCTGGGGCTGGTGTTTGGAGTCAGTGGGTGGTCTGCAGGTCCTCTGAGCCAGGCCGGCCTCAATCTGGGCTTTGGGATCCGCTTGGGGGTAGGGGCAGCCTCCAGGGCTCACTGAGCCCCTCCTCTGCCACATGCAGACCCCACTTTCCCCAGGCCAGGCGACCAGGGGGGCTGTCACACGCCTCAGGGCCCCTGGATGTGACCACTTCCTGCCCCTGACGTGCCGTCCCGTGTCCAGCTGTCCTCCTCGGGCCCAGCTGAGCCGCTTCCTCAGCTCAAGTGGACAGGCCAGGGCCTTCCTTCCTTTGGCTGCGTGGCTGCCCAGCTGGCCGCTGAGGGCCAGTCTGATGGTTCCAGGCACTCCAGCCCCTCCTGCACCTCGCTGGGCCTTTCTGCAGAGGCCCCTCGGCGGCTGTTGGTCCTTGGGGAAACCGGGGTACCCGAGGCCCCGTGTGGCACGTGCGTGGCTGCCCACGCTGCACGGGGTTACAGTGGGGTGCGCCTGGCTGCAGACAGGCTCAGTGGGCTCGAGGCCCTGGGTGACCTGCCCTGCAGCGCATCACTCTGTCGCCCGCTCCTTGTCTCTCCCCACCCCTCACGGTGCTTCCACGGCTACACGACACCTTCCACACTGCCCGCCAGGCCTGCGGTCGGCCTGTGCAGGGCGGCATCCCTGGGGCCCCTGGCCGCACCCACAGGTGCTCATCATGATGGGATGTGGGGTGAGCACCTGCTGGGTCACACTTCCTCCAGCTGGAGGGGACATGACAGGCTGGTGAGCGAGTATGGCCCGTAGGCAGCTTGGGCAGCAGAGGAAGCTGAGTCACCCGCCAGGGGCTACTTAGAGCAGCTGCCAAGGGAAATTCCAAACCAATGGGGTTAGTGGTGTTTGGGTTCCAGAGAGTTCCTCCAGAACCCAGTTCCTCTGGGTTCCTCCAGAGCAGGGAGGAACCCGCTCCATAAACGGCGTCGGGGAGAGGAGGGGCCGTGCAGGCCCGGAAGCGAGGGTGCCCTGCCCTGCTGGCCTGTTCAGCTGCAGGGACCCTTGAGGAGGGCGGGAGGACAGGCAGAGGGCGCCACGGAGGGAGGGCCCGCCTGGAAGGGACAGGGCCTCCAGGGCAGGGCCGGGGCGCCACAGCTGGGGCTTGGGACTCCCTGGAGACCCAGCAGTACTGGTGGGTCACCGCCCGGGGGGCAGAGGCCTGGGACGCTCGCTGCCCCGGCCGGAAGTGATGGGAGGAGGGGGGCAGAGCCCGGGCCTGCAGGATGCCACGCTAGAATGTTCCTTCTCCGTGAGCCCGGCTGCTCTTCCAGTCCCATCCCTGCCTCACAGATGGGATGGAGCCCCCAGGGTGGAGTGCAGAGCCGGCCGTGGGCAGGCAGCAGAGCCCAAGCCGGGGAGGGGGCTGCAGCGGGCTCCCCCAGGGCTACAGCTGCACCCGTGCCTGCCACCTCCTACCCGCCGCCCACCCGTGTCTGGCACTCGGACACAGGGCAGCCACACCGCTGTCTGCAACTCCTGGCCATCCCTCGAGGTGTGAGGGCCGCTCTGGGGCCACGATGCAGGGGTTTGCAGAGGAAGCCATGGCCCCGGAGTGGCCTCACCAGGCGGTGTGGCCTTCGCTCCGGGATCAGGTCCAGTGTGTGTGGTTCCACCCTTGCAGGCGGACACTTCAGTGAATCGCGAGGCCCGGTGTTTTGCCGTCTGGACGAGGAAAGTGGTTCTCGAAGCTCCTCTCGCCCTTAGAACTTACCCCTCACAGGCTGCACTGCACCTGCAGGCCGTGCTTCTGGGCCCTCATGCGCAGGGCCACGGGGTGCCCGCTGCTCCTCCCGGCCATGCGCCCGCGTCCCCTGGGCCTGGCAGGAGCTTGCTGAGAACAGGCTGGTGATCCGGGCTTCCAAGGCCTTTCCTGTTTGTAGGAAGATTTGGTGGGTGGGGCTCCTGCCCATGGGTGCTGGTGGTGCCGGTCTTCTCTGTTTTCATGGACACCGGGTAGAAGTCGTGGCCTCATCCTCGGCCTCTAACCCAGCAGAAGGCGCCTGGGAGTGACATGAAGACACGGGGCTGTGGAACACGCCGTCCCTTTTGAACGTGTCTTGGCCTTGTTTCTACCAGCCGAGTGTCAGAGTCAGAGTGTTCCCTTTCTGTGAGGAGCCTCTTGGGCTTTGGCCGGGATGCCTTGGACTTTCGGGTTATTGTGGGGAGAGCCGGGGCTCTGTTCTCCAGGGCGACCTCCCAGACTGTTCCGGAGCAAGTGGCGTCTGTCTCTTGCTTTATCGCCGGTGTCACGTACTTTTTGTCGCTGTCGTGAAAGGGGTCTTTTTAACTCCCTGGTGCTTGTGCACAAGAAAAGTGTTGACTTTTATTTGTTGGTCTTGCGTGAAGCTACCTTACTAAGTTTTCAGTTCTAAAAGTTTGTCGTCTGGTTTTCTGGGTTTTCTAAGTAGACGGGCCAGTTGTTTGTAACGGCTAGTGTGTTGTGTCTTCTGCCCCCGTGTTTGTCCCTCTTGTGGCTTTTTCTTGGCTCGTTGCATCGGCTAAGAGTACAATTCTGCTTATTGTCCTTGGGGATTAATTTCATCCTGTTACTTCTGCATGTAAACGGGGTTCCTTTCCCCTATCCCCTGAGCCAGCCCTAGGGGAGAGCGGAGAGGGCGGGCTGCTGACCTGGACCCGGTCCCCGTGACAGCCTTGGACTGGCTGCCGAGGAGGGGCCTGCAGGGCGGCTGTGTCTCTAGTGCGCGGGGCCCCTGAGGGGAGGGGACAGGCAGCTCCGGCTCCTTAGCCTGGGGTCCTGCCCCAGGGACACTGTTGGCTTGGAAGCAGGGGCAGGTGGTGGCTGTGTCCTGAGTGTCCGTCTGTCCTGTGTGGGAGGGACTCAGCAGGAGTGGCAGCCTCTAAGTGTCCTGCTGACTTTTTCCCTCATCTCTGCTGTTCAGATCGTGTTTAGCGTGGACCCTGCTGAAGGTGGCCCCAGTGCCATGGTGGGGCCGGGGTGTCAGTCCTACAAGGTGGGTCTGCTTCCTGGATGGGGAGCTCCCAGGCCGCGGTCTCACAAGGTGGGGCTGCCTCCAGGATGGGGGCTCCCGAGTGGGGCCTAGGACACCTATCCATTCCACCTCTCCAGGTACACATCCACCCTGATGCTGGTCACCGGAGGACAGCTCAGCGGTCAGATGCCTGGAACGCCGCGGCGGCCAGAAAGCAAGGTACGGCATCTCGGGTGGCTGGGACATGCTCCCCCTGGGGCGGTGCCCCATCCAGCTATGGGCTCCCGGCCGCCTGTCGGTCCAGCCTTCTCCAGGTGATTCCCCACCTGCCCTCTAAGAGTCAGAGCTGTCAAAGTGAGAGACCTCCGAGGGCCCGGCGGCCCGGGGCCTGCCTGGAGTTTCCACAGGGGTTGGCCCTCAGACCCCCGCTGGACAGAGAAACCAGAGCGCCCCGAGACCGGTCTCCTGGCTCCCCAGTGTCCTCCATGGTCACTCCTGTCCTTGCTGGTGCAGGGCTGGCCCAGGACACTGTGGACTCAGAGCCGCGCTTCCATCCTCCCCACTGAGGGGCGGGTCCCATCCCGGAAGTTGGAAAAGGCTTCTCTGGTCCCAGAAAGTGGTTTGCTCTTTTCTGGGAAGTGTCCCTGCTGACCTGTGACGTGGTCTTGACCCGAGAGTCACAGTTTGAGCATCCGCTTGTGCTATTCCATCTCCTGTTTCCGGAGCCACTGGGAGCACATGGGAGGGCTGGCGTGTCTGCCTGCAGGCCGTGCTCTGGCATCCTCCCTGGCTGGGCAGGACGTGTGTAGGATGTCGCCCCTGGCTTCCTGCCTCCAGGGGCTGTGGGCCTGTGCCCCTCCCTCTTCTGCAGTCCCACCCGGAGTACAGGCACGGGGAGGCCAGCTCCTCACTGAGCCACAAGGACATCTAGGGTTGGGGTAGGCTGACCTCTCTGGAAGTGACTTCAGCGTCCCCCTCCCCCGGCGCCAGGATGCTGGCGGGCTTCTCTGGTCTGCTTCCTGCTCCTGGGACCCCCGAGGGAGGGAGGGCAGGCAGGCCCCCCGGGGAAGACTTGTGCACCTGGGCCCCAGGGCCCAGCACCGCCTTGGGGGACACACGATGGCTGCTGGGCAGGCGGCTTGGGCCTCACACACGTGCTCCCGCCCCCCGCAGGGAAGGTGCTGAGCTACTGGTGCTTCAGCCCCGGCCACAGCATGCGTGAGCTGGTCCACCAGGGCGTCCGTACCCTCATCCTCACCAGCGGCACACTGGCCCCCGTGTCCTCCTTCACCCTGGAGATGCAGATGTAAGGGCTGACCCTTGGCCCCCCCCCCGGGGCAGGTCCCGAAGCCAGCCCCCCCGCCCTGGGCTGCCGGGGTGCTGGGGGTTCAGGATCTCACAGGGGCCACCCCCTGCCTCCCTCCAGCCCTTTCCCAGTCTGCCTGGAGAACCCACATGTCATCGACAAGCACCAGATCTGGGTGGGGATTGTCCCTAAAGGCCCTGACGGAGCCCAGCTGAGCTCCGCCTTTGACAAACGGTAGGGGGCCTGGCGGGTGAGGCGGGTGGCCGAGTGGCTGAGTGCTAGGCCCCTCATGGCAACAGCCGCCCGCCCCCGGTTCCTTGCAGGTTCTCTGACGAGTGCTTGTCGTCCCTGGGGAAGGCACTGGGTGAGTGCCCATGCTGTCCATTCCTGGGCCCCTGCCCTGTTGCGAGGTTGCCCGCCCCCGCTCCACTCCCTGTCCTGCCTGGTCTTCCTGGGGCTGGAGGAGTCCTCTGCTGCTGAGCCGGCCACGGTGCTTGCAGGCAACATCGCCCGTGTGGTCCCGCACGGGCTCCTGGTCTTCTTCCCTTCCTACCCCGTCATGGAGAAAAGCTTGGAGTTCTGGCGGGTGAGTCCCTCCTTCCAGTGTCTTCTGGGGGCGGGAGGGAGCCCCAAACAGCCAAGGGTCTGACAGGGCTGGGCCGCGTGTCTTTGAGAAGGCGTGACGGGCATTCCCTCTCTGCCTCCTCCCATAGGCCCGCGACTTTGCCAGGAAGCTGGAGGCCCTGAAGCCCCTGTTTGTGGAGCCGAGGACCAAAGGAGGCTTCTCGGAGGTCTGGGTCACCGGGGCTCCCTCCCCCTGCCCTGCGGGCTGCCCTGGGCTCAGGCCAGCCCCGGAGTGTGTGTGGCCAAGATCCTGCTGGCCTTTTAGGACGTTTGGGCTTGGGGACGATGGCAGCAGGTCTGCGCCCGCACCCCAGCCCCGGGGCCCCTGGGTTTTCTGGGCACGGCAAGCAGGCACTGGGTGCTGGCTCCGGGTCAGCCTGGGAGCCCATGTGCCACAAAGATGCTGCTGCAGCTCTGCTGGCCTGCCTCCTGCCTCGGACGGTGTTTCGTCTTGCAGGGTGATTTCTGGGGTCTTGAACAGCCTCCCTTCCAGGTGATGGAGGCTTTCTACACGAGAGTTGCCGCCCCCGGGTCCAGTGGGGCCACCTTCCTGGCTGTGTGCCGGGGGAAGGTGAGGCCTCTGAGGTCCGGGTCCCACACATCTGGCTGCTTATCCCCGCCTGGAACCTGTGCCTGAGGGGGGCTTAGGGCTCATGACCTGGAGGCCGCACCATGGGCAGGAGAGGCTGGTCACCTCCCTCAGGCCCCATGTCCAGCAGACACAGGAGGGTGTGGCCCTGCTGGTCCTGTAGGGGCCAGCCCTCGGGTCCTAGGCTGGGCATTGGGGCCCACGCGTGGGCAGTGGGCAGGTGGGCCGGAGGAGGTCCTGAGAATAAGAAGTTGGTTGTGGGATTCTGGGAGCGGTGGACCCCAGGTACAGCCTGGTTCGAAGTTGGACGTCTCTCCCACCCTGCCCATCCTTGGGGGGCGTGGGGCTGTGAGGGCCCAGGCACGGGTGGGCCCTTAGGGGAGGTCCTGGGCTTGAGTGGAGGCAGATGGGGGAAAAGAGTGCCCACTGCCTCCCAGGCCAGCGAGGGGCTGGACTTCGCGGATGCGAATGGCCGTGGAGTGATCGTCACGGGCCTCCCATACCCGCCCCGCATGGACCCCCGGGTTGTCCTCAAGATGCAGTTCCTGGATGAGATGAAGGGCCAGAATGGGGCCCGGGACCAGGTGAGAGGCTGTGCGGCTGAGGGTGGGCAGGTGGTGCTCAAGCCCCCATGGCTGAGGCAGCCCCCCGCCCTGGCCCTGCAGTTCCTCTCCGGGCACGACTGGTACCGGCAGCAGGCATCCAGGGCTGTGAACCAGGCCATCGGGCGGGTGATCCG
>NW_020173687.1:445275-453752 GCF_003031525.2 Neophocaena asiaeorientalis asiaeorientalis | reverse complement strand
GCCGGCGCTCTGGAGCCAGAGCCCTTGCCCCCGGACACCGGCTCTTCCCTCTGGTGAGTCTGCCAGGGAGCTGGGCTCCGGGGCAGGCGGGGCTCCCGGGCTGACGGCCCCACCGCCCTGCAGGTTCAGCTCCGCGGACGCCAGAGCCCAGCTGCCCTCCTGGGTGCGTCCCCACGTCAAGGTGTACGACAGCTTCGGCCACGTCATCCGAGATGTGGCCCAGTTCTTCCGCATCGCTCAGAGAACTGTGAGTCTTAGCGCTAGCTGGCTGTGCCCTCCTGTCCCGCCCAGGGGAAGGAGCAGGGCGGGACCTCCACAACCTCCTGTGAACGTCTAGATGCCCGTGCTGGCCCCCCGAGCTGCTGCTCCGAGTCTGAGCGAAGGAGAAGGCACTGCCTCGGTGGCCGTGTCACCCGGCCCCCTCCGCACCAAGAAGGCCACAAGTCTGGATGTGCACGTCCCTAGCCTGAGGTGCAGACGCACGGGTGCGTGTGACTGGGCGACACGGCCGGTTGGGGCCCCACAGGGTGGAGGGCGGGGCGCCTCCCGCAGGCTGGTGGCACGCTGGGGCCGACGACCAGAGTGCCCGGCAGGCGGTGGTGGACATCGTCACCCACACGTGCTCCCGCAGGCTTGCTGGTCGCCGGGGACGCCGAGGGCAGCCTTTGTGTGGAGTACCAGCAGGAAGCCGTCCAGGCCCGGCGGAGGCCCGTGGGGCTGCTGGCCGCCCTGGAACACAGCGAGCAGCTGGCCGAGGGGCCTGGGGACGAGGCCCTGCCCGCGGAGGAGGAGGTGCGGGACACGGATGGCTCGGCCCACCTGGGCTCGGGCACCACTGTGCTCACCCCTGCACACCCGCTGGTCGGGAGGGCAGGGGGGTTTCAGCAGATGCCTGGTGGTGCTGTGTGCATGCCCCGTCCCGGCACAGCCCCCAGCCCTCAGCTGGGCCCCCAACACACCCCCGTGCTGGACATGGTCCGCTCACTGCCCGCTCCTGCTGTGCCCGAGCCTGGCCCCGTCTGGGAGCCTGAGCTGCGGGCAGGACCTTCTGCCCTGGGGCCTTTGTCCAGAAGCCCGTAGCTCCCCAGCTGACCTGAAGCTCCCCACTTCCCGCCGGGCGTCAGTGCCCGCCCCCTGCTGCCCCGCCCTCTAGGCCCAGGGCGCAGCTGCCCCACTCGGGTTTCTCATCCCTTCCCGCCGGTGCCCTTCAGCTACTGCCACGCTGCTGCCCGGGACCTGCTCTCACGCTTGGTTCCCTGCAAAGGGCCGAGGGTACTTCTCCCGCCCTGCCGCCCAGGGCAGTGTCAGGGCTTCGGGGCCCTGAGGGCCTGTGGGACACACCTGTGTCGCCCCCAGGCCCCCCGCCACTCCGCCCCGTGGGGCCCTCGTGAGAAGAGGCCAGCGGAGGAGCAGCGTGGCAGGCGGAGGAAGATCAGGCTGGTCGGCGGCCCGGTACGTGGGCGGCCCGCAGACGGTGCAAGTTTGGTGGGTACCTCAGCCGGTGTGGCTCAGGGTGGGGTGAGGTGTGAGCGGGCCAGACCTGCCCAGTGGCCTGACTTGGCTGTCCCCGCTGGGGGACAGGTTCTGCAGGCGCTCTGCAGGCGTGCCGGCTGGAGCTGGGGCCCAGGGGAGGGGGCAGCCGGGCCTGAGGGCGGGTGCAGGGGTGGAGGGAGGGCAGCAGACCCAGGGCCCGCGGCAACCCCACCACCGGTGTTTGGCTGGATTCACTTCCTCACAGACGAGCTGCTTGTTCTGCGGATCCCACTGTCACCCTCCACCCGCCAGGCTCATGCTGTGCCAGGGCCTGGCCTGCTCTGATCCCGTCCCTCTTCTGCTTTGATATTTTACTGTGAGAACATCTCACCTCCACTCAGCTCTCAGAACCAGCACGGGGTTCCCATGTGCCCTTTGCTACAGTGCCACCGCCTGCCTCACGTCTCCTCCCCCTTACTGGGGTCCCTGGGCAGTGCGCCCCCCTCAGGGCAGACCCTCCACACTTTGGAGTCCTGCACACTTGGCAGATTTGGGCCTTTCGTTTTGTGTTGCTTTTTGGTGGGGTGGTCGGGTCCACGCAAGCCTGTGGGCTCCATCCACAGAAGATGCTGTCTTCCCAGCTGGGCAGGAGCCAGGCCTGGTCCTTTGGCAGGTCTGGTGTGGGGCCTGCAGCCGGGCTGGCTCCCCTGGCCCGGGTCAGGCTGGGCTGTTGGCACGAACGTGGATGGTGAGGTTCCTGCGTGTGAGGCACGTGGCGTTCCCAGCCTCGGATGAAAGCAGTTAAGAGCAGCTGGGTTACATCCTAGAAGCTCCGGAAAGCCCCAAATGCCAGTGCCTCTGTCCACCACCCTTGGCTTCTGGGGAGAACCAGGTGGTGCCCAGGGGACTGACACTGAGGAAGTGGCCTAGGTGCCGGGGGCCTGGGCCTCTGAGGGCCGAGCTGGGGGGCAGCCTGGGAGCCTGGAGGGTCCTTTTCGAGGGTCCGGGATCAGGGCTGGGGTGTGCCGCACAAGTAGGGCACGGGGCTGTTCGAAGTCCTGGCGTGTTGAGAAGTGTCCCCTGCCGTGGGCACCGGGACCTCAGCAGAGGAGGCACCGCCAGCTTGCACTCTGCCTCTGCTGTGCTCAGCGGGCCTGGCCGTCTAAGCTGAAGCTAACCGGGGGGTCCCCTGCCAGCTGGGCCAGGCCGGCTAAGCATCCTCCCCAGCGGCCCCCAACGGCAGCTCGCTGCCCCTGCAGGTGGGGAGCATTGGTGCCTCCTGACGGGCACCGGCTGTGTGTCGCAGGAGGGGCCAGAAGCCGGCGCGGACACAGGCAGGGCTAAGCTGTTCATGGCGGCCGTGAAGCAGGCGCTGAGCCAGGCCAGCTTTGACACCTTTACCCGGGCCCTGCGGGAGTACAAGAGCACCGATGACCTCGCGGCCCTGGCCGCTCACCTTGGCCCCCTCTTTGCCGAGGACCCCAAGAAGCACAGCCTGCTCCAAGGTGCCTTGGCCAGTAGAGGCTGCCCATTTGAGGGTCCCACCCTGGGGGCCGTGCTGCAGCCGTGGGCTGGGGGGGCCACCAGGGTCCCCGGTTGACCTGCAGAGGTGTTGGTGGGGACCCAGTGCGGTGGCTGCAGGCCCAGACCCCGCCCCTCCCCACAGGCTTCTATCAGTTCGTACGGCCCCACCACAAGCAGCAGTTTGAGGAGGTCTGCCGCCAACTGACGGGCCGAGGCTGCAGCTCCCGGCCCGAGTATGGCCCTTCCCGGAGGCGGGGAGCACAGCCGGCCCTGGACCCCAGCGGTGAGGCGGGCCCTGCCTGGGTGGGACCCTCAAACTCAGACCCTGAGGGTGGGTGGCACCTGGCCCTTGGAGTGGGTCTTCATGTGGCCCAGCCTCCCTGTTCCTGAGGCTGACAGATCCGTGCGGGGGGCCCCACTTTGGGGAGGTGTGGGCCCCCAGAACACACATGGCCCGGGCCTCCGAGGAGGACCTGCGCCTGGGGAGTCGTGTACGCACAGGGGTCCTGGAGCCCCGTCCACCCCTGTCTCTACCTGGAGTGGACCCTGCACGTCCAGAGCCTGGGAGTCGCTGTCCCCATTTATTAAGGAAGAGCCCATCTCTGGACGAGACTTCCCCAAGGACGGGAATCACAGGGGGCCCCTGGGGTTGGAGATTCCTGCCTAAGTCACCCTTCTGCTCCTTCCTGGACTGGGGTGTCCTTGTGCCTGCCCCCCACTTTCCTGCCCCCCGTTTAAGGCAGGGGAGCAGGCCTGCCTGCTCCCTGCTGTCGGGGGCCTCCAGCGGTTGTCTGAGGAGAGTTTGAGGCCCGGTCTCCCCTTGGACAGACCCGTCCCCTCCCTGGTCATGCTCTGGACCCTCAGGGACCAGCTGGGCGCCTCCTTGTCTCCGTGTTTCTTCAGGAAGGAGGGAGCCTGACCCCAAGCTGACCGTGTCCCAGGATGCAGCCAGGCAGCTGGACCCCCGCGAACACCTGAACCAGGGCCGGCCCCACCTGGTCTCCGGGCTGCTCCCTGCAGGTACCTGGTCCCTGAAGAGGCTTTGGACCAGAGCCAGGAGCAGAGGGAAGACCCTGGCGGGGAGGAGTCTCCTGGGAGCCGCTGTGGTTCTGTGCCCCCAGAGCAGGGGAAGCCAATGTGATTTGCTGGGAAGCTGGTGGACTGAGATGTGTTTACCTTCCCACCAGGAGACCCCAGCTGCCGGCCTCCTGAGGGGTCCGGAGCCCCCGGAGCAAAGAAGCACCCGCCCGCTGTGAGCGCCTACCTGGCAGATGCCCACAGGGCCCTGGGGGCCACAGGCTACAGCCAGCTCCTGGCGGCGCTGACCACTTACAAGCAGGATGACGACTTCGAGAAGGTGGTGGCCGTGGTGGCCTCACTCACCACCGCCAAGCCTGAGGACCTGACCCTGCTGCAGAGCAAGTGGCCCGCGTGGGGGGCGGGTGGAGGCGGGCAGCGGGGTGGGCGGCAGGGCCACGCCTGAGCGATGCTCCGCGCTCCCAGCAGGGTTCGGCATGTTCGTGCGCCCTCACCACAAGCAGCGCTTCCAGCAGACGTGTGTGGACCTGGGCACCCAGGCTCCAGGACCGTGGGAGGGGAGCCCTGCTGCGCCTTCTGACCTCGTCTGTGGGGCTCGCGGGCCAGGTAGGGCCGCCTGCCTGGTGCTCCTGCCGCCCTGTTGCCCCAGCCTCGCTCAGCCCTGGCAGGGTGGGCAGGTGGGCAGCAGGGAAGTGCCAGGCACCCTTCGGACTCGCTCCCTCCTGTTTCCAGGCCCCTCACTGCCAGAGAAACCCTCCGGGAAGACCCAGAGCAAGATCTCCTCCTTCCTTACGCAGAGGCCGGCTCGGGGGGCGGGGGCTCCCGGCCGGCCACCCAGTGCCCCCTGCGGGCAGGCACAGTCCGAGTGGGGTAGGTCTCGTGGGAGGGGCTGCAGGGACCATTGGGAGTGGGGGCCCAGCCCGAGCAGGCCTGTGGCGCTCACGTCAGCCCCCTTGCAGTGGGCTTGGTGTGTCCTGGCTGCAGGGCGGAGGACGTGGTCCCCTTCCAGTGCCCCTCCTGCGACTTCCACTGCTGCCGGGCCTGTTGGCGACAGCACCTCCAGGTCGGCAGCCAGACCCTGTGGACCCGGCCCTGTCCCCTGTGGACGTGGCCTGCTGGGCGTTGCCCCACATGGTGGGCTGAGGGGCTGGGGTGGGCAGTGGGGTCTGGGAAGGTGTGTCCAGCGCCTTCTCTCCACAGGTCTCTAGGACGTGCCCGGCCTGCCATGCTGCCACCAGAAAGCAGAGTCTCACGCAGGTCTTCTGGCCGGAGCCCCAGTGAACATTGAGACCCTCTGGGCGCTGCAGGGTCTGCGGAGGCTGAGGCCGCCCCTGCCTGGGGCGCAGCCTGGACACTTGCCTGTCGGCTGTGGGTGGGCCAGGCCTGATACCAGAAACCCCTTGGCCAAGAGCGCACCTGACGGGGAGGCCAGTCCAGTGTCCGTGGGGAACCCCCTGAGACGGCAGCAGGATCTGGGCCCCCTGTGAGAGGCCCCGAGGCCACCTTGGGGTCTGGGGTGGGTCCACTGGAAGGTGCTTCCCCAGAACTTCCCTGACCGCCAGCCTGTGGGTGGAGCCCCAGCAGGAAGGAGGGGAGTCCTGCACCTTCTGTCCCGGGGACCTTCCAGGGACCTGCTTGTTCCTCAGGGGCCAGGGTTCTAATAAAGCTGCCGGCACTGCTGGGAAGCGGTCTGTGTGGCCCGGCCTCGGTGGTGGGGTGGGGGAGCCTGGAAGGAAGGAGGCGCCTAGGCAGCCTCCCTCGCACCTGGTTTGTTCAGAGCAGGAGCCGCTACCCCCTCCACCTGCCGGTTGCCAGGCCTGGTAACGGGGTCAGGAGTTGCCCGTGGTGCTGGTGGCCTGCACGGGACCGCCCTGGCACTGGGCTCTGCGGAGGGAGAGGTCAAAGCCTGGGCCCCCAGGTGGCCGACCGCTCCCCTCAGGCGGGGCGGGGCTCCGCGGGGGCGTGGCCAAGCCAGCCCTTATAGGACGTGGCCCGGGAGGCCGCTGCCACTCCAGCGAGACCATGAGGCCCCTGCTGTGGCCGCTGCCGGCCCTGCTGCTGGCGCTTGCGGCGCGGGGGTCGGCGGCGGGTGCGCCCACCTACCCGAGGCGGGACGCGGAGACGGGGGAGTGGCTGGCGTGCGACAAGTGCCCCCCGGGCACCTTCGTGCAGCGACCTTGCGGCCGGGACAACCCCACGACGTGCGGCGTGTGCCCGCCGCGCCACTACACGCAATTCTGGAACTACCTGGAGCGCTGCCGATACTGCAACGTCATCTGCGGGGAGCGCGAGGAGGAAGCGCGGCCGTGCGGGGCCACCCACAACCGCGCCTGCCGCTGTCGCCCCGGCTTCTTCGCGCACGCCGGCTTCTGCCTGGAGCACGAGCCGTGCCCGCCCGGCGCAGGCGTGGTCGCCCCCGGTGGGTGCAGGGCGGGGCCGCGGCGCCGGGCCCTCCGCGGAACGGAGCCGACTCGGCTCTCCTGACGCCGGCCTCCACGTTCGTCCTCAGGCACCCCCAGCCAGAACACGCAGTGCCAACCGTGCTCCCCGGGCACCTTCTCCGCCAGCAGCTCGAGCTCGGAGCGGTGCCAGCCCCACCGCAACTGCACGGCCCTGGGCCTGGCCGTCAACGTGCCGGGCTCCCCGTTCCACGATGCCCTGTGCACCAAATGCACGGGCTTCCCGCTCGGCTCGCTGGAGCCGGGGGCACCGGGTGAGCGGGACGGGGGGTGCGGAGGCCTCGGTGGGCTCCTGGGAAGGGCTTTCGGAAGTGCGGTGGGGACAGCCTAGGGGATGCCGTTGGCTGAGGACGTCAGCGCTGGCGGGTGATGCCGTTTCCCGCCGACCTTGGGAAACAGGCGCCGAGGGCTTAAATGGCTTGCGGGAGGGAACGGCAGCGAACGTGGCGGGTCCCCTTTACGTCGCATCCCACCCCCGGCATCGGCCCACGAGCCCCGCCTCCTTGCCGGCCGAGTTTCCCGCGGTCGCCCCGGGCTCTCTAGCACGGCTGCAGCCTCACCCACTCGTTAGCGCGCGGGGATCCCTCGGTCCTGCCCCTCCGGGGCGCGGAGGGACGCTCACGGCGCGCTGGCAGCTAGTCGGGTACCCCCTTGCCCCTCCCTCCCGCAGGGACCGAGGAGTGCCAGCGCGCCGTGGTCGACTTCGTAGCTTTCCAGGACATCTCTCCCAGGAGGCTCCAGCGGCTGCAGCAGGCGCTTGCGGGCCCCGGGGCGCGGAGTCCGCCGCCGTCGCAAAGGGAGGATCTCGCGGCGCTGCGGCGGAGGCTGTGGCTGCAGCTCACGGAGCTCCGAGAGGCGCGGCCCGGGACGCTGGGGGCGCGGCTGCTGCGGGCGCTGCGCGCGGCCAGGCTGTCCGGGCTGGAGCGCAGCGTCCGCGAGCGTTTTCTCCGCACGCGCTGAGCACTCTGCCCGTTATTTATTCGCTCCCGGCCCGAGCCCCACGCATGGGCGGCCCGCAAGTCGCACCTAAGGAAGCTTTGGACCCGGCTCCTGTGGCGTGAAATTTACTGTTCATAAAGCCGATTGGCAAACGAGTGTGGTGTCTGGGCGGCGCGCAGTGGGCACATCTGGCAGGGGACACACCTGGGCAGGCTGCCCGGGCGCGGCCTGCTGCCTTCCCCACCCCGACTGGGACGGACCCTCGATGGGGGAAGGGTTGTGGGAGACGGGGACAGCGGGTGGCAGCCGTCCCCGGGCCTCACTGCGTGATCCTCCCCGCCCCAGTTGTGCTCTCAGTGGTTAGGATGGTGTGGAGGGAGGGTTGCCCAGTCCCCGGGCTCTCACCGTGGAACAGAAGCCAGCCCGTGAGTCCTGGGGCACCAGGAGAAGCGTCCCCCTCGTTACCCCTCCTTTGGGCTCCACCCTCAAAGCAGCAGGGGATTTCCCAGCAAGGGACCGGCCAAGACCTCCCAGTAGGACAGCGTGTCTTACTCGCTTTCTCGGAAACGTCGCTTTTCCCTTCTGGGGCAGGTTTGGATGACGGCTTGACTCACCAATCCAGGGGGACTCCCAGTCCTGGCCTGGCAGCCCCCTGCCAGCCCCGGAACCCCCTACCTGACCCCCAGGAAGGGCCCCCACTCCCCCATGACTCACATCACCTGCAGCTGGTCCCCAGCCCCAGCCCTGACTCATCCCTTTCCCAGCATCTCCTTCTGGGCCCCATCCGGGAGAGCAGCTGGGGCTGTGACCCTCAGACATGAAGCCACCAGGCCTCTGGAGGAACAGTGGCCAGGAGCCACTCCAAACTGTCTTTATTTCACCCACAGCTAGGCTCATGGGGGGTTGGCAGCTCCTGCAGGGGGCGTGTGGGAGGGCCCTGAGGACCAGTCTTGCCTGGAGGGCCTCTGCTCCTGGACACAGGCCTGGAAAGGGCTTTCTAGATGACTCACCCCAGCCCTGAGGGGGACCCCGCGCTTCACCGCC
>NW_020173687.1:435175-445186 GCF_003031525.2 Neophocaena asiaeorientalis asiaeorientalis | reverse complement strand
GGGGGGTGGGGGGTGGGGTGATGCCCACTCCTAGCACAACGCTCTAGCTTTACCGTCCTTGCTGGGGATCAAAACAAGGTGGCTGGGCCAGTGGAGGGGGCACACAGCCTCCCAGGCAGGTCTCCCCTGCCCCGTCCTGAGGCTGCATCAGGACAGGGACCGAGGCGAGCCCAGGTCTTACTGAAGCCGACATCAGCCCCCCAGTCCGCCTCCAGGATCAGAGGGGACAGAGGCTGAGGACAGCCATGGCCCCCCGGCCCCCTCCGTGGGCACGATGTAGCCCCGGGCACTGTGAAGGGCCCCACACCTCTGGAAAAACCCGGTTCCAAGCAGCTGCCCCACAAGGCCCCACGAGGGTCCAGGCCGGCAGGCCTGCTGGAGCAGCAGCTCCAAAGGGAGTGGTGGCCTGCCAAGGCCTCACCCCGGGGCCCCCAAACTGGGCCTTGGGGGCGGGGCCCAGGCCCGACATGAGGGTCTGGTGGGGTCCCTGCCACCCCAGCTCCCCTCGACAGAAGAAACCTCCGGATGCCTACGCTTTTCTGGATACAGAGAAAAGTTTGTCTTAGAAGAAAAACAAAGCAAGTAGAACCACCACAAGGCAAAGCCAACCCAGCCCCGGGGGGATCAGCGGCCGAGTCAGCAGGAGCTCTTCAGGACGAGCGGCGGGCGCCCTGGGCCGGCTGCGCCTATGTGATGTCCCGCTGCCGCGGCGGCCGGTGCACGTTCCGCACGACGCACTTCACCATCCACTCGATGCCCTCGCGCACCCCCTTGCTGTGGAGACAGTGGGTGTGAGGCGGGGCCGGCCGTGGCCCCTGGCGCCCAGGGCAAGCCCCACTCACCCCGTGAGGGCCGAGCAGGCCTGGGTCAGGCAGTCGCGCCTGCCGATCTTGGAGGCGCAGTCGCTGAACACAGTCTTGATGTCGGGGATGGAGAGGCAAGTCTGGGGGAGGCGAGGCTGCGAGGATCAGGCTCAGGCCCGGCCCCAGGGCAGCGCCTAGAGCTGCAGGGGGCACCCCGGGGCTACTCCGTCCAGGAGGGGTCCTGCCCGGTGAGCCGCCTCAGGGGAGCAGTGTCAGGGAAGGTCTACAGGGAAGCAGCGCTCAGGGCCCCCTCCACGCGGATGGCCCTGCACCACCAGTGGTCAGTGGTCCCAGGGGATGAGGCCGGCACAGCTGCTGTGCTCAAGGGCAGCAGACAGGTCGGGGTCAGGGCTGACTCCCACCCTGGTCCCTCTGCATTTTCTTTCCAGAGCTTTCTTTCACCTGGGTCTGCCCAGCAGGAGGCTCCCGCTGGCAGCCCTGTGGCCAGAGGCCTGGGGTGGGGGTGGGGGGCTCTGTCCCCAGGGCAGCCATGCTCTGGTGTCTGAGGAAGGCAGCAGCCCTCCCCTGGGAGAGGCGCCCTGTCCCCCGGGAGTGGGGCCCGCTGGGCCCAGGGGCTCACCTCAATGTCCTGCTTGTTGGCCAGCACCAGGATGGGGACACCGTCCAGCGCCTCGCTTGTGACCATCTTCTCTGGGGCGAGCAGAGAGGAGGCAGTGAGCGCCCTTTGTCCGCCTCTGCCCAGAGGTCCCCAGGCCCTCACGGACCCCCTACAGGCGTGGACGCACTCAGCGGGGCCCTCCTGACGTGGCGCCCTCCCCCTCCCCCACCCAGCCCAGCTCTGGAGGCGGGCTGTGTAGATGGGACCGCCCGCTCCCCGCCTCCCCGGCCTGGCCAGCCGCACACACCGAATGCTCGCTTGGACTCGGACAGCCGCTCCTCATCCGTGGAGTCGATGACGTAGATGACGCCGTGGCACTCCGCGTAGTACTGGGCGGGAGCAGAACGGGGTGCTGAGCCGCGGGCACCCGGCCACCTTGAGGCAGCCCCCAGCTGGAAGACCCTTCTGGGGTGCTTCCTGGGGGTGGGGAGGGAGGGCAGAGTGGAGAGGCGCCCCAGACCCCCCGGGCCGGGGTGGCCACCTCCCTCACCCACTTGCCGGGTGCTGTGCTCCGAACACCGCTTCAGCCTCCGTTCTTAGCACCCACCCACACCTGCTGGCCTGATGGCAGCTGGAGGAGAAGGGATGGGGCTTGGGGTCTCAGCAGACCTGGGGGTGGGGGCAGCGGCGGCTTGCCATCGGGAAGCCATGGAAAGCCCACCGAGGGGCGAGTCCAGAACATTCAAAGCAGCTCTGCCCCCTGCGCGGGACAGAACCAACACCTGAGCCAGCGCCGGCGAGCTCGGAGCTCTGCAGGCTGGACCGGGGCTGGGAGGGTGGCCGGCCCTGGGTTCCCTCCCAGCAGTGGCCACACAGGAGCCACCCCGACACTTAAAACCACCAGAGCCCGGGGTATGGGGAGAGCTATGGGGGGTGAACGGCAGCACCCCTGGGAAAGGACAGACACACGAAACGGGCCTGGCAAGTCAGCCTTCTGTTCCGCTCAGAAAAGAGTACAGAAATGCCCACACTGGCGGAGCGGGTGACGCCCCCACGCGCACTCCAGCTCCTGCCCAGCGTGATCCCAGGAACCGGGAACACCCACATGTCCCACAGGGCATGACGCCAACTTGTCCCCGCCCCCCCAGTACAAGTCAAGCCATTGTACCTGCACTCGCTACAGAGAAGGAAGCCCGACACGGGTGGCCTCTGGGTCTGCAGACCGTGTGTCCTACACCCGGGGCCTCTCTGGCCAGCCTGCTGGGTGACGCAGGGCCAGGAGCTGCGGCCCAACCGTGGAGGCCTCCGAGGCAGGAGGGGACAGCGTGGGGTTTGCAGCAAGCCAGTGAGGGAATCACTGCTCTGCCCCTGGGGCCCCTGTGGTGGCAGGGGACTTCAACCCATGTGCAACCGGGCCCCGGCAGACGGGCCCAGGTCCACCGCCACGCCCTCGGGCATCGGGTGACGGCCAGGCAGCAGCGGCAGGGACAGGGGCGGCACCCCTGGGGCTGAGCGTGAGCCCAACCTGGAGCGCGAGGGGCTGCCCTGAGCCCGCGGCACCCGCCGTGCCCAGACCCTGATGGTGGTGTCACCTGTGGCCTCGCACCGGAGGGCTCTCGGCTGTGGCCCGGAGGGACAGGCCAGAAGTCACCCCTGTGGCAGGGCGCCGGGGGTCTGCTTGGTCCACAGACCTGGCCTGAGGCTGGCATGCGCACAGACCAGCGGGCAGCAGTGTGCGGCACGAGCGGAGGTGTGGGTGGACGGACAGCAGTGGACACGCGAGTGAAAACCCGCCAGACCGCGCCGAATGGCACGGGGGTGGGGGGCAGGCCCCACGACAGCGGCTCAGATCCAGAGCGGGAGCAGAAGCCCCACTTTCCACCCCTCCTGGTGACTCAGAGCTGGGGTTAGGGGTGTGGTCACCTCCATGCTACCTGCTCACAGGGGCCAGCAGGGCGCCCACCCTGGCAGGGGCACCTGACGCCGTAGGCAGGCGGCAGGGCACCCACTCCACCCGAGTCACAGAGCAGCCCACGCGAGCAGCCCGGGGTCCCTCCGAGACGGCAGGCTCAGTGATCGGGGCTCAGCCCCTCGTGATGAGGTGACGAGGCCACGCCACCAACAGATGTGGAAGCTGGTGGGGGATGGGGGGCACGACCGACCCAGTGTCCCCTCAGGAGGAGCCAGCCCCCGACCAGAGGCGTGTGTGTGCAGGTGCACCTGTCACCGGCCGTGGCCTGGCTGCCGTGACAAGCAGTGCACCCAGTGCAGATCCCCTTGTTGGCTCCTGCAAGACCCATTCTGACCCATAAAGAGCCATCTGACCATGTCACAGCCGCCCAGGGCAGCCCACTGTGGTGACCTGCCACAGGGATGGAGTCCCAGCCAGCTTGGCCCGACATGGGGCAGCATCTGAGATGACCCCACCCCTGCCCAGGCCCGCATCCCCCCCCATACACTCGCACCCCAACCTCTGCCGCAGCATCTGCCCCCGAGACCCTGGCCTATGACAGAATATCAGGACCTGTCTCACACTCCCCGTGTGAGTCCAGAGTTTGCACAGACAGCCCCTGGCTTGGCTCTGCCTTGGTCCAACTTAAATGGCCACAGGAGGTCTGTCAGTGACCTTCTGGCCGCAGGATGGAACCTGTCCTCTTGGCTGGAGATCAGGACGAGGGGGACACTTTGGGAGGAAAAAGGAAAAAGTGACCAGGTACCTGCTGCTGGGGTCAAACCAGAAATCAAGACCAGGGCGTGCGAGCCACCGGCAAGTGCTGGGATGGGCACATCTGCCCCCAGAATCAGGGTGAGCTTGTCTGAGTCCCTGGCACTAGGCTGTACCAAACCCGCCACGTCAATCCATTGGGAGGGGGCTGAGGGAAGAGGCTTGTCCTGCCCTGTTCTCTGCTGGACCCCGGTGCCTGGCACAGGCCGAGCTGAACACCGACTCCATTCTCGAGGTCTCAGAAACGCTTCAAACCTACCTCGAAAGAGGAGACACGTGCTGTGGGCTGTGGAGGACACCCCCCCCTGATGGGGAAGGGGCCACCATGGAGGACAGGCCCTAAGCTAGGACTGAGGGAGGACCCAGTAGGGGAGACTCAGGCCCCGGTGCTGCAGCTGAGCACCAAACAGGCGTTGCGTCTCCCCCAGGTCTGCTCCTCGACCATTCTTCACCTCGTCCCGTTCTGATCAGCAGCAAAATCTCTAAGCCAAAAGGAACCGAGTTTGTCCCTGCTCTTGGGGTGAGTGACTTGGGAACTGGGATGGAGGTGAGCCTCAGGAACCAAGTGGGTGACGGAAGCCGCCAACAGGAAGAAAAGAAGGGGAGTCCCAGGCCTTCTGAGGAAAGGCAGGAAGAGACCACGGTGCCAGCTAGAGAGATGGCACGACAGGCAGGCCAGGGAGTCGATGTGGCATCCGCCCACCTTACCTTGTCCCACAAAGACTGCAGCTCCTCCTGCCCCCCTAAGTCCCAGAACATGAGGCGGGCCTTTCCAAAGTCCACGGTGCCGACTGGGGAGAAAAGGAGACAGGTGAGGCTGTGGCCTTGGTCCCTGACACACGGGCTCCCAGCCCTCCCGGGAGGAGCACGCAGTGCCGGCGCTCCGCGATGCTGGGGCCAATGGGAGCCGGAGCAGTGGCCTCACCCTCGGCCTCGGTACACTGCAGCATCCTCGGGGCTCTGCCCCGCAAACCCACAGCCGTAAAGGACCCCCTTACTGTTTAGGCCCACAGTGGTAGTGATTTTGGACAGACTCATCCCCTTGTAGTTCTTGTTGAACCGGGTCTTTGACTGCTCCAAGAAAGTCTAAAGGGAGAGACAGAGGCGTGACGTGAGAACTGGGAGACTTCTCATGGCTGCTTCACAAATACCCCTACTTGAGCCTATTCCTCTAAATTGAAACAAAACAAAACAATGTTTTGCTTTTAAAGCAGCTAGCGGTAACTGTCCCGTGGCCTTAAGCGGAGTTCGGATCCTATATGGGTACAGAACATGCAGCTAAAAGCATAAAACCAACAGGACCATAGGGCAGCGGGGTAGTAGGGGTGTTGACACGGGACCGCACGTACCGTCTTCCCGGCGTTGTCCAGACCCAAGATCAGGATGCAGTACTCATCCTTCTGGAACATGTACTTGTACAGACCTGACAGCAGCGTGTACATCCTGCCCTGGGAACCCGAGATCGGTCACGGGCGAACCGGCCCGCACCACGCCTCCCCAGCGCCCCTCAACGGGCAGAGGGTCTGTCTGCCTGCTTGACCGCTCAGAGCTGGAGCCCTGAGCGGGGCTCCTCCTGACCCGCCTCCCCTCAGCCCGGCACTGCCGCCGCCGCCTTCGCCTCCGCAACTGCTCCCGCCTTGGCCCGGAGCTCCCGGCGCCCTCGCTCCCACTCCCGGCCCGGCCAGGGCGCTCCGCTCGCAGGCAAAAGGCGGCCCGTCCCGCCCCGCTTCACCCCGAGCGCGGCCCTCGCTCCCCAGCCCGGGCTCCCCTGGTGACGGGGCCTGGGCCCTTGGTGGCAGGCCGAGCGGGGGCGGGCGGCGCGGGGCCCGGGGGGGGGCCCGGCCGGGGGCATCGGACTGGGACGCAGATACCCCGGAGGAACTTGACGGCAGCTCCCGGGAAGGGAGCGGAGGCCGTGGGGCCAGCGACCAAGGGCTGGCTCTGGCTCTTCTTCTCGGAGCTGGAAACTTCTCTCGGCCCAAACGGGAGGCAGGGCGGTTGACGGTTCCGCAGGCTGTCCGCCGAGGGCGGCGGTTGGCCAGCGCTCAGTGCCAGCCTCGCGGGGACGGCCGGTCCCGGGTTCATCTGGCTTCTCTTCCCCGCATCTCTGGCTCCCACGCCTCCCCTCTGAGGACCCAGGGACCCGGCCCCTCCCGACAGGATGGACGAGGAGAGCCTGCAGACCGCTCTCCGGACCTACGACGCGCAGCTGCAGCAGGTGGAGCTGGCTCTGGGCACTGGCCTGGATCCCTCGGAGCTGGCAGATCTGCGCCAGCTGCAGGGGGACCTGAAGGAGCTGATCGAGCTCACTGAGGCCAGCCTGGTGTCCGTCAGGAAGAGCAAGCTGCTGGCGGCGCTGGATGGAGAGCGCCCAGCCCAGGAGGATGCTGAGTACTTGGCTTTCCAGGAGGCCATTGCTGAGGCAGTGGAGGTGCCAGTAGCCCCCGAGGCAGAACTGGAGACTGTTCCTATGAGAGAGACCGGGCCAGGACCCACGGAGCCTGGGCGGGAGGATGACGAGGGGGAGGACGAGGACGGGGCAGAGCTGAGTGGGAGGAAGGTGAACGCCCCCTACTACAGTGCCTGGGGCACCCTGGAGTATCACAACGCCATGATCGTGGGCACCGAGGAGACGGATGATGGCGCCCCGGGCGTGCGCGTACTCTATCTCTACCCCACTCACAAGTCCCTGAAGCCTTGCCCGTTCTTCCTGGAGGGGAAGTGCCGTTTCCAGGAGAGCTGCAGGTAAGGCCTGGGTTCCCGGGGCCCCTGGGGTCGTGGGGGGGGGGTGGATTGCAGACAGGATCAGGGGCTAGGTGGGCCCTCTGGGCTTTAAAGTTTTGTCCTTCTTTGCCCAGCGGAGTGCTGACGAGAAGAGACCTTGGGGGGCAGGGGATTTTTCTAGCAGTGTCCTTGTTTAGGTGTTTAGTTGGATTTTCCCCGGGTAGATGAAGAAGTATGGAAGGGCTGATGTTGAAAAGAATGGACTCTCCCCCCCGCCCCCATCACCAGTTTTATTGTTCAGAATAAAACTTCTAAAATTTGCTTTTTTTTTTTTTTTTTTCCGGGGCACGAACCCGTGTCCCCTGCATCGGCAGGCGGACTCTCAACCACTGCGCCACCAGGGAAGCCCTAAAATTTGCTTTTATTATAGAAACTTGATTATAGAAGTTGTCAAACACATGTGAAGTTAGAGGGAGTAGTGTACAGGCTGCCCGTGTTCCAGCTTCAGGCGTCATTGTCTGTCAAGATCGTGCCAGTCTTGTTTCAACTCTTCCTGCCTCTGGATTACCTTAAAGCAAGTTGTAGAAGTTACTGGGCTTTCCCTTATAAATACTTCAGGATACTACCCTAACCTGAGTGATAAGGATGTTATTTTTAAAACTATCTCCATGTCGCCGTCACACTTAACGGAATTTAACAGCAATACTTTGTTCGTATTCAAATTTCCACAGTTGTAATGATGTTGCTTTTTGCTTGCGCACATGACTTTAACTTTGCTTCTTTTTACTTTTTCTTTGCAAAGAATACTTATCGAGATTTCCAATAGATAATTTTGGGGTTTTTTTTGTTTTTTTTTTCTTTTTTTTTGCGGTACGTGGGCCTCTCACTGCTGTGGCCTCTCCCGTTGCGGAGCACAGGCTCCGGACGCACAGGCTCAGCGGCCATGGCTCACGGGCCCAGCCGCTCCGCGGCACGTGGGATCTTCCCGGGCCGGGGCACGAACCCGTGTCCCCTGCATCGGCAGGCGGACTCTCAACCACTGCGCCACCGGGGAAGCCCGATAATTTTGTTTTTTAGCCAATAGTCCGGGGTAACTTCCTTTAGTTCTTCCGTTGTCTTATTTCTTTATAAGATCCTTGCTGGGCCTTAAGTCTGATTTGCTACATTTCCCCCTTTTTTCCTTTCATTCCCTGTAAGTTTTGTGAAAGGCGTAGGGTGCATACAGGAAAGTGCACGACAAATCAGTCATAAGCCTCCTCCAGCTTCCACAGGGTGGGTGCGCCCCTATCCTCAGCAAGCAGTCATGGAGCAGAGGAGGGAGCCCTCCATCCTTTCTGCCACTGGTCCCTCCGGAGGGTTCCTCCCCGTCCCTGTGCCATGTCCTGTGTGGTGATGAGAACTAACGTGTCCCTGTGCTGCGTCCTCTGGGCAGGCACTGTTCCGAGGGTTTCATGCGTGTTAACTCACCTGGCAGCAGGCCCGCCAGGTAGGCCGTAAGGCTGCTGTGGTCGCTGGGCCTCCCAGGCAGCCAGGCTCTGAGACGGGCCGGCTCCCCTCTGCCGTGGTCTCAGCTGCTGCCTGCTGTCAGCTTTAGGCCCAACCCCTGCAGCCCACAAACATGCCCCTCACTACCACCTGGGTCTGATAGTTATTTTCTTGCATTTGTTTTGGATTTTTAAAATTTACTTATTGAAAACTTTATTTTAAAGATAAAATAGTGTTGAAGCACCCTGTGACCCACCACTCTATCGCAGTCCCCTCCCCTTCTTGGGAGGCTTGTTGGCACATCTGTGGTGTGTTTCTCTCTAGTACACGAGACCTTTATAGACACGTGTATCTGTGAATAGGACATATTTGTGCTTTATTTTCTAATTAAGTGGTTAGCATGCAGGATGCTTCGTTTTGCAGCTCTTCTCAGAGAGCGTGTCTGTGAGAAAAGTCCACGTTGATATTTATAGAAATATTTTGTGCATTTTAACTGCTGTGTTATTTTCCTCATGAATATGCCACATTTTATTCTGTCTCCTGGTGTTTCCCAGTTTGTTTGTTTTCTTTAATTTATTGATTGATTGATTGCTGCGCGCGGGCTTTCTCTAGTTGAGGTGAGTGGGGGCTACTCTTCATTGAGGTGCACGGGCTTCTTATTGCTGTGGCTTGTCTTGTTGCAGAGCACGGGCTGTAGAGCACAGGCTCAGTAGTTGTGGCACGCAGGCTCAGCAGTTGTAGCTCGTGGGCTGTAGAGCACAGGCTCAGTAGTTGTGGCGCACGGGCTTAGTTGCTCCGCGGCATGTGGGATCTTCCTGGACCAGGGCTCAAACCCGTGTCCCCTGAATTGGCAGGCGGATTCTTAACTACTGCGCCTCCAGGGAAGTCCATTTTCCCAGTTGTTATTTATTACAAACAACGTGCTGTGAACATCCTAGTGCACATCTTTCGTCCCTGGTGAGAATGTCCCCGGTGTGTAGCAGTGTGGAGAACACGCGCGTTTTCTGTCCTTGTGCGCCTTACGGTTCCCAGTCCCTGGTCTGCTCCGTAGTCACCCTCGGTCATGTTCTCTTACTTGCGAATTCGTGCCCACTGAGAGCTGGGGATGTGATCTTGATTGAACTTGTATTTCCTTGATTATTAGCAAGATTGAGCATTTTTTCGTACATTTGTTCTAACTTCATCACTCTGTTTCAATGTCCTTATCAGTAAAAACAGATGAGGATGTCTCTCGCAGTTGTTGGGAGAACGGGATGCGTTAATAGAAGTAAAAGAATATTGAACAGTAGCTAACATGTAGTAAGGACACAGCGAACTTCAAATTTTTATCTTGTTATTGTAAAATAAAATCAGACAGAGGAAGTAAAGAAATGGCATGAGGAATCATTGTAACTTCCTAGTACTCGCTGCTCAGATCAAAACTACAGATTTGCCAGTTACCCCAGGAGCCCCTCTGTTTGCCTCAGCCCAGACCCAGCCTTCTCCCTCTGCCAAAAAGCAGCACTGTCTCGACTTTTATGGTAATCACTTCCTTGTGTTCTTTGTTGCTTATCACTCAGGTGCGGCCGGGTGTAAACGTTGTAGTTTAATCTTGCTCGCTTTTTAAGGCTGCTCTGTCTGCCCCCCGCCCCCCCACCCCTGCCTTTCCTGGCCTC
>NW_020173687.1:421276-434590 GCF_003031525.2 Neophocaena asiaeorientalis asiaeorientalis | reverse complement strand
CACCCCGCCCCCCCCCCCCTGCCTCTCCTGGACTCACAGTTTCACTGTTGAAGGACCAGACCCTTTGACCGTCATCGACCGCCCTGGTGCAGCCCAGCATGTTCCTGTGTCCACCGCAGGCTGGCATCTGGATCCAGGCACCTGGTCACACTCAGGACCCCCATTTGGGCGTGTCTCTACGTGTTGTGCTTTTGTCAGGAGGCACCTGATGTATAGCTGCCAACGGTGCTCAACGCCGAGATCCACTGATACGGTGTGGATTGCAAAAAAGAACTCTTTAACTCTGTCAGTTCATTTACTAGCCGAACGTTATAGGGAGATGCCTTTCCTTGTCTACAATTTGGCTATCTAGTGGTACAGATCATATGGAAAAGGCAGGGTAATGCCAGACTTTTCTGTTTTGTTTCCTTGGTTTCCAAGATAGCAAATTGGTTCTCTTTCATCCTGAGGTGATAAATTGGCTTTTAAAAAATATTTAATATCCATATGGACTGATGGATTTAAATATATTTGATGAATTTCAGTCCACGAAGATTCTGATCTTTTTTTTTTTTTTCTTTGCGGTACACGGGCCACTCACTGTTGAGACCTCTCCTTTTGTGGAGCACAGGCTCTGGACGTGCAGGCTCAGCGGCCATGGCTCACGGGCCCAGCCGCTCCGCAGCATGTGGTATCCTCCCAGACCGGGACACGAACCCGTGTCCCCTGCATCGGCAGGCGGACTCTCAACCACTGTGCCACCAGGGAAGCCCAGATTCTTATCTTTATTGAAACTCAAATTGTCTCACCCTTGTCAAGTGGGAGCTTCTTCAGGTTGGCTCCCACATCCTTTTGACACAGCCCCAGGAGCCAGGGTTTCCCACAGTTATCTGCACTCTTCCTACCCCAGACCTGAAGGCACCCAAGTCTCCAAGAAGCCCTGGTTTCTTTTAATGGGAGATGGTATTTCACAACCCACAGTGGGGGCACCGGGATGCACTTTGCTGCTAGTTGGTTCATCACTGTAGGCTTTTTCAGCAGACGGACCTAGGAAATATAGGTGGACACACACTAATTAATGTACATGTTAGTGTATATGTACCCATACCACATACTTATGTTTTTAAGGACAAATACTTTGTGAATTTATACTGATATTTCCAATTCAAATTAAGGATTGCAGTGTTTCTACTTAATCTTTTCTGGATCACATCCGTATTTCCTTCTTTATGCCGGGACTCTGGTTCTCAAGGACATAGGAAATGATGGGCTCCAAAGGACCCATAATTAATTTGTTTTATCCCATTTTACACACACAGGACACTCAGAATAACATTCATTCATTCTTCCATTATGATGATTGAAAACTGTTAAAAGCATTTTTACACGTACTACTACCCACATTCTCCCTCTGTCTTTGTGATTGCACTAGACCTGCGTTGTTGGATCTTGTGGCTGTTACAGCCATTGTTTCCCTTTTACTCTCAACCTTAGTTCTAGAAGGACCTCTGCATTTCATGCTTACCATCATTCGATCTGTTGGGGTCTTTTTAGCGTTTCGGTTGTATGAGACTCGTTTTCTGGTAGATTCTTCAGGAAGGGCTCACAGGAATAATGTTTTCGGAGATCTGGCATGTTGATTAGGTTCTGTTTGTGTCTTTTATACTGGAAGAGCAGTTTTATTGAATACATTAAGTCCCCTACATATGAACGAGTTCTGTTCTGAGGGTGCGTTCGTAAGTGCAATTTGTTCATAAGTCCAACAAAGTTAGCCTAGGTACCCAACAAACACCATCAGCTATATAGTATTGTACTGTAATAGGCTGTTAGTACTTTTCGCACAAGTAATATATAAAAAACAACACAAAAAATAAAACATTTTAAATCTTACAGTACCTTGAAAAGTACAGTAGTACAGTACAACAGCTGGCATGCAGTGGCACATTTGCATCTTTGAAAGTTCGCAACTTGAAGGTTCGTATGTAGGGGACTAACTGTATAAGATTCTTGTCTCGTATTAGTTTCCTTGAATATTTCATATAACTTATTCTATTTTGATATAAAATATTGTTGAAAATTTCCCTTGTAAATCACATGCTCTAATGGCGTAAGGGTCCAGCTTCATTCTTTTGCATGTAGGTATCCAGTTTCCCAGTACCATTTGTTGAAAGAACTGTCCTTTCCCCACTGAATTGTCATGACACCCCTGACGAGACCTGACTGATGTGTGTGAGGGGTTATTTCTGGGTTCTCTCATCCAGTTCATTGGTCCACACCAATGGACTGGATGTGTTTATGCCAGTACATACTGTTTGGATGACTGTAGCTTTGTAGTAAGTTTTGAAGTCGGGAAGTACATAGTCCTCAAACATTTTTTCTTCTTCTCAAGATTCTTTTGGCTATTCAAGATCCATTGCATTTCCATATGAATTTTAAAATCAGCTTGTCCGATTCTGTGTAAAAGAAAATTGGAATTTTGATAGGAATTGCATTGCATCTGTAGATCAATGTGGGTAATATTGCCATCCTAATAATATGAAGTCTTCTAATTTATGAACATGGGATCTTTTTCCAGTTATGTAGGTCTTCTTTAATTTCTTGCAGCAATGTTCTGTAGTTCACAAGCCTTGGTTAAATTTATTTCTAAGTATTTTATTCATTTTCATGCTGCTGTAAATGAAATTATTTCATTTTTAGATTGTGCATTTTTAGTGTATTAATATGCAACTGATCTTTCTATGTTGATCTTATATCCTATAACACTATCAAATTCATTTTTTAGCTCTAATAGGATTTTTTTCTGGATTATTTAGGGTTTTCTGTATATACAGTTATGTCATTGACAAATAGAGGTACTTTTGCTTCTTTTTTTTTTTTAATTTTTTTTTGGCTGCATTGGGTCTTCGTTGCCGTTCTTGGGCTTTCTCTAGTTGTGGCGAACAGGGGGCTACTCTTCATTGTGGTCCGCGGGCTTCTCACTGCAGTGGTTTCTCCTGTTGTGGAGCATGGGCTCTAGGTGCACAGGCTTCAGTAGGTGTGGCACACGTGCTCAGTAATTGTGGCTCACGGGCGCTAGAGTGCAAGCCCAGTAGTGGCGCACGGGCTTAGCTGCTCCGTGGCATGTGGGATCTTCCCAGACCAGGGCTCTAACCTGTGTCTGCTGCATTGGCAGGCAGATTCCTAACCACTGTGCCGCCAAGGAGGCCCACTTTTGCTTCTTCCCTTCCAATTTGGATGGCTTTTATTTTTCTTGCTTAACTGCTCCGCCTAGAACTTCCAATACTACACTGAATAGAAGTAGCGAGAGCAGCCATCCTTGTCTTGTTCCTGATCTTAGGGGGAAAGCACCCAGTCTCTCACCACTGAGTGTGATGTGAGCTGTGGGTTTTCCATAGTTGCTGTTTATCAGGTTGAGTGTTGTTTTGGTTGGTTTTTTTTATAATAAATTTATTTATTTATTTTTGGCTGCATTTGGTCTTTGTTGCTGTGTACGGGCTTTCTCTAGTTGCGGCCAGAGGGGGCTACTCTTCATTGTGGTGCGCGGGCTTCTCATTGCAGTGGCTTCTCTTGTTGTGGAGCACGGGCTCTAGGGGCACGGGCTTCAGTAGTTGTGGCACGTGGACTCAGTAGTTGTGGCTCACTGGCTCTAGAGCGCAGGCTCAGTAGTTGTGCCACACAGGCTTAGTTGCTCTGTGGCATGTGGGATCTTCCAAGACCAGGGCTCAAACCCGTGTGCCCTGTATTGGCAGGCGGATTCTTAACCCCTGTGCCACCAGGGAAGCCCCTGAGTGTTTTTAACATGCAAGGGTGTTGCATTTTTTCAAGTATCTTTTCTGTATCAGTTGACGTGCTAGTTTTCTATTAATGTGCTCTGTTTAATTGAATGGCTTTCATGTGTTGAACCACCCTTGCATTCCTGGGATAAACCGAACTGAGTTGTGGTGTATACTCATTCTAAATGCTTGTTTTCTGGTTCAAGTTTTTACTTATTCTGGAGTGTATTTTCGTGAATGTTGTGAAGCAGATGATCGAGTGGGGTGTTGTTGGGGTTTTTTGTATGGGAAACCAATTTTTAATTTTTTCCTCATGAAATCCGCAGTGTGTGCTTTCCTGCCTCATTGGTAACACCTCCTCTGTCCTGCGTGAAGTTTGTTGTATGAGAGGCTCTTCCTGGGTGCACTTCATTCCATTGATCAGGCTGCCTGGGCTCGTGGTTGACGTTCGTTTCATGGACACGCCGTTAACTACTCCCCATGGTTGGGAACTTAGGTTATTTCCAAGTCACATCCTTCTGGCTCAGTCCTTACATACTTTCATTATTGTTGTTTTAGGGTCATTCCCTAGAAGCGCTTGCTGGATTAAGGGGGACACCAAATTTTAGGGCTTCTAAGAGTACCAAAGATTCTTGCAGGGAGGTTTAGTTGGTGGCGTCTGTAGTGTCTGGGTGTGTTGAGGGGGTGTTTGAGCAAATTCGCCGAGTCTGGCATCCTTTCTTGGTTGAGGAGGGCTTTCCAACCACTGTGCCCGCTGGAGGGCACTGTGCCCGCTGGAGGGCACGGGGGCCGGGTTTGCAGCTGCTTGTGCCACTGGCCGTTGGTGGTACCCTGGGTGCCTGAGGACAGTCGGGGTGAGAAGGAACTGGCCAGAACCCCGCCAGGGAGGCATCCGAGGCCACCTTTGTTTGCTCCTGGAAGGTGACTGAAATGCCTTGTTTCCTCTCCTTTCTCCCCATGGACTCAACCTAGCAGGCCAGCCACGGCAGGGCTGGCTGTGTGTCCGGAGCGAGTGCCTGTTTTCACTTACTCTCATGGGGTTAGAACCGCTTCCTCCTTGAAATGGGGGCACAGCAGGAGATGTGTGCGTGGTTGCTTCCTGTCTTTATTTGGCAAAGTTAAAGGTTGCGGCCCTCTGTTCCCACTTCCTCCCCCACCTCCTCCCGGTTTTCATTTTGGTTTCACTGTTTCACTGACATCTAGAAGTCCAGGCAGCACTGTTACAGCTCTTTCTGATTGGCTGGGGAGGGCTCCGTCCTGTGAGAGCACGCAGACACACTTGCCTTGGTGACCTGTTGTATCTGGTGGAGAGGCGCCGGGGAGCTCTCATCACAAGGACGTCTACCAGCCATGTGTGTGCCTGTGTATGCATGACTGTAGCCCAGAAGGCTGGGGAGAAACTCGAAGCATCTTTTCCTCAGGGTACCCAGGTCCATCCTGAGAGTGAGAGCACAAGCACAAGTGTGTGTGTCCATACATATGCACGCACACATGTACACATGTATGCACACGTCCACACACGTGTGCAGGTACATTGCGTACGTGTGTGTGTACCTATATGTGCACACGTGTGTGTGCGTGTGTGTGCACGAGTATATGTGTGCCTGTGCACGCGTACGTGTGCGCACATGTACGCGTGTGTGCGTGCGTGTTTCGCACACGTGTGCGTGCATGCATAAATGTGTGTGGGTGTATTGTGCGTGTGTGTATACGGGTGCGTGTATGGGCATGGATGTGTATATGTGTGCATACGTGCGTACGCATGTGCTCAGTGTATATTGTGTGTGCGTGTGAGTGGGTGTTGTTTGTACACACGTGTTCCGTGTATATGCGCGTGGGTGTGTATTGTGTGCATGTTTATACACGTGTGTGTTCAGTGGATGTGTGTACGTGTGTGCATGGGTGTGTGTGTCATATGTTTGTACACACGTGTTCAGCAGATATGTATATAGATGTGTGTGTCTGTCTCCCCGTCCATCCTTTCTGTCCAGGCGGTGTCCAGGCAGGTAGACGGGATTCTCCCGGCTCACGGGGCCGTGGTGGCCGTATCTGAGTCTGCATCCCTATGGCCCTCTCTGCAGGTTCTCCCATGGGCAGGTGGTCTCTGTGGATGAGCTGCGCCCCTTCCAAGACCCGGACCTGAGCTCCCTGCAGGCCGGCTCTGCGTGTCTGGCCAAGCGGCAGGATGGCCTCTGGCACCCAGCGCGGATCACTGGTGAGGCTGCCCGGGGCCTCCCTGACGGGGTCCTTTCTGGGAACCCTCCCCGTGTGTCACACGTTAGTCCTGCCCAACAACTCCTCTGTTTGGGCATTGGGATCCCACCCCACGCCCAAGAGGAGCAAGGCCCCAACTTGGCCTCGGCCCCGCCCTGCTCCCAGCTTCCAGAGTGGCTCCTTCCATGTGTTGAGGCCACTGCCCTGCTGCCTCTGTGCCCCCCCAGATGTGGACAGTGGCTACTACACGGTCAAATTTGACTCTCTGCTGTTGAAAGAGGCCGTGGTGGAGGGGGACAGCATCCTGCCCCCGCTGCGCACAGAGCCCGCAGGTTCCTCTGACTCAGACGGCAGTGACGTGGACGACCCCAGCTATGCTCGAGGTACGGCTGCTGCCACCCCGAGAGGCTCCTGGCTGGCAGGGTCCCATACTGTGGTCAGTACGAGGACGCACTCGGGGCAGGGGGCAGACGCGAGGCCCCCACAGCGGGCAGGGGAGATGAGAGGGTGCGTGATGGGTCTGCGGCAGGTCTGGAGACCCACAGATGCAGAAACCCGGAATGATGACAGTCCCACGCGAGCCACAGGAGTAGGTGGGATGCACAGGAAGGGACGGTTTCCTGCAGGGCATGGGGACCTGGCGGGTGGACAGAGGAACTGGCTAGCAGTGTCTGGCCCTCCCCCAGGGGCGTGTCCGCCTGGGGTCTGTTAGCCAAGTTGTCCATGCTGATGGAGGGGAGGACTGAGCTGGCAGGTAGAGGCGAGTACTGCTCTCTGTTAAGGGAACGGCAGCACCCACCTCCAGGGAATAGGACGGGGGCCACCACGTGACCAGGCTGTGACCCTGAAGTGTGGAGAGGGCTGGGCTCTGCCACAGGCTCTGCCTGTTGTTCGCACCACACAGCCCTGGCAACTGGCAGGGAGCCGGGGTGCCGGGGATTGGCCCTGGCCCAGAGCTGAGCTCTTGGGCTAACCTTGGCCGGAGCCCAGGATGCCCCGTATCCAGCTGGGTTAAGCTGTTGCCCTCTGACGCCTGCAGTGGTGGGACCTGCTGCTGCTGATCCCGGGACCTGCAGCTCCGCCTTCGCCGGCTGGGAGGTGCACACGCGGGGCATCGGCTCCAGACTCCTCGCCAAGATGGGCTATGAGTTTGGCAAGGGTGAGTGTGTGCTGCACGGGGGGCTGAAGGGCTCCCTCAGCACGGCCCCAGAGTCCAGTGGCAGTGCCAGCTCGGTGTACCCCCAGGTCTGGGCCGGCATGCGGAGGGCCGGGTGGAGCCCATCCACGCTGTGGTGCTGCCGCGAGGGAAGTCGCTGGACCAGTGCGCGGAGATCCTGCAGAAGAGGACCAGGGGCAGCCAGGCTGGCGCCAGCAGGCCCCCAAAATGCCGGGGCAGAGGGGGTGGGCCTAGGGGCCGCCCACCGTCTCGCAGTGTGTTTGACTTCCTGAACGAGAAGCTGAAAGGCGGGGCCCCTGGGGCCCTGGAGGCGGGGGTGGCGCCCCCGGGAAGGAGGAGTGGCGAGGAGGTGTACCACGCCAGCAGGAGTGCCAAGCGCGCCCTGAGCCTGCAGCTCTTCCAGACGGAGGAGAAGATCGAGCAGACCCAGCGAGCCATCCGGGGCATCCAGGAGGCCCTTGCCCGCAATGCTGGCCGGTACGTGTGGGCCCTGCCCGAGCCACGCCGCACCCCTGCCCGTGGTGCCTGGGTGAGAGCTCGCCCCGACCCGAGGGCGGCGGGCCAGATCTGAGGAGGGGCTGGAGGATGATGGGCAGTGCTGAATGGCGGCCCCTCCCTAGGCACAGCGTGACAGCAGCCCAGCTGCAGGAGAAGCTGGCGGGAGCCCAGCGGCAGCTGGGGCAGCTCCGGGCCCAGGAGGCGGGCCTGCAGAGGGAACAGAGGAAGGCGGACACCCACAAGAAGATGACTGAGTTCTAGGGCCCCCACACGTGGCGTGGACAGAGCTCAGGGACCCCGGCTCCCGCTGCCTTCAGGAAGACCAGCTGTCGCTCGACAGCTAGAATGCCACTGGAAGAGGGGCCAGCCCTCACAGTTGGCCTTCTTGCCGGCCTCGGGCATGTGGCCACTGCTGAGAGGAGACAGGCTGCAGGGGTCCCTGCCAGGTCCCTTCCTGACACTTCCTTGACCATTGAGCCCACCTACCAGTGTCCTGGGCTGTCTCCTGAGCAAGGACATTAAAGTGACTTTGTTGCAGTGTCTTTTAGTAGAGGCCCGGCTGGCTGTGGGGGCTTTGAGGAGGAGGGGTCTTTGCACCGGATCACGGGGCTGGGCTGGAGGGGTCCTGAGTGAGGGTGCTGCCCAGCACCCTGCCCAGAGGCAGAGGGCCCGGGAGGACGGGCATCCTTGCTGCTCTCCCAGATGCGGTCACAGCCTAGGGTGCCCCCCACATTGCCTGACACCCACAGGCAGGTGAGCCCGGTGCTGCAGTGATGGAAGGAGACCATGGCTGTGTGGGGCCAAGAGGGAGCGCCGTTATCGAGGCAGGAGGACCCGGTGGGGCAGGGGGTGTTGGCACCCTGGGTCTGTGCCTGCCTGTTTTGTCGCCCACATGCACCCACTGCATCGTGGGTGGAGACATGATTTAGGGCCTCCGATCAGCACCAGCTCGCAGCACACCCCTGCCAAGCCCCGTCTAGGCCCCAGGCAGGGCCACGGCAGGTGGGTGAGGCTGCCGTGGCGGCTGCGTGGGAAGACGCGGCGTGGTGCACGGGCAGGAAGTTAGGTGGGGAGCTGGGCCAAGGGCGACACGAGGCCTTGCGGCTCGAGGTGCCCAAGCTGCCCGCCACCCTAGGTGCTGAATGGGCCCTACCAGGTCAGGGCATTGGGACCTGGGCCCTCTGGTGAGGAAAGCCCACTCCCTGGGTCTGAGCAGACTGGCCTCCACTTTCGGAGACAGCTGCACGCTGCTGGCCCCTCACCTCCGGCACCTGTGCCAGGACTCCAGGAAGCGGACGTCCGATGGCAGGGGCAGTTGGAGGGGAGGGATGGAGAGCCAGGGGTGGGGTGGTCAGTGTCCACAGCAGCCCTTCCTGCCTGCTGACCCCCAGCTTTCCAGCCTCTCGGGGGGTCAGTCTCTGTAGTGGACAGCTAGGGGGCATCACCTGGACAGGAGCCATGCCTGGGCAGGACATGGCTGTAGGTGAGTCTGTGGCCTGTGGTTTGCTAGCCTGGGGTGTGACCTGGGGGCCTCCCTGGCTCTCAGGTTTGGCCTCAGTGACTACAGTGGGGCCTCGGCCAGGTCCCAGCTGCCCTGCCCCTCCTCAACTGGCCGTGCTTGGCCGTCACTTGAGTCATCTTTGCCAACTCAGGTCCTCATGGGGGCCAGGCAGAGCGTGCCTCACCCCTGGGCAGAGGCGGGAGGGTAGGCGCTGAGGCTGTGTCCCCTCGGCCTCCGTAGGAGAGAGGGGCTGCTGAGCCCTGGGGTTTCCTGTGTGCTGAGTCAGAGCACGGGGTGGGGGACCTTCCGGCAGCACAAGGTGCAGAAGTGGGGCTGTCAGGTTGGTGCCCAGTCCCCCAGCCCCCTGTCTTCTGCCCCCAGGCCCATCCACGGCCTCACAGGATGAGGCCACAGGTACCCTCGGCCCTCCTGCCCCCCCTCCCCCCACACACACACACACGTCGCTACGGGCCTTGGACCAGAGGCCGACGCCCCTGACCCGCACCTCTGCCTCCCCGCTCTGATGACCCTCTTGCACCCAGGAAGCGGGCACAGAGGCAGCTGTCTGGGCCGCAGGACAGTGTAATGCCAGCAGAAGCGGTGAGTGCCAGGGTGTCCCTGGGGCCAGCGGGGGACCGGCCAGCCTTCCTTGCCCCCAGTCACTGCTGAGACGACCCTACCACTGCTCCCTCGGCAAGTCGGACAGCAGACTGCACGAGCTGCACCGCAGCTGGCTCTGCAGCAGACGTGAGCTGGTGGAAGGGCTGGGGCCTGGCAGCGGGCAGGCCTCCCCGGACCCCTAAGTAATCTCTGCCCTGCCCCCACCCTCAGCCCCACGGCCTGCCAGCATGGATCTGCGCCCACGGTGGCTGGAGGCGTCCAGAGGCACGACGTCCAGGCCCCCGGCAGCCTTCCCACACCAGGCCACGCCCTCCACCGGCCCTGAGGCCACCTATTCCAACGTGGGGCTGGCTGCCATCCCCAGGACCGGGCTGGCAGTCACCTCTGGGGTGTGGGCAGGGGCACAGCTGCCCGGTCCCGAGGCCAGACCCGTGGTGGCTGAGTATGCGTGTGTCCAGAAGCTCAAGGGAACAGATCGGGGCCCCCAAGGCCTGGAGCAGGGGAAAGCTGAGGCAACCCCAGCTGCTCAGGTGAAGTGAAGGGTGTGAGGTAGGGTGGGTGGGACTGGGCAGGTCCTCGGCTGAGTGGATGGTGCTGAGCCCTCCCTGGACTGGCTTCCTCTCTCCAGGTGGACATCCTGTATTCCAGGGTCAGCAGGCCTAAAAGGAGGGACCCAGGACCTTCCACAGACCAGCAAGACCCCAAGGGTGGGGAAGCGAGTTTGGCTCTGGGGAGGGGCCTGGCCTATGAGGTCCTCCCTCTCAGGGGCCTGGGCGTGGACAAGAGCCTCCTGGAAAACGTGTATGAGAGCATCCAGGAGATGGAGGCCCCTGGGGACCTGGAACCCCCCAGCTCCAACTCCTACCAGGAGAGGACATGTGCAGGGCATGGAGACCCCCTGCTTCCTGTCTAAGCCTGGGGAGGGGTCTTCATCCCCTCTGCCCTGAACACCCAAGTACAGATGATCCTTCCTCCAGAGTGGGGTGCGACCCCTCACTTCCCACAGAGTCCCCTCCCCCACACGCGGCTAACAGCACGAATTCCGGATAGCAGTGCTGTCAGCCTATGGGGTCCCTAGGGTCCTGGCTGCCATGTCCTCTCTAGGGCAGGGTCTCAATAAAGCCCCAGCTCAGGGAGCATGAACACTGCTATACCTCAGCCTGCTCTTCTTGAAAGCCTGGGAGGCTTGGCGGGGTGGTGTCCGGAAGGAGTGAAAACCTCTCCTTGGGAATGGGCCTCCTCCCGCTGGGGGTGCTGGGTACCTGCGCCCTGTCACACCTGGGGCCGCCGGCTGGTCGGGCTCAGAAGACCGAGTGGGTAGGGAGGCAAGCCCTGGCGGGCAGTCCTCAGGCCGAGGGGCTCCTCCGAGCGGTGAGCCGGCCCACAGGGTGGCTACCCCAAGGTGGGACCTGAACCCTGAACGACAGGGAAGGCTCTGCCACCCAGCCCCTGGAGTTACATAAGGGGCGCGGGAGGTGGGCAGTCGTGCGTTAAAGAATAACCTGCTCCCGGGAAGGCCGCCAAGGAGACGCGGCCTCCTCCCGGGCCCGGCAGCTCGCGCAGGGGCATTTTCGGGCCGCGGCCCTCGGGGCCCCGGGGGCGGGGGCGGCGGGGCCACCGACGCCGTCGGCGCACATCCCGGTGCCAGGGCATAGGTGAGCCGGGGTTCGCGTGCCAGGCCGAGGGGGCGTGTGCACCCGTGCGCCTGTGTGTGCAGGGGTGGTGGATGGGGCGCGGGCTGGAGCCTTCCAGACCCCACCCCTGCGAGGGGCGCCTCGGTGGAGGGCAGGTCAGCATCCTGAACTGGGTTTCTGTCCTTGCCTTTCGGCTCTCCAGCCCTGGAGGAGTTAAGCAGAAATGACCGATGTATCAGTATGCCTTGTTCCTCCCCAAACCCTGAGAGCCAGAGCGCAGAACTGGGAGGGGGCGCCTGTCAGCCTCTGTGCCCAGGAGGCTGTGAGGCCCGCGTGGAATCGACTGCCCAGGCATCCCGGGGCCCCTGATGGCTGTCTCGCCAGCTCTGTCTGCAGAAAGAGAAACCCTCCCAGGTGCCTGACACCCCGGGCTGGCTGCGCAGGCGGGGGCGGGCCCTGGCCTTGCCCGCTGGGGCCCAGGGACCCGCTTGTGCTTGGAGCCCAGGCTCCGCTGGCTGCTGCTGGCTGCTGGCTGCTGGCTGCTGGCTGCTCCCGCCCTCCCAGGTCTGGCGCTAGGCCCGCAGCTGCTGTTGCACAACCCTGGTTAATGTGTGATTGGGGGGAGGGCTGGCCTGGCCTGGCCCCACCGGCGGGGCCTCAGACCCCTGTCCAGCAGCAGGGTCTGAAGGAGCCACGGTGGAACAAAGCCCAGGCTGCAGAGAAGTCGGGCTTTGGAAAGACCCCAGCCCAGGCTTGTTCCCGGTGGTTCCTGGGGATTTGGAGCTCGGCAACCCAAGCTGGAGGTGGAGCTGGGCCTCCTGCCCGGCTCCTGGAGTGAGGGAGCTGGGTGCACACACGTGCCCAGGCCTGCACGTGTGCCGGGACGGGGACGGGCCTGGAGTACTTCTTGGGCCCTACCCACCCCTCCACCCCCCCCATCCCCATCTCCTCCAGAGCCCCCCCAGGAAAAGCCCGGCTGGACGAGGTCATGGCTGCTGCAGCCCTCACAAGCCTGTCCACCAGCCCCCTCCTGCTGGGGGCCCCGGCTGTAGCCTTCAGCACAGGTGAGACTTAGAGGCCCGGCTTGGGGTGGGGGGTGCCGGCAGGGCTCAGGACCCTACAAGCTGCTGTGGGGCAAGCAGAGCCGCTCGCCTGGAATACCATCTTCTAAGTGCATCCATCTCCCGAGGCCTGAAGCGACGTCAGGACCCCCAGGGCCCCTCCCTGCGGCCCAAGCTGCAGTGCCCCAGGCCCCTCCCTGCGGCCCAAGCTGCAGTGCCCCAGGCCTGCAGGCCTCCGTGACCTGTCCATCTCCACCTGGCTGGCCAGGCAGCTCCCCACCCCGTACGCTTCTGGTCTTCCTTCTCTGTGCTGGAGAGGCTTGTCCCCCGGCTGCCGTGGTCAGCTCCTCCCGGCCACTACCTCCTCCAAGAGGTTCTTTGCCCTCCAGGCTCACCTGTGGACAGGTGAACAGGCGGAGGTTTTGCACTCAGGGACTCGTAGCCAGCAGCGTCTGCAGCACAGCCGTGGCCCCCAAAAGTCCTGATGCTGGCGCCGGTGTGTGTCCGCAGAGCCCAGCTTGGAGCCTTGGCGGGAGGCCCCGGTGCGGCCACCGGGCAGCAGCGGGGATGGGGGCTGGGGCCTGACCAGTGACCAGTCCTCTCCATCTACCCCGTCGCCCCCGCTGCCCCCTGAGGCAGCCCACTTCCTGTTCGGGGAGCCTGCCCTGAGGAAGAGGAAGGTGAGCCAGGGCATCCCTCGGAGCGGGGTGGACGTGGGGGGCGCCGAGGCTGACCGCCCCCTGTCACCCAGAGCTCGCTGCAGGGGCTGTTCCAGTGTCTGTGGAAGCGCTGCGGGAAGGTGCTGAGCTCGGCTTCAGGGATGCAGAGACACATCCGTCTGGTGCACCTGGGGTGC
>NW_020173687.1:363436-421263 GCF_003031525.2 Neophocaena asiaeorientalis asiaeorientalis | reverse complement strand
CGGTGCTGAGCTCCCTGCCCGCCCCCCAGGTGTGCCCCAGTGGCCCCGCTTGCCAGGTGGGTGAGGCCTCGGGTGGCTCTGGAGGGGCGCGAGGCCACAGCGGTGTCTCCTCTCAGGGCTGCCTGGCACCCGTCCACCCGGAGCCACAGCCCATCCCGGTCAGGGCCTGCGCGCCAGCCCTGCCCGCCAAGCCCGGTGCCAACCCGAGGTGCGTGTGTGTGTAAAGGGGCCGGGGAAGGCACCGGGCAGGAGGCTCCCGGCCCGACAGCACCCCATGCCCCCCATGTGTCCCCCCAGGAAGCCCCGAGGTGACGCCAAGAAGTGCCGGAAAGTGTATGGCATGGACCACCGGGACCTGTGGTGCACGGCCTGCCGCTGGAAGAAGGCCTGCCAACGCTTCCTGGACTGAGCCCCGCCCGCCGGGGCCTCTCCTAGCTGCAGGGTCTTCTTTTTAACCGGTGGGGGGCGGTCCCCACCACTCAAAGTGCCTCTGAAGAAACCAGCCTCTTGGCCTTTTGCACTAAAGCCAAACCTCACAGCTGTCCCCTTGGCCTGGGGTCCCCAGGGGTGGCCGCCCCCCACCTGTCGGCCCTGGACTTGTCAGGGGTGTGACGGGCCCCGCTTTGGGGCCACACGGGGCCGTCCTCGATGCACTTTGAGGGGTGTCGGGGAGGGGGCGCCCCTGCCCGCACTTAATCTGACTGTTTGAGGGCCCGGGTGGACATTTGTACCGTGTTTGCCAAGCTCAGGTGTCTCACGTCTGGGCTGAACCAGGCGAGGAGTAACATTAAAGATTCGGGATTTTTCCAAAAGCTGTGTCTGCCTCCTGGGGGGAGGGACACGGAGCCAGGACCCCGCCATGGGCAGGGATGGCGGTGGGCAGACAGGAGGCCAGCAACCAGGCCACAGAGGGCTGGGGGCGGGGGGCGGTTACTCTCTGGCCCCCTCTGCCCAGGGTGAGGCCGGAGGAGGAGATGCTGTCTGAAACACACACGAGGCATCTGCTCAAGCAGCAATTTCCCAGTTTATTGAAAGTGATCGCTTTGCAAGAAAGTCTAACTAATCCCGTCACAGAAAGGAGACCCACAGGCGGGCCCGGAGTGCGCCCGGCAGACAAGAAATCTCAAGACCACTAGGGAGGAGGTGCTGTTGGCCGTTGACGGCTCCGGGGAAGCAGGCGATGGCCGTGATGTCCCACTGACCAGTTACAAAAGACTCCCCCAAATATGAAACACATCTCCAATACAAACACAGGTTTATAATAATTCATATAAAGTCGATATAATATAGATTATCCCCAGAAAAAAATCAACAATCTTCAAACACTGCCCTTTTTCTGTTTTGTTTGTGTTGACAGGTTGAAAGCATGTTGAAAAAATAAATATTTAAGAAAAGCACACACACAGCGCCCTCACTACAAGTAGTTCTAAAAAGGGCCACATACAAAACACAATATAGGATCTAAAAAATAAAAACACCATTAAGTATGGCTTTCTTAAGAGTTGCACATGTCACAGAATGAGCGAAAATAAGATTATCTTTCATATAATATTGCAAAAAGTTCCAGTTTTTGCATTTTTTCAGAGTTCACTTTTTTAAAAAGGAAGATGTGCAAAGTTGGAAGCAGTAGCTGTGTTCTTTCAGTTGAGGTCCCTATCCAGTCCTGGCAGTGTTGTGACTGTTCCCAAACCCAGAGTTCAAGCATACAACCCGGTCAGGATCCAGAGCTTGATACAAAATCTTGGTTCCCCCGCCCCTCCCCCACCCCCAAAGACCTTGCCGCCCGATGGACCGCGTCCCACATCGGCGTTGCAGACACCAAACACAGACGCACACAGACGGAAAGGTACAAAATGTGAGATGTGATCTACACGCTTTTCCGCTTCATAAAAAAATATTTATTAGTTTAAACATTGATTTGGGAAAAAAAAAAGATCACGTTAAAAAAGAAACTTTCGTTACGCGTCTTTCCCTCCACGCCTCTGGAGGCGATGTGTCCGCCTGCATCTCTGAAATCCAGCTCTCGAGTTAACCGCGCACGACAATAGTGAACACGTGGGGCTCGGGGGCGGGAGGTGGGACCCTCGGTTTTCCAGGGTATTGTTTTGAGGAAGAAAATGCCCTTGTGGCACTGAGGGCCCCGTTAAAAGTCAGCCAGGACGGTCCGGAGCGGAAGTGAGCAGGTCCTGAGTGTGGCGCAAAGGTGGCCCGGGGCGCAGGCGGCGGGCTGAGAGGTGGCCCCATACAAAACCCAGAGACGCTTGGTAGCAAAGGTCTGGTTTCCAAATGCATTTGATAAGAAAGTAAGTCTGTTTATAAAAGGCGTTAGAAAGTGGGGGAAAGGTACACAGTGGGGAGCCCCACTGAGGGGCTCAGCCGGGCCCCACTGTGAAAGGCAGACCGGGGCACCGGTCCCGGAGGCACCCCAACCCGCCCTGGGCTCATGCCCCCAGCCCGGCCCGGCCCTTCCCTAAGGATGCCGGCATTGAGGAGTTCGCAGCGTCCCCAGCTGAGGATGGGAGGGCAGCCCTCTTCTGACTGAGAGAAAGGTGGCTATGTTTAAAACAAAGCAAAACAAAAAATGAAGCTGCGACTCCTCCCCGGGCAGGGCTTCAAGGACAGCACCCGTCCGTGTCCACGCAGCTAGCCACTTACTAAGGAGGGTTCTGTGGGATTTGCCTTTCTCCACCTAGAAAGAGTAGATGGGACCCGGGAGAAATGCAGTAAAGCCATTCGGCTTGCAGGCTGTGGGGAGAGAGAAAATCAAGCCAGTGTCTCCTTCGGCTCTAGCTCAGCACCCAAGGGGCCCTGGCACGGTGTCCCGCAGGGGCTCCCAAGCGAGGCGGGTGGAGGGGATGGAATGTATGTGTCATGAGCCTGAAAGGGAGACAGGCCGGGGTTGGGCCCACAGTGTCCTCACAGCACACGGCGGGGCCCCGGCTTCTCAGAAAAAAGATAGAGAAGGGGTCGTAAGCGTGTTTAAAAGACGGCGAGGGGGCTTGGGAAGAAACCAAAGGAAAGACACGTCTGCGAGTGTGGTCGAGCGGGAACGATAACACCAAACAGAACCATGTTACGTGCCAGCCTCAGTTTCCTTAGCTACTCACGGAACCGGGGCCCGAGCACCTGGGGAGGGGCGGCCCCCGCAGGCGGCGTGAGCGGCAACGAAGGCGAGCCGCCGGGGAACGGTCAGCAGGAGTGGCCTGGGCGCGGCAGGACGGGAGGGGCGGAGGGGCGAGCCAGCCCAGAGAAGTGCACACAAAGAAAGAGGAGGCCCCTACGGTGGGAGCACCTGGGCCCCCCGCCCGGCTGCCTCAGTGGGGGGATAGCACCTGGGCACCCTGGGCCGAGGTCGGCAGCTGCTGTGTGTTGAGCACCAAAGCCCAGAGGCGGGGGGGCCGCGGGGCTTTCTGGACGCCAGACCTGGATCTCGCAGGCTGCCACCGGACGGCACAGCCCTCGAGGGCGGGGGGCAGTGGCAGCTGCCAGCAGTGACCCCACTGCTGAGAAGGGGGAGCGGAGGCGGGGGGACTCGGCCCTGGACGGGGCCCAGGGTCAGGAGAACTCTCCTAACAGCTCCCGGACCCGGGCCTCGGGGCCACACTTGGGACCACAGCCAGCGCTGGCCCCCACACGTCACGGCGCGTCCGACGCCAGACCGGTGCGTCCTGGGCACCCCTGATGCCCGCCCCGCGCCCCCACTGGGGGAGGTGACAAGGGCTCTCCCTGGGCTCAGACCCGCCCCACGCGCGTCCCCAGCCCCACTCGCCGGGGCAGCGCCTGCCTCTGAGCCCCGGGTGTCCTCGAGGGGTGGGGGAGAGCAGGTGAAGGGGGCCCGGGGCGCACGCAGGCGGGGGCGGCCGCGGCCCAGTGCCAGGCCCAGCCTAGGAGATCCAGGTGAAGTCCTTGTCGGTGCCCCCGGCAGGGCTGCGAGGCCCCCGCGGCGAGTCCTCGACCTCCCTGTCGTCCCCCAGTAGTGCGTCCTCGGGGGCCAGGCCCACGTCGTCCTCGTCCTCGCCCAGCTCCTCTTCACCCTCGCCGCGTGGGTCCTCGGGGTCCTCCAGGTACGGCCCGTCGCCCGCGAACAGCTCAGGAGAGCCCTCGGCGCCGCCGCCATCCAGGGGCCCGGCCCCGCCGCCACCCGCGCAGTCGGCACACACGCCGTGGCGCCGCGAGCCGTGCTTGATGCCCACGCTGGCGGCCGACATGAACACGCGGCTACACAGCTTGCACACGTACTTCTTGTCCTTGCTGTGCACCTGCGGGGGGACAGCGGTCAGTGCGGGGGGACGATGGTCAGTGCAGGGGGACGTACTGTTAGTGAGTGGAGGGGGAGGTCTGGGTGGCCCAGAAGCTGAGATCTGGGTGGGTGGGGGCAGTCTGCTAGGCTGCTCAGACCCCTAGCCCTGGCCGGGGGCCGCTGCACAAAGCCGGAACACGCAGAATTGCAGGTGCCACCGGAACTCATCCCCACCCAGAGGGCTGCTGGGCACTAGGCCGGCCGTGCCCCGCCCCCACCCCGGGGGCTTGCTGCCCCCACACCTCCCAGTGAAGCAGGCAGAGCGCTCACCTCTGCCCCGCCCCCGCTTTTGCCCCATGAGGGGATGGCCAGGGCTCTGGCGGCTCCCGGCTTGGGCCTGGGGGGCCTGGGGGCACGGGTGATGGGAGCCCAGGACAGCAGTGACCAAGAGAGACTCGAGGCACCTGCCTTCTGGGAAGCCGTCAGGACAGCCGGGCGCTGGGCTGAGTGCCCAGCCCGCGGGGCGGCGGGGTCGGGGGTCTCAGGGGGGCCGTGATTGCCGCTTGAATGCTGCCTCCTGCCTTTCTGAATTCTCCAACCGACGGGCCTGGCCGAGCGCCCTTGGCTTCCCAGCTCGGCGGTCCCGCAGACCACCGTGAACGTCTGCCCCATCACAGCCTTCCCTGAAACCCGACCACGAGGACCTATGACCGCTGCCAACCAGCCTAGGCCGGCGAGAGGCCAGATGCGCCCTGGTCGGACGGCAGGAGGAGCCGGCCCGCCTCACAGGTTCTGATTCCAGAAACGAAGCCTCAAATCACTTGGCTCCCGGGACCCTTCCTGGGTCTTTTTTGTTACATTTTAAACCCAGGGCTTCCGGGACCCTCTGCAAAGAATAAAGACCCCAGTCCGGTCACAGCAGGGCTGGGCAGTGGGGACAGCTCCCAGGGAGCCACGGAGCCTGTCCTCCGGGACCAGATGGCTGGACACTCGTCCCAGTGAACACATGGATGGGCGGGGAAGGATGTGGGCGCCGTGGAGACCCAGAACTCGGCTCCACAGGGAGGCGGCTGCTGAGACTGCCCACCCACCCCCTGCCCCCTGGCTAAGCCTCCCGGGGCGGGTGGGGCAGGAGCAAAAGCTGCCCTTCTGCCGTCAGGGGAGGTTCAGCTGCCTCCCAGCCCTGCAAACCTGCCCGTCGGGGGGAGTCCACCAGCCTGGGCCCTGGCTCCGGGGGCTGCCTCCCCCTCCAGCTTTTCCACCTGGCCTCAGGGAGCCTCCCCGGGGAGCCCAGCCCCAAATGAGGCCCAGGCCGTGGGCTGTCCCTCGCTCCCTCGCATGGCTCACCCTGTTGGGGCCACCCCTGAGGTCTCGCCTCGGCCCCCCTCGCCGCAGGGATGTGGCCCCTCCACCCCTCCTGCTGGTCAGAGGATCAGGGTGCTGCGGGGGTCCGGCCCAGCCTGTGTGGCCCTGAGGCCCCCTCACTCATGACATCACCCCAGCGTCCTCTCCCCACCCATGCCCCAGCCGCCTGGCCTCCCTCGTTTCTCACCCGCCCAAGGGTTCCTCACGCTGTGTTTTGATGAATCTGCCTCCCTGTTTCAAGGGTGACCTTTTCTATCACTTCCTGGCCAAGCAAATTCATCTGCGCAGCACCTGCTCCTGAGCTGCGAGCCAGGCCGTCAGAACCTTCCAGGGGCTGCGGGGGAGAGAGGCCAGGGTCCCACGGCAACTGCAGGGTGGGGCACGGAGGCAGTGGCCACGTGGCAGGAGCCGGGGGGCAGGGGCAGGGTCCTGGCAGGTTAGGGAGCACCTGCAGAGGCCGGGCGGGAGCAGAGGGGGTCCCAAAGGGGAAGCTGAGGAGTGGGGCTGCGGGGCGATGTGCTCACCTGCCCTTCTGCACCTGGGGCCGGGGGCGGAGCTGCTCAGGAGGGATGTGGGCTTGGGGTGCCTCCCTGCTGTCCTGGTCTTTCCCGCTGCCGGGCGGACCCCACTTCAGGGCTTCCCGTGGCATCCTGGGCAGCCCAGGGCCCCGTCCTGCCCGGACACCGCAGCCCCATGCAGAGCGCGCCCTGGACCGACCCTGTGCTGACCGCACGCTGACCCCATGATGACCCCTATGCTGACCACAGGCCAGCCCCCCGCGGCCCTGCGCCCACTCACCAGAGTGTGCCGCTTCATGTGCTCGCGCCGTGTGAACTTCTTCCCGCAGATCTCGCAGGGGTAGGGCCGCTCGCCCGTGTGGGAGCGCATGTGTCTCTTGAGGATGCATTGGTGCATGGCCGAGAAGCTGCAGTAGGGGCAGCGGAACTTCTTCCTGATGACCGTGAACTCGTTCACTGCAAGACAGGTGGTGGCCGGTCAGCCTGCGGACCCTGCACAGCCCGCCCACCGCCCGCGCTCGGCTGTCCCCGTGGGGCTGGGGGTCCAGAGCCTCCAGTCAGGCCTGGCCCAGAGCAGAGAGGGCTGCTCCCACGTTCTAAGAAAGCGCGCTTCTCAGATCAGCCAGTACCTCCCGTGTCAGCCCCTAAAACACACGAGCGCACGCGCGGAATCAACAGACACAGGAGCGCGGACCCGTCTCCGCCCCGTCCACGTGTCCGCACGGCGCAGCCAGGGCAGGGGTGCCACCTGGTGGACACGGCCCAGCGAGAGGCCACCAGCCCCCGATGCGCAGCAAGCTGTCCCTCCCCGTGTTTCAGGGAGTGATACCGTGGGCCCCGGGGCCGGGGCCACATTCCAGGGGGCTCGGGGAGAGGTCAGGGGTTGGGGTCCGTGGGGTCAGTCCCGCTCTGCGAGGCCCCCGGGCACTGCGCAGCTCACCCCGAGTGACACCCTTTGTGCCGAGCACCCGCGGACACCGCAGTGACCCCCTCTTGAGCCAAGGGGCATCCATTGAGGACTCAGCCCTAAGGCCTCCTGGGCTGGTCGTCCCCAGCTCACCAGGGCTGCTGGGAGCCCCCAAGTGCTCGATGGTACTTCGTCCCGGGTAGGGAGCCCGGGTCACACGTCTGCTCTCGGGCCTCTGGAAGCGGACCCAGTCCTCACCCCACCCACAGCGCTCACCGGCCACACCCCAGCACCTGCACCCAGGGGACAGACCAAGGGTCCCGGTGGTCAGGCCAAAGGCAGGCAGGCGGGAGGGATGCACGGCAGCAGCAGTGGGAGCCCCGGTCAGACCCCACGAAGTGTCCGTGCCTGCCGGGCCCCGGCCACGCTCACAGCTGCCCCCGGAAGTGCCAGAGGGAAGCAGACAAGGAAACAGAGGCTGCAAGTGACACAGCCCACGGTGTGGGGAGAAGCCGGGGAAGCTAAGGTGACCAAAGCCGACCCCTCTCACTCGAGGGAGCCGGCCGGGCCACTGCACAAACGACGGGACGGCTCCATCCTGCCCAGCTCCCCCAACCCCGGGCCACCCCGCACATCACACGGGGGCAGGGCCCTCGCCGCCATCTCCGCGAAGCGTGAAGCGTGCCCCAGGCCTCCAATCCATTCCGGTGCTCAGACCCAGCCCCGGGCAGGTCGCCATGGAAATGGTGCCAACTGGAAGGTGCACTGCAGTGACACGGAGCCCAAGGCCCTGGACGCACCCAGGTCCCCTGAGCATCGAGAGGTTGGCGCTCACTCTGCGCCTCCATCCCTGAAACACACCAGGCAACACTGGGTGTAATGTTTTATTTTGCTTCTTAAACAAGCCGTACATTTTCTCCTGAGACATCTTAAAGGGTGCCTAAATAATCAAGCGACCAGATTTCTTTATCTTCCAGGACACGGGTCAGTGAGGCCGTCTGCAGGGCCTGCCAGGAGCCTGGCCATTCTCATGGACCCAAGAGCTCTCACTCTGGCATCTCCCGCACCCACGGATGGCAGGCACCAGGGACACATCGCCCAGGATGACCCCTGTCCACGCGCAGGCCAGACAGCTTCACCAGGGGAGGCCATCACGGCCGCAAAACGGCCGTGCGGACCCCATCACAGCTCATGACCGATGCCACCCCCGGGGCCCAGCCGCCCACTTGCCTGACGGTGTCTGTGCACCCAGAAGGGGCCCCACGTCCCCACAAAGGCTGGGCAGTCACCAGGCGTCTCTGAGAATCCAAGCCCTGTCCTAAGAAGTAAGGCATTTTCTCACGTGGAGGAGTTTTCGACATGCATGTGGCTGGGAGCTGGGGCAGACGAGAGGCGAGAGGCGTGGACAGTCGCCCATACCCCTTCACACAAGGCGGCCACAGTTCACAGCATGACGGCTGTGACCACATTTTCGTGCTACGATTTTTAACTGTTAAGTTCTTAAATGTACGAATACACCATGATTTGTTCAACAAACACGTAAAGTGTTTCCATTTTTTTACCCTTGTGAACAATGCTTCAGCAAAGTGCTTACAAAAGAACCTTTGCCCCTGGAGAGAAATCCTGAGAAGTGGGCCATGCCGGCCGTCGGGGCCCGTGGGCCATGCACCCTCCTGAGGGCCAAGGCCGTGCTCCGGTACACGGGACACAGATGGCGGTCACCGCTGTTGGCAGAGCTGCTCCCTGCAAGGCTGTAGGCCGGGGTCCCAGCTGCAGGGGCGACCAGAGCATCCGGCAGCTCTTGGACCCGCGAGGAAGCAGCCTTTCCCGGGTGGCGGCTCCAGCCTCCCCACGGAGGGCCCGCAGACAGGTGGGTCCGGGTGAGGGTCCAAGACAGGACAGAGGGAAGGGCACCTAGCCTGGCACGTCTGGATGGACCGCACCTGGCAGCCCCCACTCTACGTCTCCCTTCCTGTCTGACCACCAGGCCCGGCCCGACCTGCCTGGTCGACGAGGCAGCAGCACAGCCCTCCACACCTGCCTCCCGCCGGTTCCCCCAGCACAGACCCCGGTTTTCACGTCAGCACGGAACACAGCAAGTGCACCACCCACTCTGGGATGGAAAAGGCAGGTGAGGAGACAAGCTTTTACGTTATTTTATTTCAAGTAACTTTTTTGAGTTATTTTCTGCTTTCTATTTTGCTTCTATAAACATAAAATGAAAATCTGACTTATTTACTCTAGTCTGCATTTAACAATTCAGACCTACATGTTAAAAAAACACTCATCTCTGAACATAAGTGCTGTACTTCTTCCCCAGAAACACAGTTCAGCTGCACAAGCATGAGCGTGACCCCCGCCCCACGCCTCCACTGGGCGCACAGCTGCAGGCTTCTGAGCCTACCCTCCTGCGCCATCAGGGAAGTCCCGAATATCCACAAACCGGGCAGCTTAAAGCACCAGACACCTGTCCTCTCTGTCCTGGAGGCCATACATCTGAGGTCAAGGTGTGGGCAGGGCCACACTCTCTTCAGAGGCTCCAGGGGAGGGTCCTTCCTGCCTCTTCCAGCTTCTGGAGGCCCAGGCGGCCCTGGGCTTGTGGCTGCATCTCTCCCGTCTCTGCCTCCGTCTTCTCGTAGCTTCTCCTCTGTGTCTGTGTCTCCTGTCTCTTATAAGGACACCCATCACTGGATTTAGGACCAACTGGATATTCCAAGGTGATGTCATCTTAAGATCCTTAATTTAATTATGTCTGGAAAGACACTTTTTCCAAATAGGGTCACATTCACAGGTACCAGGAATTAGGATGTGCACGTGTCTTTTGGGTGGAGGGCACCATGCAACCCACTACTTTCATGAACAGTACTGAGGAAATTTTCATTGACTGTTATGATTAAAATAACTTCACATTCGGCTCCCCTGGTGGCGCAGTGGTTGAGAGTCCGCCTGCCGATGCAGGGGACGCAGGTTCGTGCCCCGGTCCGGGAAGATCCCACATGCCGCGGAGCGGCTGGGCCCGTGAGCCATGGCCGCTGAGCCTGCGCGTCCGGAGCCTGTGCTCCGCAACGGGAGAGGCCACAACAGTGAGAGGCCCGCGTACCGCAAAAAAAAAAAAAATAATAATAATAATAACTTCACGTGGGAAAGAAGCTAACAGTTCCATAACGCGTGGTTTATAGTCTATATGTCTTAAAAATCCACATAGAGAAAAAGTAATTGAAATAAATGAAGAAGCACAAATAGCATCAAATTGAAACAGACACTCTCCACCAATCTGCCCTCAAAATGGAGCCCTTTTGTCTGGAACCAAGTGTCCAGGATGAACGGCAAGCTTGAAAATGAGGAAGTGACGTCAGAAGCTGGCACCAGATTAAAGTATGAAGTGCAGTAACACTGAGCTACAACTTTGCAGAAACGTACGCGAGAATACCACTCAGCAAAGCAGCCTTACAGGAAGCCACGTCTCCGCGCAGCCCTGCCGAGAATCAGACCTGTCGTAAACGTCACTGACGAGTGAACGTTCCAGAACGATTTCAAGATAACGCACAGGACACCAAGGGACCGCCAGCAAACGGAAGGCCCTGGCAGGTGGCAGGTGAGCACAGAGGGGAGGCTCCTCCGGAAGGGCACTCAAGTCCTTAATCCGTCACTGGCCTGGATTTGTACTCTTCCTCTGATCGTAATTCTCAAGGCACTGCACTTCAAGTGCGTTTCAGAAAGGGGTTCTAACGTGGACCAAACTTTGTTTTTCCATTTATAAGTTCATGCGGTTGCCACTTATCGTGTGTCAGAATATAGTGAAGCTATGATGCGTCCAAATTACTTTCGGAAGGTTTTGAACCATACGTGACGTGCACACACCTTAAGTGTACCTCTCGGTGAGCTTTTACCTGCAGAAAGACCTGGAAACCACCACCCGAACAGGACACCGCACACCCAGGGGCCTGCGGCTGGTCAGTACCACCCACCCCAGGTGACAGCCGCTCGGCTACCCATCACCAAACGCTGGGCTACAACTCAGTCTGTGGGGACCTGACACCCAGGTGTGGCCTGGCTCGTTGCCGTGTTGTCATCCACGTGACCACAGGACCCCGTGCCTGTTCGGCAGCGATGGGCAGTGGGCCAGGCTCTCACTTCTGCCGGACGCGCACCTGAGGACGTGTGGGCCCCAGTGGAATCAGCACCTCCCAGCCACCACCGACGCCTCGCCCCGGTCATTCGCACACCCTCTTCTGTGACGTGCTTGTCACGTCTTCTGATCCTTCACTGAGCTGCGTTTCCTTTGATGTTTTATTCTTGGGGATATTTTTTGTTTGTTTTTTTAATTTTCTGCCTGCACCGCAAGGCATAGGGGATCTTAGTTCCCCGACCAGGGATTGGACCCGGGCCTCCTGCATCGGAAGCTCCAAGTCCTAACCACTGGACCGCCAGGGAAGTCCCATATGTTAATTTTTTTAATAAAAAATTTTATCAAACTTTCATCGTGAGTGCTTCTTAAGAAGTGCTTAGGGCTTCCCTGGTGGCGCAGTGGTTGAGAGTCCGCCTGCCGATGCAGGGGACGCGGGTTCGTGCCCCGGTCTGGGAAGATCCCACATGCTGCGGAGCGGCTGGGCCCGTGAGCCATGGCCGCTGAGCCTGCGCGTCCGGAGCCTGTGCTCCGCAACGGGAGAGGCCACAACAGTGAGAGGCCCGCGTACCGCGAAAAAAAAAGAAGTGCTTAAGAAACTTTTGCCCATCACCATGATCACAAGCACCACCACCGTCCCCTGCTAACCACGTTTAGGTCTGTGGTCATTCCCATCTTAATTCTGAGGCAGGAATCAAGATTCATTCCTTCATCCGCGCCGGCATCCAGCTCACTCAGGTCCCCATGTCGGAAAGACCACCCGCCCCAGCGCCCTTGACAGGGGCCCACATCACGGTCCAGTCAGACCCTCACCCACGGCCTCCTTGCCTGGCCCCCTCGGCCGCTGTCAGGCTGGGCGTCTGCCCCTCCTCCCCTGGAGCCCCCGCTGTCTGCGTTGACCCTGTTCCCAGTCTCTGCACCCTGCGGCGTCTGGGGCCCTGTGACCGTGGCAGGGCTGCCCTCCCAGGGCGGGGTGGGGGGTTGGGGGACATTCCAAGAGATGATAAGTAACCGGCCTGTGAGCACAGCTTCCTGGTGACCAAGCCAGAGCCACCCTGTCCTCTACCAGCTCTCACACTCTGAGTCACAATCCCAGCCTGATCACCCCACGACCAGACAACCAGGGGCAGCCCCGTGTGCCCAACGGGGCTGCCCTCTGCTCAGTTTTGATACACCGTGTTTTTCAGGGAATTTGCCCATTTCTTCCAACTTGTCAAAGGTATTAGCACAAAATTGTTCACGATATTCTCTTACTCTCATTCTAACGTCTATAGGATCTTAGCAATGATCTTTTTTATACCTTTTATTGACCATCAACTTCCCTCTCTTTTTACAGATCACTGTGACAGGAGTTTGTCTGTTTCATTCATCTTTCAGTGTACCGGCTACCGGCGTTTGGCTTTGGTCATTTTTCTATTGTCTGTCTGCTTTCTATTTCATTGACATTTGCTCTCTGTTTTGCTCCTCCAGCTTTCTTTGGGTTTAATTTGCCATTCTTTTTCTCACTTCTTGACCGCCCAAATTAGAACTTCCCTTCTTTTCTAATAAGTGCAACTAGAGCTATAAATTTCCCTTAAATACCACTTTAGGTGTATCCTACAAGTTTTGATATGTTGTATTTTCACATTATCATTCAGTTCAAAATATTTTATAATTTCCATTGTGACTTATTCTAGTATCTTTCTATTGTTGATTTTTTATTTTTTATTTATTTTTTATTTTTTTATTATTATTATTATTTTTTTTTTTTGAGGTACAGGGGCCTCTCACTGTCGTGGCCTCTCCCGTTGCGGAGGAACAAGCTCCGGATGCGCAGGCTCAGTCGCCGTGGCTCATGGGCGCAGCCGCTCCGCGGCATGTGGGATCTTCCCGGACCGGGGCACGAACCCATGTCCCCTGTATCGGCAGGCGGACTCTCAACCACTGCGCCACCAGGGAAGCCCTATTGTTGATTTTTTAAATCCAATTTCACTGAGGTTAGAGAGCACAGTCTGCATGATCTCATCCTTTGGGATTTGCTGGGACCTGCGTTACATTCCGCTTGGTCTATCTTGTAAATGTCGCACTTGTTTGGTGCGATGTATGACTTGGTTAACCATGTTGTTATAGGCCAGTACTTCTCCGAAAAAGGACGCGAAACTCCTAAACAAAATAGCAAGCTGAGTCCAACTATATAGAAAAAGAACAGCATCTTGTGACTCGGTGGGTTTATTCCAGGAATTCAAGGTTAATATGTGAAAACTGTGTTCAAATCTTCTCCATCCTTACTGACATTTTGTATGCTGATCTATCAATTACTGAGGAAATCTGTTAAAAATCCTCAACTCTAATTGTGGACTTGTTTCTTTCTCCTTTGAGTGCTGTCAACTTTCACTCCATATATTTAAAAAGCAAGCCTATGCATTTCAGGATCTGCGTTGCCCACTGAACTGACTCTCTTGTCATTGTGTAGTGGCCTTAGAGCAACACCCCTCCCAGTTTACTTTGCTGCTGACATCAATAAGCCTCTTTAGGCTGGTGTTTCCTTGGTTTCTCTTTTTTATCTTTTTGCCTGAAACCTTTCTGTGCTCTTATCTACAAAGCATGTTATCTACAAACAACAAATTTCCTTTAAAAAGCAAGCTGATAATCTTTTCTTTTTCCTGCAGTGTTCAGTCCATTGGTAATAACGGGCTTATTAGTAGAGTTGGGTGATGTCTACCATCTCCCTATGTGTGTTCTATTCTGTCCTTTTATGGTTTTGTTCCTTTAAACTTCCTTGCTTGCTTTCATATTAATCAAGTATTATCCCAGTTTTCTCTTCATAAGCCTTTGAGCTGTACGTGATGATTCTCGCCATTATTCATTGCAACTTTGTAGAAAAGGCTAGACTCATCCAACAGCCAAGCTCGTCGCCCCCACCCCCCCCACCCTTTGTGCTGTTTGTGTCACGCGTTATGCTCCTATTTGAGTCAAAAAGCCCACAAGGAGCCGTAAATATTGCCTTAAGTGATTAAGATCTTTCTATAGAGGGCTGGTTTTTAGTACTTCTTGTCAGCCGGCAATGAATCCCCTCGGTTTTCTTTTCTTTGTGTGACATTGTCATCACGTAGCCTTGGTCTCTGGGGGATACTTTTGCTGGGTATAGAATACTGGTCTCGGCATTTCTGCAGCACCTCAGAGACCAGCGCCATCATTTCCATTGAAAAGTCAGATGTCAATCTCGATGTTGTTCCTCTTAGTGTCTTTTTCCTCTGGCTGCTTTTAAGATTTTTTTTTTTAAAAACCTTTATATTTTTTAATATTTATTTATTTTTGGCTGTGTTGGGTCTTTGCTGCTGTGCGCGGGCTTTCTCTAGTTGTGGCAAGCGGGTGCTACTTTTCGATGCGGTGCACAGGCTTCTCATTGTAGTGGCTTCTCCTGTTGCAGAGCATGGGCTCTAGGTGCACGGGCTTCAGTAGTTGTGGCGCATGGGTTTAGTTGCTCCGTGGCATGTGGGATCTTCCCAGACCAGGGCTCGAACCCGTGTTCCCTGCATTGGCAGGTGGATTCTTAACCACTGCGCCACCAGGGAAGACCAAGATTTTTATTTTTGTCTTTGGTTTTCAGTAGTTTGACTACAACATGCCCAGTTTTGTTTTTTGGTGGTTGTTTTATTTTAGTGTTCATCCTGCTTTGGGTTTGCTGAGCTTCTTGAATCTGTGGATTGATATCTTTCATCAGTTTTTGAACATTCTCTGCTATTGTCTCTTCGGGTACTGCTTCTGCTCCATTTTCTCTCCTCTCTCCTCTGGACCCCAATTACACGTGTATTAGACATTTTCACTGCTCCTCTGTGTGTCTCTGCTTGTCCCCATGCTTTTCTTTCCTAAGCTTCAGCCTGGATCCTCTTCATCGCTCTGTCTTCCAGTCTCCTCGTCCTGTCTCAGGTGATACCCAGACTGCTGTAAACTACTTAATGGATCCCAGCCTCACACATTGTATTTTCAGTTCCAGCAGGTTCACTGGACTCTTTTTTACAGATTCTTCCTTCCCTCAAGGACTGCAACCTTCAAGTCCCACCTGCACTGATTGCTCCCCAGGATGTGTGTGTGTGTGTGTGTGTGTGTGTGTGTGTGTCTATATTTGTGTATATGTGTATGTAAGTGTGTGTATGTATGTATATGTGTGCGTGGTTTTGGGAGGCCAGCTTTTCAGGTAGTTTTTGCCTGGAGGGTAAGCCCAATACAAGCTAGTCATGGTTGAAACTGGAAATTCAAATTTTATTTCAGAATTCTTTCTTTAAAATAAATTAGTGCCTTTTCTTAGCTCCTGAGTTATGTGCAACCACCAGACTGACAATGATCCAGACTGGATTCTTAAATATTTTAAATGCAGTCTAAACAGTAAGTTAGTATCCCCAATCAAGTAGGAGTCCCCATTTCTACACACACAGACACACACATGCACACACACCCTACAACACATGGTTGGTACCCGAGTTTGTGAGGTCACCCAGTCACATTTTGTGAAAGTGGTAATAGGCCAGGAAGCCCACAGTAAACTTGTAGACATGGAGCAAGTTTTGTGGCAGTAAAGAGACCTAAATTACCAACCTTTTATTATTGCAATCCTTTGTATTCAAGAAAGATTAACATTACATATTGATAAATTTTTAAAAACTCTTTGAAATCAATTCCTGAGCCAAGATATTTCAATGAGAAATTCAATAAAATGTAAGCAATGGAACACCTAAATGGACTTGCTTAAAATTTCTTATGTTGGATGACAGTACTGTTTTAAGGGAAATAATACTGGAACTAAGAACAAACTCAGGGGCCGTCTATCTTAAAATGTTTCCTATGTTCCCATCACTTTACCATCTATACATCTTTTTTAGAAGAAGAGATATTATCTTTCTTTCTCTCTCTATCTGAAAAAGAAATTCAACTCATGTAAACTAAAAAATGCACCAAAACAGTTCATTCATTTCTCTCACCCCCACCCCCACCCCCGGAAATCCCCAAACTGTTTGTTCTCTGTATCTATGGGTTTGTTTGTTCTTTTTGTTTGTCTGTTTTTGTTTTTAGACTCCATATGTAAGCGAAATCATACAGTATTTGTCTTTCTCTGTCTGACTTATTTCACTTAGTATGATAAGCTCTAGATCCATCCATGTTGCTGTAAGTGTCATTATTTCATTCTTTTTTATGGCTGAGTAATATCCCACGTGTGTGTGTGTGTGTGTGTGTGTGTGTGTGTGTGTATGTGTGTGTATACACACTGAATTTTCTTTAACCATTCATCCACTGATGGACACTCAGGTTGTTTCCATACCTTGGATATTGTAAATACTCCTTCAATGAACAAACCTATTTCTTTTAGGTACAACGGAAATTTTCTGAAATTTCTTCATTATTTAAAAAAATTAACAAAGCCTTTTTGCACAACAGTGCGGGGCCTCTCCACAGGGCAGGCTTCCTTGCAGGCGCAGGTCACGCTCCATCCACGCAGGGAAAAGTCCCACAAGCGAGCAAGTAACAGGGAAGCAGCCACAGGGTCGCATCCCCGGGGGCGCAGGTAACCCAGGGCCCAACGTGGGTGGTGCACATGTGCATTCTACGACAGCGTAACCCCATCTGGACACACAATCTCTGCGACCTAACAGCCAAAAATCCCACCGTGACCAGCAAAAAAGGAAAGGAAAACTTCCTTTTCTCAGAAATGTTGTTTATATGCAAACAGGCACTTAATAAACCCTCTCAGAAGGAGTGACACCACCGACAGGTCTTTGAACTCCCAGGGACACTGCTCCGGTGAGGTCACCTTGGCAACAAGCATCCTGGGCCTCCCTCAAAGCCCAACTTTTCTCCATCTTCAGAACTCATCTAATGATTATAAAGACTGGAGTGACTGGGGCAGGTGGGCAGCCTGAGCTGCACGTGGACCACGCCCTGACCAGGGCCACGGCCACAGCGGGTGGGAATGGGCCTGGCAACTCCAGGAATTCGGAACCTGGAATGGGCCGCCTGCTTCCTTCCTAAGCCCACCTGCTGCTTGGCCAAGGGTCCTGGAGTCCCCGCATCCTCAGCCACCCGCAGACATGGACCCAACGTGTCCAGGGCAGCTGGACACCAGCAAGGACAACGCGCTTTTTCTGAGAAGAAGCCAGTTTGGTAACTCTGTCTCCCTCACATGTGGCAGGCAGGGTACTCCGAGGTCGTGGAGACTGGGCTTCATCCTCACATCTTTCTGGAAAGTAACGGGCTCAGAGACATTTTGTTCCAAGATCTGACACAATCCCCACTGCCTGGAGGCTGGAGGTACACCTGTCCTACCTGCCCACCACTGGGCACTGAAAGGCCTTCACCAGGCCTGGTGAAGGATTTGGGAAGTGACCGTTTTAAAGGCTCACACCGACGCCTGGTGCCAGCTCTGCCATCACCTGCTGGCCACCTGGACCCGACGCCAGGCTGCCCGCGGCAGAGAGGCCCATGCAAACGTCCGCCCCCAAGTGCCAAGCGCCTGTTCCAGCCTGGCCGCCTCAAAACCATTGTCCGCAGTGGAGGCGTCCGTCTCCTTGGGGTTCCTTAGCTGACTTCAGGGTGGAGCCCTGGGCAAGTCCATCGAGGCCGTGAAAGTGCTCCTGGCCACACAATGAGCCAGAAGGAGACCCTGGTCATCCTGGCCGGGCCGGCGGACCCCGTGGAAACCCCAGGCACCTGCTGGAGCCACCTCCGGAGGGGCCCGTCCCTCGGCCCAGGCCTCCCGGTCCGAGGGACGTCGACCTAGAAGGAGAGACAGATGAGTTACAGGCCGTCGGGACGCGATGGAATCGGGAAGATTGGAGTGCAGACGCGCGTCACCCCCTACTCACCGTGTCCCCGTCCAGTCACCACACGGAAACCGCCACGCGTCTGGAAAGGAAGCTGCAGTTAATTCTTGATGAACGGACGCGCGAAAAATCCACGTCAACCGAACGCCTGCCCCTCCCACCAAAACCATCCTGTTTTCAAACGCACGGGGAATAGCATTTGGTTTATTTCAAATTACAGAATATGCGCTCAAGCTCTCCCTCCTTAAATATTTTTTCCTTCAGGGAAACAATGGAACCTAACAGACCTGTCTTTAAATAACCAGCTGTGACCTGAGGCACAGGAAGTGGATCTCAGACGCCTCGGGACAAACACGCAGCCATCGGCACCGGGGCAAAGCCTGGTGGAGACGGGCCGGCACTGCTCAGTTTGAGGAACTGGGTTTTTAACCTGCTGCTGTATGAGTCTGTATATTAGGGGGGGAAATGCCTCCAAAAACTATTTTAATTTAAATGTCAAAACGGATTTAACTTCATACAACATGTTGCAACTATTACTGCAAAGCTGACGCCTGTGTCACTTTGAGTGACATGGGGCCGAGGGGATTGTGGAGCAGAGGGTGGACGGGAAAGCAGCTGTGACCACACAGGCTCGCCCAGGACATGCTGAGCACGCGGGTTCTGGGGCGCCATGCCCGCAAGGACATGCGCGGTGGACGGGCGTCTGGCCGGGGCTGCCCCGACGTGGCTGGCCGCCCTCCCGTCTTACCTGGGCTGGGGAGGTGGCCGGCTCCCTGGGCTCCGTCTGGCCGGTCCCCAGAGCGGGCATCCCGGGCTCTGAGTGCAGGAGGGTGGAGGGGCTGGAGGGAGGTGACTCGGGTTGGCGCCAGGCCCTGGGGACACAGGAAACGAGTCTCACCCACGTGAACGGACACCAGCTGGCGGGCTGTAGAGAGTTCAGGAAGCACCGTCCTTGGCTATCCTGCGGTGAGCCGTGCTCTGCCATGTGGCGAGGCCCGGATCTCGCTGGGCGAGGGCGTTTGGGGGCTTCTATCGGCTCGCCACTCCCAAGCGCCAGGGTGTCCACACGTGACTTGTCTGGGGCGGGATCTCTCTCCCAGAAGCAACGTGATTACAATGGGGTGTCTGCACAGGAAGTCAGAACCCGTGGCGTGGACATGGCACACGCTCACCTGTGCTTGAGGAAGGATCTTCTGGAAAGTCCTTCATGGTGTGTCGGCCTGACTATTCACCTAAAAGGGTGGTAATACTTCCATCAAATGCCCTTTCATAAGAGACTGCTTAAGATTCCAGTATCAAGCCAGACTCAAGTAAAGTCCTTGATCATTTTAAACACCAGAAGGAAATACTCTTTCAGCCACAGTCAGAACGAACTCAGCTGCCACTGTCCCCCGACAGATGTCGGGGGCGTCCCCGGAGAAAAGCTGGGCGGGGGAAGCCCGCAGCTGGTGGCCCCCCGGTCCAGGGCAGACCCCGCCCGCCACCACCCCAGGTCTGAGCTCTCCTCCGCAGCAGCACATCCTTCCAGCCAGACGGGGCAGCCCTGCCCATCGCCGTCAGGAGGAATCCTCGACTGCTGCTGCCGGAGCCGTGGCGGCGACGTGCGCAGGACAGTCGGGGTTTCTGGGAGTCTGGGGACGGCGCCGCCCCTCGGGCACTCAGCCCCCAATACCCAGGGCGGCTGCTTCATCTCCGCTTCATTCCCGTGAAATCACAGTTACTCATGTTCTCTCAGCATTTTTCAAGGTCCCTCCCGGATCAACACACACCCACAATCACAGCTCAGGGAAATGGCCGCATTTGTGTGCCGTGAACATGCTGGTCACGGTTTCTATTCCGTGAACAGTGACTTTTAACCGGTGGGATGCCAGCCGCCTGTTGCAAACGTAATAAGAGCAAAAGAATCAACTTAAACCGAATCAAAACAAAAAGTACAAAAGTCCTCTTATGGAGAAATCAGTTAAACAGTGATGATCCAGCAACGAAACCATCTGTGGAACTTAATTGCCAAGCCAAACGCTATCAGACTTGGGAAAGCAAGGAAACTCGGTTTTTCTCGGAGGCTCCAGAACCTTCCAGAAAGGACCATCGGTTACGGCTCTGCACAGCCTGCGAATTTGCTGCATTTCATTTGAACATCTGCGACCACCACCCCTTTCTTCTGCAACACTGCATGCCCGGCAGGCCACACTGACGCACTGCAGGGCTCGCCACCTCAAGACCAGGACGACCCAGCAGGGCCGAGAGCCCCACTCAGCACACCCCACACCACACAGCTGCCACCGTCAGACATCACGATGGGGACGTGCCCTCCCCCTGTTCCTCCAACCACGAGTCATGGCTACTGGGACGTCAGTCCTACGGGCCCCCCAATATCACAAAACGAAAGGCTCAGCCCTGGAAAAACCTTGTTAACAACCTGAGAAGCCTGGGGGCCGGAGCCAGGAAATAGCCCCCCCCCAACGCCCTCGAACCGGACCAGGGGTGAGGGACCCCCAACACAGCAGCGCAGGGCTCCCATCTCCCTTCCGGGCCTCCCCAGAGGAAGTGCGCCAGGCTCTACACCCACCGAGCTTGGGGGTGTCTCCATACTGGAGCCCGGGGGGCGGTGCCACTGCTTTGCCGTCAGTAGTGCCCAGTGTGAATCCAGTTTTCTCCTTCGAATGTGTTTTTAGGTCCCCTGTGCTCCCCGGACTGGGGGTCGCCTGGGCTCAGGGATCGCGTCACCACTGGGCGGCACCCAGGAGGGGCCTCCCCATCCGCACGTTCCCGTCGGGCGACCCCTGACAACATCTGCAACTGAACGGAAACCGTGGCCCGTCTGGAAGCAGAGCGGTGGCAGGGGGTGAATGCAGGGGCTCCGGGGGGCCTGATGCTTTGTCGCATCCGTGCACAGAAGCCGGCGCCTGTGAACTGAACGGCACGGAGCAGATGCGCCCACGGGCGCTCCGCAGGGGCCGCCCAGCCCCGGCTCAACACAGGAAGGCAGCCCACCGCCCCTGCCCACCTGCCCGCCGGGGACGGAACACCTGCCACAGGGAGGTGACCGCACAGTCTTGGAAAATAAGTTCTTCTCTGCATATTTCCACTCCTCATTTCAGTGTATGCCCAGAACAGGCAGATTTTCCTTAGGATGTCAGAAAAGAATGTTCTAAAGTAACCCATTCCTCCAGCAAGCCCTTCAGCCTCTCTGCCTGAGGGAACATGGGAGCCCACGCCTGGCCCCCTGGACACGGCCCAAGTCACCAGCTCCCAGCCGCCAACTTCTCAACCCTCTCGTAAGGGCAGAGCTAACGAAAACAGTGGGAATTTTAGAGTATTTACAGCAAAGAGGTTAAAACATAATAGAAATATCAAAACCCACTAGTCGACTTCACCCCGGGTTAGTCACAGACGTACTAAAAATAGAGCGGATGCGGTTTTACTCCCCCACGCCCAGCTCCCTGCGAACTGCGAAGGGGGGCATGTGCGCGCACGGGGCCTGGGGATGTGCCCGGGGCGCTGCGGCTGCCCGACTGCGTGTCCACTGGGAACAGACCACCCGAAAGGGTCACCGCTTGCCCTCTGACTCCGCCCAGCTACCCCACCTGCTGCCAGGCCGGGTCTGGGCCTCTGCAGGGACAGGGCCGGAGGACGGGGGGCCCTGGAAGTGGAGAGCATCTCTCCCTGTGCCTCACTCGTCCCGGAGCCCCACACTCAGACCCCTGGCTCGCGGCTAACGGCCTGACCAAATGCGGGTGCAACCGGTGCTTTCGGGCCACCCGGATCCCCGGCCCCATCCCTAGCACAGCTCTGCACAGAGCACCAAAGGCCTGGGGAACAGGCCCACCCCGGAGGAGAAGGCTGCCGGACGCGGGGACAGGAGGAGAAACACCGAGAAACCGTCCCCCTCGTGACAACGCGGTTCAGCCACGGAGGAGCTGCTGCGCCTCCCGGGGCCTCTGACACGTGGGGTTCACTCCCACCAACTGGGAGCCTCCAGAAAGAGCCAGAACAAGTGTCCAGCGCTGCAGTTACACACCCAGCCTGCTCCTTCCACGACGTCTGTGAAGCTGCCCAGCCGGCCCCTCAGCAGGACGTTCACCTGCGGACTCGCCGATTCTAATCCCCAGATACTGCAGATACCCCCGGGCCACCTCCTCGAGCTATCAGATCATCACAAACCCAGATACCCCCGGGCCACCTCCTCGAGCTATCAGATCATCACAAACCCAGATACCCCCGGGCCACCTCCTCGAGCTATCACAGCGTCACAAACCCAGATACCCCCGGGCCACCTCCTCGAGCGATCAGATCATCACAAACCCAGATACCCCAGGACCACCTCCTCGAGCTATCAGATCATCACAAACCCAGATACCCCCGGGCCACCTCCTCGAGCTATCAGATCATCACAAACCCAGATACCCCAGGGCCACCTCCTCGAGCTATCAGAGCGTCACAAACCCAGATACCCCAGGGCCACCTCCTCGAGCTATCAGATCATCACAAACCCAGATACCCCCGGGCCACCTCCTCGAGCTATCAGAGCGTCACAAACCCTACAGTCTCTGCTGACAAGTTCAGGGTTTGAGCAGAGCAGGAAATGGACTAACGTTGTGGAGCGTTTATCAAACACACTTTGCTTACGTGTCCCGCATTTCACGTTCACAACTGTGTGAGTGACTATTGCCATTCCCATTTCTCAGATGCAAAAAATGAGGCCTAAACGGATTTTCTAAAGTGTGTCCAACAGCCTCGGGGGATGCACCCCTGGATCCGACTTCACAGCCAAGTCCTACAACCGCCCTGGCGTCCCACCTGCCTCGGACTCGGCACAGTAAATAAAGAGAAGGTGATGCTGTTCTCCACGGTCAGACTTTATTGGCCACAAGCCATTTTCGTCACGAATCCTTAGGATATTTTAGTGCTCGTGAAAATACTGTTTTTAAGATTAGAGTAAAAATTAAAGACATGCTCCCCAGACCCCCAACACTGGCTGCAGTTTTCCCGCTGCTTCCTTCAGCGGTGCTCAGGGACCCACACACAGCCCCACCAGCCATACACGCTTGGACCGCAGGGCCCTGGGACAGGGCCCTTGCCACGCCCTCTGCACTCAGAGCCGCCTGTTCTGGGGTGTGTCACTCTGCCCCGAAGAGGAAAACGGGGCCACACCCGACTCTCCCTCACAGACACCAACCCAACAGAGCGTTTCTCTCGGGACGCCGGAGACAGGGTCACACTGCCCCAGACACCCAGGACCCGGGCACCCGGGATGGATGATGTCAGAGCACCCGAGCCGAGGGGGCGTGGCATCCTCCCAGGCCGGCGCCCGGGGAATCCCCGGCCAGCACCGCTGTACCTCATCCGCTCCTTAGGTGACTCCGTTATTTGCTTGTGAGCAACTGCAATCTAGCTGGAGACACTCGAGGTGTAAACACAACACCCAAAGCCTTTTTAAATCTCACGTGCCAGCAGCACCGTCTGGTAGAACACGAGGATCTGCAGCCTGGCCACCCACCCCTCAGCAGAGGGAGCCCGAGCCCGTCACGTCCCAAGGCCTCCCCAGCGCAGGGGTCCCTGTCCCAGGCCCGCTCGGCCCAGCACTGGTCAGCCGGCTCAGGGTTTAGGGTTAGATGCCTCGATTTCAAGTATGAACGTTCGCACAGACACTCGGCCGCTTCCCTCCCGTGCCCCGACAGCGCTGCCTCCTCTCCGAAGGCCCCTCGACTGCCACGACCCCCACGCACACACACCCTCAGCACGTCCCGTCTCGCGCTGAGGCCCGTCGCTCCCGCCCACACTGCGCGCCCGCGCGGCACTTACGGGACAGGGAGTGGGTGCCCTTGGGCAGGTACTCCAGCAGCAGGGAGCTGTCGTCCGCCAGCACGTCGGCCTTGAGGGCCAGCAGGCTGTTCTTACTCATAAGCGCCGCCCGCAGGTTGGCCACCGCGGTGGCCTGGTGCAGCGTGTCGTCCTTCTCCGGGGTGAGGGGGGCTCCCAGGTAGCTGCCTTCTCCTCCCAGGAGCCCCTCGTCCACATGCGCGTAGAGCTCGGGCCTCTCCCCGCGGCTGTCCGAGCTGCTGGCTTCAGCGACGGTCAAGTCGGCGTCTGGGGAGGGAAACACACGTTAGAGACCTCGCCCGCGACTCAGGACCCTCCGAACAGCAAGCAGGCAAGTTTAGGAGAAGCCGGAGCCACGAGCGTCCTGAACCCCAGCAGCCCGGCCTCAAGCCCGATCCCGGCCTGACACGAAGTCCCAGGACAGTGGTGACATCACAGCCAAGACCTCGCGTGGGGCTCAACCCAGAACCCGGGGGAGAGGTGGGCGGGATGGGCGCCCACCCAGGACAGCGGGTCTGCTCCGGGGCTGAACATCTGGGTATTTTCATCCCTCAGAGAAGGGGCAACACTCAAAATGGATCCAAAAGCCCAAACTACACAACTCTTAGGAAAGCTCCGCGGCCTCAGGCTGGGCCACGGGTTCTCGGCTGTGACACCAAAAGCACAAGCACCGAAACAGATTAAACTGGACGTCGCCAAACACTAAACCCCGGAAGGCCTCCAAGGACGCCATCAACACAGTGAGAGGATGCGCGGGAGAGAACATCTGCAAACCGCACGCCTGACACGAGAGCCCGTCTACACACTACAGAGGACTTTACTGCTCCATAAAAGACAAACACCCCAGCTTAAAAGTGGGCGAAGGACATGAACCGGTATTTTCCCGAAGAGGACACACAAACGACCAGCGAGCAGTGCTCGGCGCCGTTCGTCACCAGGGAAACGCAGCTCAGCGCCAGGACGCCGTTCCCACGCCCTCTGCGACGGCTGCCACCCACAAGTGCCAACGGGACGTGGGACCCTGCAGCCCCCCAGGCTGCTGGTAAAGACGTAAAATGATGCGGCCGCGGTGCAAGAGCTTAGCGGGTCCTCAGAAGGTGGACACCAAGTTGCCACGTGGCCCGGCATTTCCACTGGTGGGAGGACATCCAAGAGGGGTAAGACCCGCGTCCACACTCAGAGCAACAGCACCTTTGACGCTCAGAAGTGGAGCAGGGCGTCCCTGGTGGCGCAGTGGTTGAGAGTCTGCCTGTCGATGCAGGGGACGCGGGTTCGTGCCCCGGTCGGGGAAGATCCCACATGCCGCGGAGCGGCTGGGCCCGTGAGCCATGGCCGCTGAGCCTGCGCGTCCGGAGCCTGTGCTCCACAATGGGAGAGGCCACAACAGTGAGAGGCCCACATACCACAAAAAATAAAACAATAAAAAATAAAACAAATAAATAAATAAATAAATGGAAACTGGGTTTGGTTAAAAAAAAATTAAAACAAAAAGAAGTGGAGCAGCCCAAACGCCCACCTGCCGATGAAGGATAAACACAAAGGAATATGATTCAGCCGTAAAAAGGAATGACACACCGGTGCAGCCTACGATGCGGATGGACCTCGGACACGTTACGCCCGGTGAAAGGGACAAATGCTGCCCGAGTGCACTCACGTGAAATACCTAGAAAAGGCAAATCCACGGGGACAGGAGGAGACTGGGAGCTGCCAAGGGCCGGGGGAGATGGAGGGGGCGGGTCTTGGGGTGACTGTTAAGGGTGCAGGTTTCCTTCTGGGGCGATGAACATGTTCTAAAGTCGACTGTGGTGACGGCTACACTGCCCTGTGAATAGACTAGAACCCAGCGAATCACACACTTTAAATGGGTGAGCTGTCAGCAGTGAGAATTACATCTCAAGAAAGCTGCTACTAACAAGAGGATCTGTGACAACCTCTAGCTCAGGGCCGCATATGCAGGACCAGGAGCCTCCTGTACCATCTGGGCCACGGAGGTGCCCCCAGAACGGGCCGGCGCCAGACGGACCCCAGGGAGAGCTGCTGCCTGGCCAGGGCCCCCCTGGAAACAAGTGGTGACTCGAGAAATCAAAACAGAAATGGGAAAGCAAGACCATTCCCGAGAGGAGGGGAAGGCAGGCGGGGGAAAAGGGATGGGGCCCCCTTCTCCTCCCACCCCCAGGCTGTCTTGGGAGGGGGGCAGCGGGGGCACTGGTGGCGGGGGGAAGCTGGGCAGCCTCAAATGTGGGACGGGCCCGTGAGCCGGTCCCGGAAACGACAGGTCCCTCCTCAGAACCCAGGGAAGCAGGGCCCAAGGCTGCGGAAATCAGAGAGACCCCGAACCAGCCTGAGCATCAGGACCGGACACGGCCTCGTGCACCCGGGAAGTGGGGCAGCAGGTGCCAGGTGGCACCACAGGGGGCCCCATGTGGTGGTTCTATGGCTCCTCCCACAAACACATGCTTGGAGGTGAGCGGAAGGCGGTGGGTGGACCGCCCGCTCACAAAGCGCAGGACCCGGTCCACAGAGCCAGGTGTGCAAGGCAAGGACGGCGGGGGCCTGGGGGCGCACGAGCTCCCCGCAGAGACCTGCACGCCAGGGTGGTGCTGAGCGCCGGGGCAAAGACACAGGAGGCTCCGGAAAGCTGAACCGAACATGAAGAGGGCGAGAGCCCGGTGGTCCTCCCCAGGAGACGCGGGAGGACAGAGGGTCCCCTCTGTCCTGAAGGGGCTCAGCCAGCCTGCCCCATGACGGCCCCCAGAGGGCAGAGCGACTTCCGTGACGAGGCCACTCCTTAGCCGCCTTGATGGGTGCACGAGAAAACTCAGACCCAGCCTGCTTCATGGTGCGCCTTCGTGTTGGAGGAAATTACTCGAAGCTGCAGAACCAGAGGGCACGGAGGCAAGAGCCACCATCAGCCAACCCACCAGACTCACCCAAAATGCCTCAGACAGCTTTCACACGACAGCTCGATAATTGCAAGAGACTGGATTTCTGACTGTGGTCCTTGGACAGGAGTCAGGATCAGAACCGAAGACCCAGGGTAGGCGGAGCCAGGAGCCAGGGCCCCAGGCACCCTGGGGACACATGGCCACTGACCGATGTTTGCAGACACTCCCGAACTGGAAGGGCACATTTGTCCACGCAAGGTGCATAGGAACTGGGTTTTGGGGTGTGGGGTGGGCCCACCTCAGCAGAGCCCCTCAGGTGTCGAGCGCCCTGGGGGCACTAGGGCCCCGGGGAACAGGCTGAGAGATCACAGGGGCCCCGACCAGGGGCGTCACGTCCCACAGGGCAGCTGCCTTCTCCTCCCAGGAGCCCCTCGTCCACATGCGCGTAGAGCTCGGGCCTCTCCCCGCGGCTGTCCGAGCTGCTGGCTTCAGCGACGTTGTCACCGTCCACCACCGGGATGGGTCTAGCCTCTCCCCGAGGATATGAGACACTAAGGACACCGTCGAGGTGTAACGCCAGGCTACTGCTGACTGAAGCTCTGGAAGGATACTTTCTTTTTTTCAAGCTATAAGCTTTTCATATTTTCCTGTCAATTCTTAAATGCTATATCAGCACTGACTTTGCATTTCTAGCCACTAAGTGTAGGGATTAAATCAAACTGAGATGAAGGCTTTGCCTCTGTCTGCATGGGCTCCTGTAAGACTTAAGCGGTTCTCAGTTCTGGGGCTGGAAAGGCCAGGATCTGGGTCCAGCAGGGCCCTGTTCCTGGCAGAGGCTGCTTCCTGGCTTGCAGACGGCCACCTCCCCGCTGTCCTCACCTCGGTGGGTGGGCAGACGGAGGGCAGGCTCTGATGCGACACAGATGCCGAGGGCCTCCGTTTATCCTGATGACTTTCTCACCGGCCCCATCTCCAAATACAGCCACACCAGGGTTAGGGATTCAACATATGAATTTAGGGGACACAAACATTCAGCCCATAACAGACTGAAAACTAAAAAACACCAGATTTCAAAACCAAAATTTTAATGAAATTATATTAACAGTTTAAGTTCAAAAGCATGTAAAAGAAATCAAGATTAGCTGAAAGATTCCAACCACATGTGAAAAGCTAAAAGTTGGGTTTCGAAGAAGGATGTCTGGGGTCTGTTACTGAGAACTGCCGTGAAACGGTGAACCGGCTGCTAACTGCCGTGAAACGAGGGGCGGGGGGGGACCGGCAAGCACGAGCCACAGACACACTTCACGGGTCGACGCTCTGAAGATGCTCTTGGGTGAGCGGTGAGGGCCCACGAGATGTAGGGTGACAGTGAAGGGAATGAAAGCCGTCGACTGAAAAATTCCCACATGAATATTTATGACTCAGGAAAGGTACCACCGACCAGGGAATCGAGACCAGACACGCCTGCGGTCACTCAGTGTCCTAACCTAGAGCCCTCGCGGGTCCAGTGGAGAGCCAGCTGCACAGCCCCGAGCAGCTCGTGATGGGACACGCGGACATGCTCTCAGCGCCTGAGTGCACCCTCCATCTCCCAAGCCTTGCGGCCTGTCGGCTGAGCACCCAGGTCGAAACTGAAGCCCCCAATTCTGGAAACAGCACTTGGGACGTCTCCCAGTATAGGGATGATACCAGTCAAACGGAGCTTGGAAGGAACTGGTCATTCTGAAGATGAGAGCTGTGAAGGAGACCAGAAGGGCTAAGGGGACTTGACTCTCCGACGTCATCTTGATGGGCCGGGCACACGCACAAGCACGGCCTAGGGCGCCCCACGCTGGCCGGGTGGGCTCCTGCACTCACTCTGGCATCCACTTTGGAGGTGCAGGGAGACCCAGTTTCCCCAGAATTTCTTGTTCAAATGAGAAAGCGGAGGAAAGTGCCCAGAAGGGAGAAGGTGTGAGGTTGACCCTGGGCCCTCCCAGGTCCTAAGCCTCCTGCCCGGCAGACAGGCTGGGAGCCTGGCGAGGGGCAGGGGGCAGGGGTGGCGCCTGGGGGCACCGGCCAGGCGCCAGGAGAGAGAGCGGGTCCTTCCCAGGCCCTTGCAGACCACAGCCTGACTTCAAAAGGAGGGATTAAGACGATGAGGTCAAAAATGAAATTCTACAAACAGAACAGGGAGTTGAAAGCAATAGTTAACATTGCAACAAATCCTTTCATAGATAAAGAATTTGATGTTACATAAAGCCACAAAATAGGCTCTTACTAGATTATTGTTATCAAAAAAACTAAAACCTTTCCAAACACTCCGTGGGGGCAGGGGGTGGCGCCAGTACAGCTGTCCTACCCGTTAGCAGCAGCGGCTTTCCTTTAGCAACTTGACATTCACGGGTTAAACCCAGACTTCATTTTGTGCCGCTTTCAGGTGGATCTCAGCTGGAGCCGGGAGAGCTGGGAAGCCAGGCTCGGACCTGAGCTTCAGGAACGGCCTCCAGCCTGAGCCATCAGCCACCGTGTGTGACAGGACTGTCCGCAAGTCCCCTCCAGGCAGGGACATCTCCTGAGCGAGGACCCAGGGGCCCCTTCCTTCAGCTGCTGGAGCTCATCCACCAAGTGACCCTGAAAACGTCTCATCTAACATCTTACCTCCGAACAGTGACGAACTTAGACTCGGTGACTTAGAAAAACCCTTAAATAGCGAGGTTAAAAAACTGACAGGGACTTCCGTGGTGGTGCAGTGGTTAAGAATCCGCCTGCCAATGCAGGGGACACGGGTTCGAGCCCTGGTCCGGGAAGATCCCACATGCCGCGGAGCAACGAAGCCCGTGTGCCACAACTACTGAGCCTGCGAGCCTGCGCTCTAGAGCCCGCGAGCCACAACTACTGAGTCCGTGTGCCACAACTGCTGAAGCCTCACACCTAGAGCCTGTGCTCCGCAACAAGAGACGCCACCGCAATGAGAAGCCTGTGCACCACGAGGAGTAGCCCCTGCTCGCCGCAACTAGAGAAAAGCCCGCGCACAGCAACAAAAACCCAACGCAGCCAAAAATAATAAAAAAATTTTTAAAAATGTGCAGACCCTTTGGGCCAGCAATTCAACTATAAAAAAAACAACAACAACAACTGACAAACCAGGGGCCAGATGAGGTGCGATGGGCTCGACTGTTAGCTGTGGGGCGGTGGACCCCTTCCGGGTCACCTGGTGATGCCACAGGGGGCTTCCTCGTACAGAAGAGACCACGGCGGCTGGACGGGGAGACCAGCCACCAAGACAAGGGACAGAGTGTGTGCAGCCATTTCACACACGCGTGTGATGGCAGGAAATGTCCCCCCACCGACCGCCCAGGGCAGGGGAAAAGGCGCTCAGGGCTTCTTCCCCAGGCTGACCTCTTTTTAATAAACAAGGCAACCAGGATGAAAAATACCAACATCTAACTGTAAAGGGCCAAGTGCTAAATGTAAAGATTGATTCTAGAGCAGAAAGGGGTTTGGGGGGGGTCCTTCTTCCCGTAAGTGATACATGATAACATTTTGAAAATTTCACTCACTTACAACCTTTAGCTGAAAAGCAGAAAAGAGATTACAATTAAAATAAGCAGAATTCCTAAACAATTAAACTAGAAGACGCTGTGCGAGCTGCAAAGTGGGTAATAAACAGATGATGGAGCAGAGGAGGGAACAAGCCCAGGGCCGGGGGCGATGGGACGGGGGCCGCCTCACCACGAGCGCCTGGTCAAAAGCAGACACTCGGCTTCTAAGATTTCCCCAAATCTCCACTCTTCACGATTCTCAAATACGCTCCCAAGCTGCCTTTGAGAGGCTTCCTGCAGATGTCCCAGCCCAGCCCGCGGCCTCTCATCCAGGGAACAGGCACCCCGCGAACACAGATGTGCAAACAGCAACACAGCGGAACCTTCTGGAAGAGTGGAAACTGCGGGGCCGAGGCTGTCTCCCTGGGGGACTCCACCCTCCCGAGTTACAGCTCAAACCAGACCTTAGTCCTAACTTCCGCTAGATCTCACAAACAACGCAGAATAAAGTTCAAAAACTGTTGCAATTATGCACTGTGTCCAAAATCTACCTTCTTACTGTGTGCGTCTAAGGTGTATTATTTCTTAAGTGCTTCTGTATCCAAGTTAAAATCAAGTTACCTCATTTTCTTTAACTACCAAAATATTTTCACCTCATAGAAGAAATTCTCTTTAATTAAAAAAATATACACAGTTAGTAAGGTAGTTCCATGGGCAGGTGGTATCAGAACAGCTGGACACCACATGCAGAAGGTGACCGTGAAGGTGGACCCCTCGCCTGCCACACGCAAAGATCAACGCGCATCTCAGGCCTGTAGTCACACCCAATCCTCCAGGGGAACCACGGGAGACATCTCTGTGACCTTAGGCAGAGGTCCCTTGGATTAGACCCAAATAGCATGAACCACAAAAGAAAAAAGTTCACATACTGGCCTTCATGAAAATTTAAAATGTGTACGCTCTTCAAAAGACACCGTCACAGGAAGAAACGAGCCAAAGGCTGAGAGAGAGTGTTTCAGAGCACACACCTGACGAAGGACCTGCCACCAGGACGCTCGGAGGACGCTCTACTCAGCAGAAGACGCTTCCCCAGGAAGAGGGGTCAACGGCAACTAGGAAACAATGCTCGTTGTCAGAGCGGGACCCCGGCCAGCACAGGGTGCTGGCCGGCCCAGCTCTCAAACCCGCCACCATGCACGGCCCTGAGCAGAGACCGCTCAGAGGAAGACAGGGGAGGCTGGCGAACCCCTGAGAAGACACTCAGAAAACCATAATGAACCTAGGGGCAGGACAGGAATAAAGACGCAGACGTAGAGACTGGACTTGAGGACACGGGATGGGGAAGGGTAAGCTGGGATGAAGTGAGAGAGTGGCATGGAAATATATACACTACCAAATGTAAAATAGAGAGCTAGTGGGAAGCAGTTGCATAGCACAGGGAGATCAGCTCGGCGCTTTGTGTCCACCTAGAGGGGTGGGATAGGGAGGGTGGGAGGGAGACGCAAGAGGGAGGGGAATGGGGATATTCGTATGCATATGTCTGATTCACTCTGTTGTACAGCAGAAACTAGCACACCATTGTGAAGCAATTATACTCCAATAAAGATGTTAAAAAAAAGAGAAAGAAAACCGTAAGGAGATGCCCCCACGCCCTCCAGAACCGCTACGATTTAAAAACAAACCAATCCACGGTGTGCGGGACGCTGACACGAGTGTACATCACACACACCCCTGGTTTCTTGCACGCACCCTACCCGACGGCCCAGCAGCCCAGTCCTGGGAGCAATGCAGAGAAATCACACAGATACTCGTCCTGGGACGTTCACGGCAGCTTGATCATAACTGCCAGAAATCACCCAGACAACCCAAACGTCCATCAGCAGGGGTGTTACAGCAGAGAACGGAATAACCTTGGCAGTGAAAGGATGATTGGTGGACGCACGTGGCAGCCTGAGCGAACCCTGAGAGCATGTTGGAAATCGCAGCCGGGGACAGATGAGAAGTTCCCGAGGCTGTGGAGGGAAGCGGCCCGGGGTCCCCTGGTGGTGACTGTGCGGGGCCAGGCTGGTGTCCTGGCCGTGACGCTGACACGTCAGCGTTGGGGGAAGCTACCTAACAGGTGCACGGGCTCTGGCTGCATCACTTCTCACAAGTGACTGCAAATCTGCATCATCTCAAGATGGACACAGGCGGGCACAGCACACCCTGTGTGACGCCCTCCCTCGCGACCCCCAGGCTGGCAGGAGGCGGGGTGGGATGGGGGGTGTCCAGAGGCTGAGGGGATGTCTTGAGGGGACGTCCGTCATCCAAAGGCACGTGTACGGTGTGGGGAACGCGGGCTCTGGTGAGAGGCGGGCCGGAGGGCCGGGACGAGGTGCTGGTGGCGGCCCTCTGAAATTCAGAGAACGAGGTGGGTTTGGGTGATAGATGCATAAACATGTAAACACAGCAAGACGTGAGCAGGAGGAGAACCTCAGCGCAGGCAGGCTCACTTGCGTTTTTTCAACTTTTCTGTAAGTGTGAGTATTTCCCCCAATAAAACGGCAGGGAGAGAGACAATAAATTATTCTAACCGTACACTTGAAATCTGTACAGTTTATTTTACTTTTTTTATAAATTTATTTATTTATTTTAGGCTGCGTTGGGTCTGTGTTGCTGTGCGCAGGCTTTCTCTAGTTGCGGCGAGCGGGGGCCCCTCTTCGTCGCGGTGCGCGGGCTTCTCATTGCGGTGGCTTCTCTTGTTGCGGAGCACGGGCTCTAGGCGCTCAGGCTTCAGCAGTCGTGGCTCCTGGACTCTAGAGCACAGGCTCAGTGGTTGTGGCATACGGGCTTAGTTTGCTCTGCGGCATGTGGGATCTTCCCGGACCAGGGCTCGAACCCGTGTCCCCTGCATTGGCAGGCGGGTTCTTAACCACTGCGCCGCCAGGGAAGCCCTGTGCGGTTTATTGAATGTATATCGTACTTAAAACAATAGCAAAGGGAATGGCAGTTTTCACCAAAACACCTCGTTATTATCTGTGTTCCCATGATGGTCCCCATGTGTCTGGGTCCTAATCTCTGTGAACATGTCACCTCACGTGGCAAAAAGGACTTTGCAAGTGGGATGGGAGATCACCCTGCCGGTCCAGGGGTCCCTGTCCACACAAGGGTCCATCTCAGAGGAAGAGGGAGGCATGAGGGCCAGAGCCAGCGAAGGGGATGCGGCACCAGAGCTGAGGTCCGAGTGACACAGGGCCACGGGCCAAGGAACGTGGCGTCTCTGGAAGCTGGAAGAGACCGGGATTCTCCCCTGAGCCCCCAGAAGGATCCGGCCCTGCGAACCGGCGACATCTGGGCGAGAGATAATACAGCTGGGCTGCTTCAAGCCACTACGTCTGCGGTGATTTGTCATAGCAGTAGGAAACAGACACGCCCCTAGAAACACCTCTAGGTCTACACCAGAAACACACATGCCACCAGCACCAGAAGGCATGCACCGAGGGTCCTGGCAGCCAGGCCCGTCAAGGTCAGGACAGAGCCTACGGCTGGGGAAGGGGCGGGCACCCCCGTGGGCTCCGTCAACAGCAGACTGACCGGGAGAAACCAGCACACAGGGGCCGAGTCAGGACACACTAGCTGGGGAGGTGGTCCCCAGGATGGGTGTCGGGGTGTCTGGGGGGTGGGTCATGCCCCCCTTGCCGGCTGAACATCTGGGATTTGACTTAGAAGAGTCAAATGTGTATGTCTGCTTCCATCTTTTAAAAGTTTGATAAAAGCAGCAGCATAAAAGTTTTCAAATGAACAGTTAAAAATTACACTCACAGCTCCTTTTAAAATCTCCATTTAAATGTAAGCTCCCAAGCTGTGCTTTTAAGTGTATGTATATAAATACACGTCTATACAGCAAATACAAAATGTACGAGCATCTCCCCGGGCACTTCAACACAGCCAGAGCCTCCTCGTCCCTGGGAGGTGGGTGCCTGTGGGGCTTCGGTCCCCACCCCGGTCGGCACCCTGGGGGCGTCACTGTCACAGTGTCCAAACATCAGAAGAAAACACACACCTGGCTGAAGAGGACAAAACCCCTCAAATTCAAATCAAAACAGGACCCAGCGAGGTGGCGGCACATCTGGGAACCCGCCTGGAAGCAGCCAAGGCAGGTGGCCTCTGTGTCAGGTCAGCAGGGGGCGCCCGCGAGATCAGGAGGAGCAGAAACGCACCCCGGAGCAAACGAGCCCTCGAAAAGCTGCCAGCCGGCTCTGCCAGCACCAGCCCCAGCCAACCCCCACCCCTCTGTCGCGAGCGGAGCCTTGCGGGTCCCGAGCGCGACCGCGGGCCGCGCCCACCTGTCGCCTCCCAGGGGCCCCGCCTTGTCCTGACGCACCCAGACCCAGACCCTCCAGCTCCCTCTCAGGGCGGGGTCGGGGGGTGGCCCCGGGTGACCAGCCTCGGCTCCCACATCTGGATGATGAGAGACCTCAGGGGCTCGGTCTTCAGGAACTGAATTTTCTAGAAAGTCCAGGAACTTCCATTTCATCAGAAAAGGAGCGCTGGCCACTCAGCAGAGCCACAGTGACGAGGGTCTCCAGTCCAGGTGGCAACTCGGAAGTGCGGCCTCAGGCCAGGGCTGGGCGGCCAGGGGGGCACAGGCCAAGGGTCTCGGTCAGGGCCGAGCCCCGCCCTCGCCCAGGCCCTGGGCCAGCGCGAGGCCCCTCCCCCACCCCCCACCTCAGCAGCAGGTACGCTCCCCTCCGGACATACCGCCCCGTGAAGACCACTGCTGGGGTGTCAGGGCAGCCGCTGCCCCCTGACCACGGCCCCAAGGTCGACCAGAGGAATTCCAGGCAATTCCAATCCTTTCTGAAAGGAAAACGTCTCGGGGTACAGCCAAGGGAGGGACTGCCGGCCTGGCTTCAGCCCCAGCATCGGGCTGCGAGGGAAGAGACCCTCCGACCTGGGCAGGGGAGGGCTGGGCCCTGGCCCCAGCAGGACGGCAGCTGCGAGCTTAGAGCACCCACCAGAGTCTCCGGAGGCCACCTGCACGCCCTGAACCCGCTCTGTGGTCCCCACGTACTCTTCAAAATCCCAGGACACCAGGGTCCACCCTTACCGAGGCTCAGGGATAAACCGTTCCTTCACAAGACCCACACGTTTTATTCTAGCTCAGAACTTTATTTCTGCAGATCCTTTTCGGAACACGTGTGGGATGTCGGGATGGGGCACCTGGGCTCTCCTGACACCAGCTTCTGAACAAGTACAAGCCGTCGCATTGGAGGCTCACGGCCTTGGGATCATAGACAAGGGGCCGAGGCCGGAGCCGGCAGCTACCACGGGCCCGGCCTGTGTCCATCGCACCTGCACGTTTAAACGCCGTTTCCCACAGCTGTAACCCGGAGATACATTTCAACGGATGTTTTCTTGGAAGCTACTGGGTTAGAAAGCTCTTGGCTGCCTGCTTGGAAGAATCACTTTTAAATGCGAACAGGCCCCAGAGTCCCTGACGCCGAGGTGGGGACACGCAGGGGACAGGGCGGTGGTCCGCTGCAGGGCTGGGCATCAGAGCATCTTCGTCAAGCGCCCTGAATGATCGGCAGGAACCGGCTGACACATTCCTTTGGAAAAGGGCCTTTTCTCCTATAAACGGGATGAGAAGAAAACAATACTCTCCTCTAAGATGTGATCAATCTTTAAGGAAAGCAAACTCTCCTCCACTAAGGATCACAATTTATGCCTCCAAACCCCAGCCCAGGGCCGGGGCAGAGGAGTAAATGGCCACTGTGGCGGGCAGAGCCGTCCCACGCAAGCCCACACCTCGGGTCCTTGTCTTAGCAACTCAGGGGAAATCTCGCAGTTGCCTTGGTAACCCAAGGGATTTCAGACATTAACAAGAGTGCACCAGGAGAAATCACTTGTTGGATTCTAAAAACACCTTCTGCTCGACAACTGCATTTAAAACATCAAACCCACAGGCTTAGGGAGCGTCCCGTTCTTAACGTGCTGGTGGGCTCTCCGATCTAGAGCCTCCAGGCCCGCGGCCCGCCGGACGACCCGTGACGCAGCAGGTGTAGGACAGGACGGGAAGGCTCTGCGGCCCTGACCCACCCAGAAGGTTCCTTAAGTCAGTCCCTGTGGACGCTGCTCTCCAGGCTTTAGTCAGAGCTAAAGGGACGTTTAGTCGTCACGGAGAGAGCAGACACAGACAACCACTGTGCCGACCGCTGGCAGGGAGACAGGTGGGCTTTCTATCATCTCAGAAACTTAACCTTCTTCTGAGTTAGTTCAGTTACACTCAACAGTTCTGCGGGGGGCTTCCCATCAGGGACACTGGCAACGTCACGACCAGGGGTGGGCGGCTCCTGGCATGCAGGATGTCCTACAGCGCGAAGGACGCCACCTCACACAGACTCATCCTGCCGAGGGGGCGACACTGGTGGAACCCGCTTGGACTGAACCTGCAGGAGGCTGGCCCAGCGCTTGGGGCTGGGGACGCACAGGGGCAATGAGAATGAGAACCAGTAAGAAAGGCCACAGTGTCTCCTGGGGGTGATGAGAAAGTTCTGGAGATGGATAGTGGCAATGTATTTAATGCCAATACACTTAAAAATGGTTAAAGGGGTGAAGTTCATGATACGTACGTTTTACCACAGTAATCAAGCTAGTGTATCAAGAGCCCCCGGGTCGCCCTCCCAGCCCCAGCACAGGCCTAGCACTGGTGACACCTTTCAGGGCTTGTGCCCACGGTTCACTGCCTTCTCTCCACCTCTGTCCACCTCTGAGCCCCCACTGGGTTCTAACCTCCTTCCTGGAGGGGCCTCCCCAACGCGGTCACTTGCTGAGAAGCCTCCATCCTGCTCTGGACCAACCCCGTCCCACCAAAGCCCCTCCTCACTCCAAACGCAGCCCTCGTGGTCCCATCTGTCGCTCGGGAAAGCTCGGTGCGGCCGTAGTTATCACACGCTCGGCGCCAGCGAGAGCACCTGGCATCTAGTAAACATTTCACTTGTTTACGAGCCTGGGAGACAGAAAAACCATCCTCCAGAGGGCGAGGGCCAGCGCCAACACAGCTAAGCTAAGAGCCCTCACGGCTGACGGACTCGGGGCCCAGAAGGGGCTCCCCACCTGTGCGGTAACGCCCACCGGCTGCCCTGTGGGCGAACCACAGAACCCGCACTTGTTGGCAACGAGGAAATAGCCCTCATCGGGAGGGGAGCTTGTGGCCACGAGCCCTCACGTGCCCAGGACGAAACACACACACGTGGTGTTTCTTCCACGTTGACAACAGTGGCCACGGCTGGAGCCCGCACGCCTGGCCTGGCCTCCCCTTCCACCCGGGTCACGTCCCTTCGTGCACTTCTTTATCTTCTCAACACCGTCACGTTTAAATCTTTAAAAATTAAGCTACGCCACCCAGTGCCTACGAGAGGCTCCACCACACCCCACGCTGGGGCTCCTTCCGGGTGTCACCCCGCCTTTCCAGCTCCAGAAAATCCCCAGCCCAGCAGCCTCGGTGTGTCGGCGGCCCTGGCGCACCCGCTGGGACGCGTCGGCCACCTTCCCCGCGCTCACACCGATTTACTACGAGAGGGGGTGACCCGCGGGAAGCCACCAGCGTGAGCCTGGAAAGGTGCCACTGCACGGACAAAACGAGCGGCCCCGGGGCCACCGACAAACGCCCCAGGCCGCCTGAGCCCGGCCTGTAACAAACCAAAGGCTTACTTGAGTCTCGGCTGCTGAAGGGCCACCCGGACGTCGGGAGGAAAGATGGCAGCGGGGAGCCGGCCCGGCTGTCGTCCTCCACCTGCTGCGTGATGTGCCGGACCGTGTCTTTGTTCTTGCGATTCTTCCTCCGGCCCGTGGGCTGCCAGCCGTCCCCTGCCGCCTGCTCTGAGAAGGAGTTCTGAGCGGCCCCATCCCCGGCGGACGGCGGCTCGCTGCCCCCGTAGTGAGCCGGCGAGAGCCGCTCCTCCTTGATGTGCAGGGGCCCGTAGCCCGCGTCGCCAGGCCACAGCGGCTGGGAGGACAGGTCCGCGGGGCCGTCGGCCTTGGGCTCCTGGTCCTCCTTCCCGCAGCTGCTCCCGCCCTCGTGGCAGCTGGCGATGGCCGAGTCCCCAGAAGAGTTGGCGGGGCTCGTGCGGCGGGCCAGCCACGGGGAGATGCTCCTCCCGGCCATGACGGCAGAGATGAGGGCGTCCGCGCCGCTGCTGGGCGGGGCGCCCACCTCGAACTCCGAGAGCTCGTCCGAGGCGTCCGGCTTGATGCTGATGTCCAGCGCGGCCTTGATGAAGTCGTGGCAGGCCTGCACGATGTCCGTCATCTGCAGGAAGCTGGCCGCGGACATCACCTCGATGACGTTCCTGCTGGTGAGGGCCAGGTGGGCAGAGTACATGAAGTCGATGATGGCCTTGAAGCCCTGGGCCGTGACGATGTCCAGGTGCGTGACCGTGGCCTGGTCGGACGCCTTCTGCACCTGGCAGTAGAGCGTCTTAAAGTAGCGGCTGCTGCCGAGCAGGACGTTCTTGTGGGCCTTGAAGACCTTGCCCTCGACCACCACGCACACGTCGCACAGGACGCCGTGCTGCCTCTGCTCGTTGAGCTCGTGGAGCAGATGCCGGTAGTGGGACGCGATTTCCATATCTTCCCGCCGGCTGTTCATCTGGGATCCTGGGGTGGCCTCTTCTACGGACTCTGTGGGGCAAGAACGGAAGGGTTACCCGCACGGTCGACACACACACCGAGGGAGTGAGGAGGGTGCATGGAGGGCGGCCACCGGGCACGGGGCACTCGACGGTGGGCACCTGAGCCAGCGTCCAGTTCGAGGCTCACCTGTGGTCGGGCATGTGGCGCTCTGAACTGAATCCTACACGCCGCGGCCAACCCTCCGAGCCGACAAATATTCCAGAGAGGAGGAGAACACCCATCCACAGTCGAAGTGACTTTCTCACCCAAACAGAAAATCAGAACATCTAGGCCAAGTAACCCAGGGGCACCTTCATCCCTCACCCTTGAAGAAGCATCCTTTAAAAACAAAGTGACAGGGCTTCCCTGGTGGCGCAGTGGTTGAGAGTCCGCCTGCCGATGCAGGGGACGCGGGTTCGTGCCCCGGTCCGGGAAGATCCCACGTGCCGCGGAGCGGCTGGGCCCGTGAGCCATGGCCGCTGAGCCTGCGCATCCGGAGCCTGTGCTCCGCCACGGGAGAGGCCACAACAGTGAGAGGCCCGCATACCGCAAAAAAAAAAAACAAAGTGACAGGGCTTCCCTGGTGGCGCAGTGGTTGGGAGTCCGCCTGCCGATGCAGGGGACGCGGGTTCGTGCCCCGGTCCGGGAAGATCCCACGTGCCGCGGAGCGGCTGGGCCCGTGAGCCATGGCCGCTGAGCCTGCGCATCCGGAGCCTGTGCTCCGCCACGGGAGAGGCCACAGCAGTGAGAGGCCCGCGTACCGCAAAAAAAAACACACAAAGCAACAACATCCTACACAAACAAAACCCCTAGAACAGTAAGGACTGAAGTTGGACATCCACAAACTCCCAAACTCCAGCCCAAGCCAGCTCCAGAGGGAGAAGGCCCTGTGACCAGCTCAGCCCCCAGGAAGGTATCTTTGGGGGAGGGACCCAAGGTGATGAGAACCCCCTTCGCGGTCCCAAGCACCCGAATCATTTCTCGAGTTGGGCCCCACGCGCTGCTCTCCCCAGACTCGTTCCCCAGCTCTTTGCTGCTCCCAAAGTTTCCCGGGGCCACCGGACTGGGCAGACGAAACAACAGAACTTCAGTGCCACCCGACTGGAGGCCAGAGCCCGACCTAGGCTGAGGTGCGGGCAGGACTCCCTCCGAAGGCCCCGCCGGGGCATGCATCCTGGCCTCCGTCAGCTTCCGTGGTGACTGGCTCAGCGTCCTTAGCTCGTGGAAGCATCACCCACCTCTGCCTCTGCCGCCTCCCTGTGTGCGTGTCTGTCCCAGTGTCCCCTCCTACAAGGACACGGTCGTATCGGATTAGGCCCATCCTACTACCTCAGTACAAATCACATCCAAACTAGGTCAGGTTCTGAGGCTCTGGGGGCTAGGACTTCACTGTACAAAATCTGGGGCCAGGCTCACAGCATAAGATGCCCTGCAGAAGACAGGTCTTCCCTGATAAACACACCATTTTCCAGCTAGTCAAAGGTGCGGACATCTGTCCACCTTTCCCCGGTTGGGGGGGGGCAGGGGCGGAGGGCGGGGGCCACCTCACTTGTGCAACAACTTCCTTTAGACTTTACGTTTCGCGTCACCATCTGAGGTCACCTGGAAACACCCACAGTCCCCAGGCTGGGAGAACAAGGCTGGGGAGGGCCCAAGCCTTTCGCTCCCTTGTCTCCCTCGACAGCCCACCCAGCACCGTCCCTGCCAGGCGAGAACAGAGACCCCCCACTCCAACCAGCCCCCTGACTCGAAGCCCAGAAGTAAACACTCTGCTTCGATCGTGTGACAGCAGCGGGACCTGACCCCGCGGAAGAGCCCTGAGGAGAGTAGGCAAGCCCAGAACTGGCTGCGGGGGCCCTGGGCTCACAGCCGACACCCAGTGCTCGGCCCTGGGTGCGTGGACCACCCCCGAGGGTGGTCAGCAGCCGGTCTGCCCCTCCCCCAGGGCGTGGGAGGCGGGGAGGGGGGGGACAGACAGGCCGTCCAGGTGCGGCTTCACACCGCACACCTGGCGTTACAGACTCAGGTTAGTCAGACACTGAGGGAGGACCCGAAACACACGTCAAGCCGGGAAATCGACCATTTAAACTCAAAGCATCGGCTTCATGCCCCGAGTCCACGCGGAGCTCCGGCCGAACATGGGGGGAGGTACTGAGAGCCCTAAGGACCCTATATTCAAGTTAGGGAGAGGCATGTTTCATCCCCTGACTTCCTATATGAATAATAAGGCTCTTTACTCGCCAGTGAAACAGAGCCTAAGCATTAGGAAGAGCCCTGCAAAGGGGCAGAATGCCGGGGCCAGTGAAACAGAGAGCCTAAGAATTAGGAAGAACCCTGCAAAGGGGCAGAATGCCGGGGCCAGTGAAACAGAGAGCCTAAGAATTAGGAAGAGCCCTGCAAAGGGGCAGAATGCCGGGGCCAGTGAAACAGAGAGCCTAAGAATTAGGAAGAGCACTGCAAAGGGGCAGAATGCCGGGGCCATTTTAGAGAAGCAGCAACCACCTCAGGTGGCTTTCGCATTTCTCAAATAATTTCAACTCATATGGAAAGTTCTAAAATAAACTAATGTTCAATCGGAACAGCTTAAAATCAGTTATGTACTTCACAGAGATCTTGTTGTAAGAAAACACAGTTTTCATTAGGGAAAAAAGTCACCTGTACACTAAAAAGAACAGGCATCTAAAGGAACGATAATCAAAAATAGATTAGTCTGGGGGACTTCCCTGGCAGTTCAGTGGTTAGGACTCCGCGCTTCCACTGCAGGGCGCACAGGTTCGATTCCTGGTTGAGGAACTAAGATCCCACGTGCCGTGCGGTACAGCCAAAAAAAAAAAACCAGAGTAGTCTGCTATGGAAACATTAAGGATACACGTAATTTACCCAATTTATCCAGGAAACTTTAAGGGAATAACTGAATTTTCATTACAAAGTTGGTTATGTCTCCACATCAGTAAGAGGTCATGAGGGTCCCACCCACCTGACCGCAGCAGAAGAGCGGCTGCCCAGTTGCATTTCAGCAGCTGTGACCCTAAAAATGGAAGCATCCTGGGTAGTCATGTCATACGATGGCCTGATAAGAAAGATGCAGGCTTCAGACTAGAGCATGCTCACCACACTTTTTCTTTGAGGGCAAGGGCAGCAGAGCATCTGCTACTGTCCAGTGAAGAGGCACCTGGCCGTGGGCCACACAGCTGTTCAGGGAACACACACCTATGGACCCACACCTGTTCACAGGACACACACCTGTGGACTGATGACCTGTCATCTCTGAATTACCGGTGCTGCTGCACAGATCACAGGGCATGTTCACGCATCCAAAGGTCCACGCAGGCAGCCCTGTGACGAAGGGACCCTCAGAGAGAAGCCTGCGGTCCTCAGGGACTCAGATGCCACACTGACAGGAGAGCTAAGGCTGGCTGAGACCAAGGGGCATTTGTTGCCACACCGGCACCTGAGACTTCACCAAAGTGACCCATGTGCCACCTGGAAGCCACACCATCTCTCCAGTGTTTTTGTTTCTCCTGTGGGGTCTCTACTGTCTATTTTATTTATAGCCTGCTAATCTCAAGACACTTCAGTTTCGGACAGTATCACTTATGAAACGTGACCGCTTTGGTGCCAGAACAACTTGAATCCATGATCCAGACCACACTCCAAAAGCTGCGTCGCCCTGCACAGCGCGGGGCTCGGGGCTGGCCGCCCTCACACGGGTAACCTGGGGCACAGGGACCATGCCAGAGACCCCACAGCGAGTGACGGAGGGGGCAGCCGCGGGTCTGTCCTGCCCAGTGGGCAGCCTGCCTGCTGCGGGACCCATTTCCAATCCCGCAGCCTCCGGGAAGGGCGGAGGTGGTCTCCAAGCTGCCAGGCAGGGAAACTGAGGCTCGGAGATTCCCAGAGTCCGGCCGTCGGGGAGCCACCATCCCGGGCCCCCGAGTCTCACTGTTGCGAGACAGCTCCCACGGCCCGAGAGACACAGGGTCAGCACGGTGACCCAGGGGCGAGGGGGGCTTTGAGGTCTCTCCCAAACAAGCCGCACTCAGATGTGAGCACAGACCTGCTCTGCCAGCCTCTCTGAGAGGCAGGTACCCGATGTGGGTGTCAGGGGTGCTCCCCTGTCTGTCACTTCCAGGGTTCAGAGCCCCCGGCACCCCAATCCCAGAGCACCTCCCGAACCTTTTCCCTACGTCATCTGAAGGTACAGCGGTCTTAACCAAAAGCCATCTTCACAAATTATCAGCAGGAGCTATGTGTCTTATTCATCCAGCGCGTCCATGAGACCACTGATGCTTCGTGGGCAAAAGCCTAATAAACCGCCAAGCCTCAAAATGCACGAGAACCATGAAACGTGGAGACTGTGCTGTGAGTGCGTTTCATTCGCCGCGCTGTGTGTTCAAAGTAGTAATTCCGGGAGCTGGGTGGGGTATTTTTTTCCTCTGGTCCCTGAGGAGCTCCACCTGGAAGGCAACTGGTTTTAATAAGAATGTAAAACAGTGGATGCAATCTGGACGTGTGTCCTGCTGCCCCCAAACAAGCCCCAGGTCTGTACAGGGGGCCCCTGGTGGGCCGGCCCCTCCCCCAGGCCAGTCACCAAGTCTCGGTGCAGAAAAACCCAACCCTAACAGGTAAGTGCCTCCAACACCCACAGAACCTCCTTGCCAACCCAACTTCACCTCCCTTCTCACTTCTGCATTTTCATTGCACTCAATTTACACTTCCTTGAAATGTTCCTTCAAACGTTACCTAACGGGCAAATATTGTTTTAAAGCAGAAGCAAGATATCTTTAGCGCTAGAACCAAGCCGCCCCGATGCTGGTCTGCAGAAGCCAAGCTGCTTCCCGCAGGCCCAACCGGCCGAGCCCATCTAAATGGCCCTTCCGCAAAGACACGGGTGAATCTCTCGATAACTATACGGCGTGAAAGCAGCTGGACAAAGGAGACAGCGCAGGAGTCCCTGCCATGAAACCGGAACCTGCAAGGCGACCTACAGGGGAGGGGACAGGAGGAGGGTCAGGGGCTGCCTGGCCTGGGGACAGCGAGGGATGGAGACCCCGGGCGTGTGCAAATCCACCCAGCTACGCTCTCTGATGAGTAGTTCGTTGTAAGCAAATTGTTACCAGGTCGATTCGAATCTATTTTTATGGAAACATTCTTGTTCAGCTACAAACAGGTGCGTATCTATTGCCTTTTGCTGTGGGTCGCACCGTATCCCCCAAACTCACTCCTTGGAGCCTTAATCCCCAGAACTCGGCATGTGACCTTATTTGGAAGTAGGGCCCTTGCAGATGTAACTGGTTAAGACAAGGTCGTTAGGGTGAGCCTTGATCCAATGTGACATGTGTCCTTATAGGAAGGGGACACTGGGACACAGACACCTCACAGGGAGACGGCTGTGTGATAACAGTGATGAGGCCACAGCCAAGGAACCAGCAGGAGCTGGAGAGATGCCTGGGACAGAGGGGGCGCGGCCCTTGCCCTCCAACTTCTGGCCTCTGGGACTGCGATGGGATAAATCTCTGTTGTTTAAGACATTCAGCCCCGGGTTGTGTCAGGAGCCCCGGGACATAGCATATCTACCACGGAACGCCGCTGATGCCAACGGCGTGATTCGGCGTGGATGAAAAGCGCTCCGATGCTTCTCGACAAGCAAAGCCCGCTCTGCCTAACCCCGGGTGTCCCAGGGCAGAACCCAGGCAACTCAGCACCCTCACTCCACGGACACTATTTCCCTCACCCCGAGGGTTACGACGTTCTGAAAAACCCGAGGTCAAGACACCAACGACGGGAAATCATGTTATAACCCACAGTTTATATACATTGTATTGTCAGTGTTCACGGTTGCCTTTTAAGATTTAAAACTGAGCTCCTGCCTGGGAAGAAATACTCCGCATGCGTTAACAGAAGTCATCCTTAACTGGATGGGGGTGGCTTCGCCCAAAGCTTCTCCGGTGACCACAGTCCGACGCCCTTGGGTGCTGGAGACCAGCGTGATCTCAGAAGGCAAAACTGCCGCCAGGATGGGCCCTGCCCCACCCTCTCCCTTGCTGCCGCCTCTTTCGGTTCCTTCGCCTCCATGCAGGCTGAAGCGGCCCCCCACCCTGCCTTTCCTACCTGCGTAGATGTCACCTCGCTCTCAGGATGCACACCCTGACCGCGTAGGGCCGGACACATCCTGTGACCACGGGGACCCCCCCTTCCAAGACCGTTGGGGTGGCTTCCCCCACCCCCCGCCTGCCCAGCTCTCGCTCTCAGTGAGGAAGGACCCACAGAGTCCCAGGGTCTCACCCACGTCCCGGCGTTTCCCCAGGCCATTTCCACTTTGGCCCCTGCGGTGCCCAGGAGCCTGGAGCTGCGCTGGGTGCTGGCGCCCAGGCTGAGGACGAGGCTCCCCTAGCCACGATTCCAGAGCAGCACACAGGTGCCGCGAGGGCGCCCGCACTTGGGCAGGTGCCAGGGTCGGGGAGACTTCCCAGAAGCGGGCACAGGCCAGTCAGGACAAGGGAGTAGGCGCTGGGGGTGGGAGGGCGAGGGGAGGGCCCCAGGAGGGAGCAGCACGTTGCGGGTGGCGCTGGCCTCCACACAAGGCCCCGTGAGCTGCCATTCCAGGGTTCAGGGCCTTGGGGTGGGGGGCCCTCCCACGGTGACCCTGGCCTGGGGCTAAGCAAGCCTCAAGGGGGCTGGACAAAGTCCACCTTCGCACTCCAGGTCTGCGCTGGCGTGAAGACAGCACAGCGACCCCAGTGACCCAGCCGAGCCCTGACCCTGGAGGTGCCAGGCCACTGAGCCACCGCCCTGGCCATTCCAGCCCAGCCCCAGAGGACGCGGCCCTGACCGACGGAAGAACCGCGGAAGTCGGCCCCAGCACCTCGGCACACAAGAGCCCCTGTGTTTCAGGGTGGGCAGAGTGCAGCGAGCGGTGGCCAAAACACAGGCAGCCCAGAGACAGCACAACACCTTGGGCGTCTGGCGGGAGAGAGCACGCGACAGTGAGATGGGGCAGGGCCAGGGAAAGACCCCGCAACCAGCCAGGGCGGTGCCAGTGTAGGCCTCAGGGTGGCACCAGCCACCGAGACCAAGAGCCCAGGGCCCAACACACTGAGGGGAGACCTGGACTCTCAGGGGAGAGCAGCCCCCCCGGGGGGGGTCCCAGACATCCTGATTCGGGTTCTGGCACAGGGGAGGGTGCCCAGGGCCCTGGGAACAAGTGTAGGGGCAGGGAGAGAACAGAAGAGACCAAGCAGGAACAGGGGGGACCTCCCATAAAGGCCTAAGTCAGAGCCGAGGCCCCGGCCGGGCGCGTCAGCCCGAGCGCTCTGTCACTTCTGCTGGTGGGAAGCTGGTCGGGGGAATTTGTTTTGTGGGACTGGGGAGAGAAAGAGGAAGAGGTCAGCACTTTACCTGTGCTCCCAGGCACCTCCTGCTACACTCGACCCCCATTTTGGACGTTTCGTCTCTAAACCACACTTCATCATAACGGGCAGCTAAACTGTCAGCTCCCTTAGTGCTCGCTATACAGGTGGAGCGACAAAGGCAAACCCTGCTGTGGAATACAAAAGGGACGCAAGCGCCCAGCTGGTGACACTGCCTCCTCCTCAAGGGAGCCTCCAGGGGCTCCTCCCACTATGGCTCGCAGGGTGCCTCTGTCTCCCAACAGCTTCACACCTTCCCACCGAATCTGACAGCCTCTCCACACAGGGACCACATCTCGACGCTGTCCTGGTGCACACCCTTGGGGGGGGGGGGTCAACAAAACGACAGTACCGGGCTTCCCTGGTGGTGCAGTGGTTAAGAATCCTCCTGCCAGTGAAGGGGACACAGGTTCGAGACCTGGTCCGGGAAGATCCCACATGTCGCAGAGCAACTAAGCCCGTGAGCCACAACTACTGAAGCCCGCCTGCCTAGACACCGTGCTCCGCCACAAAGAGTAGCCCCCGCTCGCCACAACTAGAGAAAGCCCGCGACCTGGCTGGTTGCGGGGTCTTTCCCTGGCCCTGCCCCATCTCATTGTCGCATTGGATCTTGGCAGATTTAACCAAGTTAAGATGAGGTCATAACCCAAGTGGGTCTGATGTGTCACCAAAGGGGGACATCTGGACACAGACATGCACAGAGGGATGAAGACAGAGACGGGAAGGACGTGGCCACAAGCCCAGGGGCGCCTGGGCCCCAAGAGCTGAAGAGGCAGGAAGGACCCTCCCCCAGAGCCCCCAGAGGGAGCACAGCCCTGGAGCCCTTGCTAAGAGGGGACACATTTCTGTTGTGTCTGCCATCACTTTGCGGCACTTCGTTACAAAAGCCCTAGAAAAAGCCACACATCCACTTAAAATTTTTGTAAATTTTTCTTAAAAAGAAAGCTGATCAGCTTAACAAGGCAGAAGAATGCTTTCCAAGGGTTTTAGATCTGAGATACACTGTGACTCGAAATGTTAACTAACACTTGTGCGTCCTGCCGCCAAGAAAAACGTAGACTCTAAATAGGAAATAACCTAAAAGCAATGCCTGTTCTCAAGCCATAGGATGGAATCTTTTGTTGTCTTTTTCAACATTTTACTTTGAAACACTTTCCAACCTAAGGAACAGTTACAAGAATACTTTCAGAGAACTCCCACCTAACCCTTAACCAGAAACACCACTTTTTTTTTCTAACATTTTGCAACATTTGTTTACATCAAGTAACTGCTGGAATCTTTAACAGGTCTTTCTCTTTTGTTTGTTTGTTTATAAATTTATTTTAGGCTGCGTTGGTCTTCTTGCTGTGCCTGGGTTTTCTCTAGTTGCGGCGAGCGGGGGCTACTCTTCGTTGCGGTACGCAGGCTTCTCATTGTGGTGGCTTCTCTTGTTCCAGAGCACGGGCTCTAGGTGCACGGGCTTCAGTAGTTGTGGCACGCCGGCTCTAGAGCGCAGGCTCAGTAGTTGTGGCGCACGGGCTTAGTCCGTGGCATGTGGGATCTTCCTGGACCAGGGCTCAAACCCATGTCCCCTGCATCGGCAGGTGGAATCTTAACCACTGTGCCACCAGGGAAGCCCTATAGGTCTCTTTTTTCTTAAAAGTTGCATCGCTGGAAAACGAGAGAAGCCACCCAACAACCCAAGGTGCTGCCTGGGAAACCCAGTACTGATGGGTCACTAGGCCTGGACCCGGGGCGGGCAGAAACGTGGTCCATCACTTTCCGGCTAGCGGCGGTGAGAGCACCACGCAGGCCTGGACCAGCACAGATGTTTGCTCTGGCATCCAACGGAATTTCAGCCACTAATCGGATGTTTCCAAGTCCCCAACTATCACTTCCGCACAGGCCTTTCAGAGGGTAAACGCATTAGATGCTGAGTAAAAGAAGGCTGGGTGGACGGCTGCTGGGTGAATGAAGAGCGTGTGTCTGCCACGAGGACCTGCACCATGCGGCCCTCCAACAGCATGGACGTCAATGACCCAGCAGCCCCGGACCTGACCAGGCCTCGGCAGTGAAGGGGTCACGCTGGCCCTGACGGGGGTGGGGGTGGGCCGACGCAGCAGCAGCTGGGGGCCCAGGCCAGGCCACGGGACCTGAGGCAGGGGCGTGTGATGGACGCGGGAGGCCAAGGTGGGACAGACCTGGCGGGAAACGGGCCCCAGCATGGGGATTACCTGGACCCACTAGGATTCAGCCTGGCGCCAGCTCAGCAGGTGCTGCGGGCCCCGGGGTGGGGGCTCCTTCGGGGAGAATCCCTGGGAGGAGGAGCCGCTGGGGGCCAGTTCCTCTTCCCCCTGGCTGGGGCCGGGCTTGGGCTCCAGGGAGGGCCCGGAGGTTGAGGGCACCCTGTCCCCCCTCTGGCGTGGGAGGGATAGCCTCCCCCCAGGGAAGCCCCTCTCTGTCAAGTGCAGCTGGGACAGCTCCAAGGTGCTTTAAGACGTGAAACCCCGATTCACGAGGTTGGACTTGGGAGTTGCCACTGACCTGGGGAGGGCCTCGGGGACACAGGGGCTTCCCAAGCCCGCCCTGGTGACAAGTGGCTGCAGCCCACGGGTAGGGGACCCCCACCCGACCCGGGGGCTTCGCCGTCCCTGCCACAGAACCGTGCAGCACGGGGCATAGTGGGGGGTCGGGCAGCGCCTGCTGGGGGTGGGCACCCCTGTGTTAGGACAAAGCCCACACAGGGGCTGTGCCGTGAAGCAAGGTGTCCCTCTGGAACTCGTGCCCCGACCCACAGATGTGCTGCACCTTCAGCCCCGATTCTACTTTTGGAAGCTCCCCCGAGGAAATAACCCCAGCACACTGAGAACGAACCAGCCCCGACTCGGAGGAGAAAAACAACGTGCCTTCCAGGGCTGCTGAGAATTCATGAGAAATAAGTGGGTGTCGGAGCAGCACGGACCCGGCACATGTGCTCTAACCCCCATCCCTCCACGCCAGTCCCTTATTCACAGACTCAGAGATGACATGCCTGTCCACCACCCGCTCACGTGGGGCCGGATGACACCAGACCGACGACCAGGAGGCACAATTGGCATTGGTGAGAGAGAACCCACGCTGACCTTCCTACTCCTACGGGCCCCGAACGCGTGTGGGCTGGGGTCACACGATGGGCGGTCCATGCTGGACTTTCACACACTTGCCTGAAAGGACAGCGGATGGGCCACCCCTCCGGGCCCAGAGCCCCGCAGGGACGCACTGTCTCGTCCACAACCTCAGGCTGCCTTGGGGCGGCCCCCGGGGACACAGGCGGCTCCCTCCTGCCCCCAGCCCCGACTTCCGAGGAGCAGAAGGAACCCCTCGCTGGCGCCCTGAGTACAACCAGCGCTTTCTCCAGTACTTCCTGGGAGCCTGGAGGAAGGCGCAGGCTCAGGAGACAGTGGCCAGGCGTGCTGAGCTGCCTTGTAGGTCCCCTTAAATACGGTGACATTGCTGAGTGACTCCAGGAAGGGGGGTGGCAGCCATGTGACATTTCCCACCAGGACCTTGAGCTGGACGCATGACCACTTGGACACACCCGCCGGCCGGTAAGCACACGCTGGGGATGGCCCTGCAGGGACCCACCGTGTCATCCTCTGGGGCCGGGGCTGCCCCGGCACGATTCTGTGCTGGCTGCTATCAGGGTCCAGGCGGCGGACAGGAACACATCCGAGAACCTCACCTTCTCAGGACTTGGGAAACCGGGCCACGACCATGAGCAGACCCCACTTCCCTCACCAGCTCGGCCAAAATCCCAGTGTCTTCCTCATGAGACAGAAATTCTAGACTCAAGCTCCCATCACCCATCCATACACCTATTTCATGAGCTGCCACTGCTCTAGAGGGGCCAGCTCACACACTTCAGACCCAGGAGTGGTTTTTACCCAGGGATGAAAATGACTTACCTGGGAAAAAACTAAGGTAAAAATAGCTCATGGCTCCAAACAAACATTAAAATATTCGAAAGGAATAATCTTGCCAAACAAATTATGTTTAAAAAAATTCCAAGATGTTCCTATACTTTAGTAACCAATGGCAAATCTAGAATTTTTCAAATAAAACTTATATAGGTAATAATTATCTTGAAAATTCCATATACATCTCCTTGGGACTTCCCTGGCCGTCCAGTGGCCAGGACTCGCGCTTCGAACGCAGGGGGCACGGGTTCGATCCCTGGTCGGGGAACTAAGATCCGACTGCCTTGTAGCACAACCAAAAGAAAAGAAAAAGATAAAAACCCCAAACATATGCGTCTCCTTAACAGAAGGTACAAGCATCTTTCACAGCAGGCGGCAGATATGAAAATGATTCGTTTTTAAGCCAGAAATTCCGATGCAGACGTCACCGTCACACTTTGGACCCTGAGTACCGGACACATGGGTCCCCCTCGCCTGGCCCTATGACCCCTCACGGGATAACAGGGCAGGGCTCCTGACGGTCAGAGGATGCCACCAGCCAGACCACCACGTGGGATCAACAGCTCCGATTTTTCAACAAACAGCACAAAACAGAATAAAGATCTCAGAGGCGCCACCCCAAGTGCAACCCGCCCCGTCCCACCCCAGCAGGCGAGGGTCCTCATTCAGGGGGTGACCGTGAGGGTCAACCGAAGCGACAGCAAGGACCCTGGCCTCCCAAGGTTGTGGGGCCCCCAGGCTCCTGGTGACCTTGGGACCCACCGTAGAGGGACTTCGCCCGTGAACGTGGAGGACACGCCAGGGACAACAGCCCTGTCCACAACCACGGCCGCTGGTCACCATGGGGCACCTCCACAGTCACCACTGTAAGAATCAGGGCTTTCAGACCCGCCACTTGACAGCCTTGCCTGATGGTACGTGAGGCTCCTCCTGTTACCTCAGCATGGAAGGAAGTTTTCTAGATTGTGAACACCACGTTTCAATAGCTGCCACACTTCGTTTTCCAGCGTCTCCCACAGGAAGCAATAAAAACGCCATCCAGAAAACGGGCCACAAGCCTCACCAGCTGCCTGGGGGCGAGAAAGGCCTGGGTCCGACCTGGGGGGGCAGACGGGCACACGGGTATCCAGCCATGCAGAGGGGTCCAGAGGAGGGGCTGGGTCCTGCTTTGGAGCGGCGGCAGCCAGTACCCACCCCAGTGGCCCCGTTGGGGACCCTGGGCTCTGCCTCTGCTCCCCGCCCCATGCCCTCCCTCTGGGCCCTGCCGCATCCCTCTCCGTGGCAGGTGTCGACATCTGTCTGCCCCGTCCCTTCCCCTCTGGGAAGCAGAGCAAGGACCTTGTTGGCTGCCGTGTCCCTGGTCCAAGAGCCCGGCTTGCCGCAGGCGTCGGGGTGAGTGCAGGTCCGCAGAGTGAACTCACCAATACCGTTGTCACTGGCCACGTCTGCTCTACCAGCAAGGGAAGGGCAGGAGTGAGAGGTGACAGCTGGAGACACACGAAGAGGCCTCAGGAAACGCTGGGATTGAGAAATGTATGGGGTAATGTGTCAGGCAAATACAAGCTGTAACGGTGTAGTGGGTTGAATCACGTCCCCCCAAAAGATATGTTCAAGTCCTAACTGCAGGGGCATGTAACCTCATTTGGAAAGAGGGTCTTTGCAGATGTAATAGAGTTAAGATTAGGTCATTACGGTGGACTCCAATTCAGCGTGACTGGTGTCCTTATAAGGAGAGGGAAATTTGGACACCAGGGTGAAGGCCATGAGAACAGGACAGGAGGTAGGAGGGATGTGTCTTGGCCATGAGCACCCAGGACTGCCAGGAGCCGCCAGAGACTAGAAGAGGCAGGAAGGGTCCTTCCCTGGAGCCTCCAGAGAGAGGGTGGCCCTGCCCGCACCTTGATTTAGGACTTCTGGCCTCCAGACTGTGAGAGAATAAAGCTCTATTGTTTCAAGCTGCCAGGTTGGTGGTCCTGTGCTCTGACAGCCCCAGGGAACGCATTTAAACAGCAGCCTAACTTACACCAACTGCTCCCCGGTCAGACGGGTAGGAAAGGCCTCTGAGATGGGGCATGAGGGGTTCCCACCTAAGATCCACACAGTCCAGTCTCACCCCTGGACCCTGGGCCAGGGTGCTGGTCCCCTCCCAGCGAGCAGCTGAGGGGATATGGGGAGTACACGTTCCCTGCCAGCAGGAGAAGGGACAAATCATTGTCTATCCTAACAGTTACATGTCCGTTTCAGTGTGCACCAAGAAAAACATAACTGAGATACCAAACTCACGGCTTCACGGGTATTCTTGCTTCTTAAGACGAGGCAAAAGAAATGTTAAGTCAATGTGAGGACGGTGTGACCCACGGGCTGCAGCGGGCGAGCTCGAGAGCTGGTGCTCGCCCTGCATTGCTTCTCCAAGGCTCGGTGAGTCTGCTGATCTCAGGGGAAGACACCCCGTCTTCGTGGATGGGGCCACAGCACCCCGCCTCAATGGGGCAGATCCGCCGGCCACAGCGAAGGCGGGTCCCCCGGCACTAACTTCCCGACCTGCTTCTCGGGCCCTCAAGGGCGCTCACACACCCGGAAGTGCTCCCAGCTCCGCGGCCTCCTGAGCCCCCGCTCATCACAGAGGAACCACGGCCCCCGCAGCCACGTGGTACTGCCACCACTGGAGACCTCTACCCTCCCTCTGCCGCCGGGTCCAGGCAGGTGGGATTTCCACCCCACAAAGGAATCAAAAGCAGCAGGTGATGGAGAAACCAGACCAGAGAAGAGAAGGAAAGAGATTTAAAAGACCACCCACCCACAGCCAAGTGTGTGTCACACTGTCCAGTGGGGCTCAGTGACTCTAATGGTAAGGGATGTCCAAGGACACTGTCGCCTTGTCACTCCTTGTTCTGGTCTCATTCTGCCAACAACGTAAGAAAAAAATAGGGGGAATTCCCTGGTGGTCCAGTGGTTAGGACTCTGTGCTTTCACTGCCAAGGGCGCAGGTTCAATCCCTGGTCAGGGAACTCAGATCCCCGTAAGCTGCGTGGTGTGGCCAAAAAAAAGAAAAAGAAAAAAATAGGAAAGGTCAAGGTACCCACTTTCTTCAGGTGCCTAGCGAGCCTGTCACGATACGTGGTCCCTGAACTTCTGAAAAGTTCTTCAAAACACTCTGAGGTTGAGGGGAGAAAGTCTTCATATAAAATGAAAGCGATGAAATAACAATGTTTCTATATCACCAGAGGCAATGGAAAAACACCATTACTTCCGGCTGGCCAGCCTGCTCCACTTTCTGTGTGAGACGGGGCGTGGGCCACGGAGCCGGCCGCCACAGGGCTGCCGGGAAGGACCGGGTCTCAAGCACAGACGGGAGGCTTCTTTAGAGGCCAGGGGTCAGGGTGGGTCCTAGGCCAAGGTGCCTGGCTCCCTAGAAGGGGCGACGGCCGCCTGTGTGCGTGACTCTGAACGTCAGACGTCTGTGACTCGACCTCGTCTGGGGCACAGCGGACATCGCTGGCCCAGGGACTGGACGGCGGGGACCTGGGCTGAGCAGCCAGTGGCCCCGCGATTCTGGGAGTGCTCCCCGAGGAGCCGGCTCCCTCCTGCCCCCGAAGGAAGCAGAGTCCTTTCTGAGCTGTCTTTGAACCTCCTAAGGAAAAGGAAACTGCTGTTCAGAAGCGACATTGCTCTGGATGGGATGGGATGAGAAAACAAAATAAACCTGCTTCAGACGTGGATGGGGCCACAGCAGTACGCGAAGGCCCATTCTAGGCGCCTGCCTGACCCGCTCACCCCAGAGGCAGATGCGCTGCCCGCTTGCCCCACACCCTTGAGCTCCCCCAGGCGACCTGGCCCTCCCCCCGAGTCTGCAGCACGCCTGACACTCACCCTCCCCCTGCCGGTTCTTCTGGGCCACCCTCCTGGTGGCTTTTCCGTCGCCCTGTCCACCCTCTCACCGTAACCAACTCTCCAGTGCACGCAGAGCCCCGGTGCCTCCCCTCGCCCAGCGGGCCCAGAGCGGGTCCCGTGAGTGTGCTTCCAGAAAGCCCTCCTGTCCGCGTGCACGCCCACACCATCCCCGTGTAACTCGGTGCAGCCACCTCTGTGACTGGGGGCGTGTAAGCCCTGGGAGTCTGTCCAGAGTGCAGGCCGGTGAGCGCCGGGTCTGGAGCGTTCGTGTTCTGCTGAGCGACAGTCCTGACTGTGCTCTCCGGCCCCAGGCTCAGCCGCGGGACAGCGTTCAGAGCGGCCGCAGAACACAGGTCAGACCCTCCTCGCGCCAAGTGACACAGGCTCAGAGGGTGACAAGCCGCCGGGCCGTGCCGCCCACGTGTGTGCACCTTCACAGAGGCAGGTCTGGGTGCCTGACATCCTCGAACCGTCCATTCGCGGCCCAAGACACAGAGGTGCCTTCTTTCTGCTCTACACAGAAGGGGTCTGACGCGGGGCCTCAGGCCACCACGCGGCACTGACAGGAGGGTTTTCATACACAAATGCGGATCTTTTCAGGAGAGGGCTGCACAGCTGGTCCACTCGGACAAGCAGGGCTGGGGTGCCACTTGGGGGCCAGGAAAAGGACAGCTTCCCGGAGACGAAGGGTGGTCTGTGGGCATGGATGTTCAGGAAGAGATTCCTGTGCTGAAACATGGGCTTTGGAAGACGTCATTTGAAACGACACCACCTCTCGCCCCCATCCCGACAGCCAATCAGCCCCCAAAAGCTGCCTGGCCCCAAGAGCCCTGCCCTCTCACTGGCTACCCACTCTCGGCAAAGCAGAAGTTAGAACAGAATTTGCTGCACACGTACGGGAACCGGAGGCTGGCGCCACGGGCCCATCGGGGCCCTTTCCCTCCAAGAGTCTTTAGAGAGCCCACCAGGTGGGCTACACCCCGTCCTGCTCCGAGCCCTCACTAGCATCTGTCACCACATCAGGTCCCATCAGTGGTTCCTGTAGGCTCCCGCCCCCCCCACCCTTCCCAGCGGGTCACCGGCCCCTCCGTGGGAACTCTGTCCCCAACCTTGCCTGAAGGCTGGTCCACAGCAAGCCCTCGATAAGGCCAAAACTCGTCATGAGTAAGAAACTCTGGGAATGTCTAACATGACTCAAAAAACACACCTGTCAAAACACAACCCCCTCCCCGTAAATGCTGTTGAAAAATATGGTAACATTGTTTCTCAACTTTCTAAAGTGCCTGGGTCGCTAACTGTTTAAATCCAAATAATGGCATTTAAAAATACTTAGTCATTTAAAAATCTAGTAAGAGTTAAAGGCACTGCTGAGAGATACTGAAGGGGAAACTTCGCATAAATCACACCAAGGTCGGATCTGACTGGTCTAGCTTGTCCTTATCCTTTACTAGAACAACTTTTCAGTCTGTTAGAAACAGTTATTTTTCTTTTCCATGATTTCTCCGTCTACGAGCAGAACCAGAGGACGTGTGCTGTCATCATCAGCAAACCAGAACACGAAGCCCGGGGACGCACGTGTCAGGCGCACAAAGTACTGAAGCTAGAAAGGCAGAAGCGATCCCACGGTTGAAGACCCCACAGCTGCACTGGTCACACCAGAGCCGGAGCCAAGAGCAGAGGACACGAGAGCCAGGATCGGAACAAGACAACCGCATTGCAAAGACCGAAATGAGCCTTGTGGCCTCAGCGGCGATTTTTCAATCATCTGTGTATTCTTGGGAGTTAGGCCATTCAAGCACACTTGTGGCAAGAAGAAGAATCTCTTTTGTTCAGGGGAGGGAGCAGATTCACAAGGGAATTCTTGACAACCTACCATCACTCAACCGATTTCAAAGTAGAATACGTTCAATCAGAGAGGAGAAAAAGCCTCCGTTTTTATGAGAACATGAAGCCCCCAGAACGGGGCCCAAGAACTCTCCGCCTACTTCCACACAGGCCAGGAGGGCACCTGGGCACGTGAAGCACCAGCAAAACGAGGAACGAGTTCAAGTTCACGGCTCGCGGAGCCTCTGTGCTGGGCTGTCCTCAGCTGGTCCAGGACCTCTGGTAGAGAGCAGAGCAGAAGCACAGCTGCCCCAGAAACACAGACCACAGGGACACAGTGGCCCAGTTTCCCTTAATTTGAAAAACCCCACATAAGGACCGTGTTGGAAAGTTTGTTAATATTTGGCTTAACGTGTTTGCAAATAACACATCTTCTGACTGTAAAAGGGTGTCCTTCCAGGTCCCCGGAGGAGTCTCACCCATTCTCAGGGTCGACCTCACCTTCCTGTGCTAATGTGTGACCAAGGAGAGGCCGGTGGCCCCCTGCCCTGGGTGACCGAGCAGGGACACAGAGCGCCCAAGAGCCCCTGCAGCCAACAGTCCGCCAGTCCTGAACATCGGAAACTGGACGTGGAAAAATAGCTCATTTTCAAACACGAAACAGCTAAACCTGAACAGAACTGATCTCATCGAAACAAAATTCTTTCACACAGCGTGATGTCAACGAGGCCTAACGAAATCCTGTCCGGAGGCTGGCCTCCAGGAAGGCTGAATTTTGGGTTTAGCCTAAATGCGTCCATTCCACCACTCCCTAAAGAGAACTCTCAGAGCGAACTCCACACACACACCTCCTTCCCTTCAGGAAAGGATCTAAAAATAATGACTAGCTTTTTAGGGGAACACAGTGTCTAAGTTCCTACTTAAATCCAGTAACTTCTGCCTCAGTACGCCCCTCGTTTAGTCCTTTCTGTAATAGCAAGGTGTCCCAAAGTTTCCAGTTCACAGCACCTAAAACTACCATGAAATATAGCAAGGAGAAGGAAGGAGTCCACTATGATAAAATGCTATTGTTTACTTCATTATTCACGTGAAAAACCCTTCCATAAATTTGCCTTTGGGGAACAAACTATTTCCCACTCCTGTAGAGTGGAAACACTGCTTTCACAGGCAGCACGCAGGCCAGCGACAGAGTGAATCCACAGTCTGCTACCCAAAAGGGAAGTTAGCTTTGATGATAAATCCAGTATGAAAGATTCTACAACCGATACAATTAAAACGCACGCGAGGACTCCGCACAGGTGTCTGCGCCCAGCCGGGTTCGCTAAACCCGTTGCCTAATTAGCATTTCTGTAAACAATGCTGATAACAATCTTGCCTCCGCAATCCACGACAAACGCGTCGCTGAGATTGGAGCACGGAAAGCGTGAGGAAATTCGCTGCGAATCTCGGTCAAACTTTCTTTTGTATTTCCTCGGTGTCAGAAAATATCAGTTCTTCGCCCATTTGGTTTGTACCCAGGCTCCTCCGTCCAGCCCTATTGTGCGTGCTCCGTTAAACCTACAAATAATGAATTTGTTAGCAGGGGTGGAGGAACCCCAACTAGCCAGAACCCTCCTCCTGGTGCAGAAAAATCCCCCATTTGCCATTGGGATTGAGTTGTCAGACAGTGACTCTTGCTACCCTGTGAAACTGACATGTCTATTTACAGAGAAACAAAGACGCCGCTCGCGGCGGACCCCGCTCCCTCCGCGCGCCCCGTCCGCTCTGCGCGCCCCGTCCCCTCCGCGCTTCTCTAGCCACCCGGCCTCGAGGCCCCTGCGCCCAGGTTCAGCCAGTAATTAAAATGGAGACGAGGCCGGTGCCCTGCTTCAGGGGGAGACAATGACCCCCAAGGCCCGGCGGGGTGCGGGGAGCCGCCGCGCCCACCTCCC